>NC_060072.1:30404772-30707803 GCF_922984935.1 Meles meles
GTCCCCTGTGCTCCCTTCCAGCCACTGTCCTCCCTTCTTGTCCCCCCAGTAATCTGTATACTGATTTCTAACTCCATTGATTAGTTTTACTATTTCTTGAACTTCATATAAAATGAAACTTCATTATACAGGACGTACATAGTATAGATATACGACATTTAGGCATCCATCTTTGATGGATAGTTGGGTTTTTATTTTTAGTCTATTTTGGATCTTACTGTCACAGATATTATTATGCATCTTTTGCTAAACATACATAAGAATTACTGTCAGAGATATATCTAGGAGTGGAACCGCTGAGTCAAACAGTAAAGGTATATTCAGTTTCAGCATATACTCATAACAATTTTCTGAAATGGTTATAACGCTCAGCATTATGTGAGAGGTCCAGGTGTCCCACATCCTCGTCAGGGTTCGGTATCATTTCTCTCTTTCATTGTAGTCCTTCTGACGAGCGTGTAGCGAACTGTGCAGTGCACTGTGTTCATTACACTTGCACTGCTGAGCTACTCATGGAATGGACTCCCTTTTCCTATGTTCGTTGACCGTTTGGGTATCTTCCTTTATGAAGCGCCTATTTTAAGCCCTTTACCTATTTTCTTGCTCTTATTGATTTGTAGGTTTCTTTACAGAATCTGTGTTCAATGCGGATATCTTTTTCCACTCTGTGGCCTGCCTTTTCACTCACTTGGTAGTATCTTCCCATGAACACAGTTTCTTAATTTTGGTGTAGTATAGATTATTGCTTTTCCTTTAGTAATTTAGTCATCTTCATGTCCTGTTTGTTGCCTACCCCAGTGGTCATGAAGGTATTCTCTCATGTTCTAGTCTAAAAGCCTGTCGTTTTACCTCTCCCATTTTAGATCTATACTCTATATGGAATTTTTTTTGTGTTTAGTATAAAAGGTAAAAGTCAAGATACATTCTTTGCCCTTATGAATATCCAGTTGACCCAACATCATTTTTTTTTTTTTTTGTGAAGACTACCCTTTTCTTACTGTAAGAGTGGTAATTTTCTTAACTCAGATCATGAGGTCCCCCCTTGCTCAAAATCCTTCAAAGTTTCCCACTGCACTTAGCATGAAATAGACATGTCTTCCTGTGGCTCTTTGCCTGGAATTTGCTTTCTTCTCAACTTTTGCCCCTCTGTTCTCATTTTCTGCTCTCCGCAGTGGACATGCTAGTCTCCTTGCTGTTCCTCAGTCTTTCAAATACGTTATTGACTTGGGCAGTCAGGCGTGGGGTTTGTTCTGCACAGAGAGCGTTCTTCCTCCACGTGTCAGCCTGAAGCCCTCCTCACTGCACTCAAGTCTGTGCTCAGATGCCCTTTCCAGGGGCACCTGGGCGGCTCAGTCGGTGAAGCGTCGGACTCTTGGTTTCAGCTCAGGCCATGATCTCAGGGTCTGCTTCGGATTCTTTCTCCTCCTCTCTTTGCCCTTCCCCACTCTCACACACTGTCTTTCTCTCTCAGATAAATAAAATAATTTTTTTAAAAAACTCTTTCCCAGGGAGGATCACTAACCACTCCACATAACCCTAGGAATGAAGAATATATGAAAATCCTCCGAACGTGTATATTATTAGTGAAGTCTTTCCAGGTGGTATCAGTGCCTGCCAGGCAGCCTCTCCGTTCTGTGTCAGGTTCGTCAGATCTCGCTGGGTTTGGAAGTAGGACTGGTCATCATCTTTGCAACAGGCAGCAGCTCTTCTAAGCCAGTGCAACTGCTCTTTCTTTGTTTTTAGCATTTGAATTTGGAAAGGTGCTTTTGAAGACTTCCGTTTTAAGAACTATGAAAATTTTGCTTCCCAAAACCTTCACTATTGTGTGCTTAAATGATTGTTAATTTCTGAGGTTTGGAATTTTGTGGATTTGTCCCCTCTTTTCCTTTTCTTTCCTCTTTTCTTTCTTTTGATATTACTTGCTGTACATGCTGCACATCCAGATTGTGTATCACAAGGACACGGATTATTTTTATGCTTTCTTAGTGGTAACTGTTGTTAGAGAACCATTGCTGTCTGTCATTGCACTGTTTGTTCTCCTGAAATCAACTACTTCTAATTCCCAGTTAAACAAATCATTTTCAGTTTTGTCTGTTGTCTTTCTAGCTATTACAGTCATTTGGAATAAAAATTCAGTTTCAGTGAAAAAAATGGGCTAAAGACCTAAATGTGAGCCCAGAAAGCATAAAACTACTGAAAGAAAATAGCGACAGTAAACTCTTTGACATCAGCTTTTAGCAACATTTTTCTAGATATGTCTCCTCAGGCAAGGAAAACAAAAGCACAAGTAAACTATGGGGACTACACCAAAATAAAAAGCTCTTGCACGGTGAAGGAAACCAGCAACAAAACAAAAAGACGACCTAGTGAATGGGAGAATATATTTACAAATGATATATCTGATAAGGGATTAATATCTAAAATATGTAAAAAAGACTTATGCAACTTAACATCCCCAAAACAAATAATCTGATTAAAAGATGGGCAGAGGAGCTGAATAGACATTTTTTTCAAAGAAACATACAGATGGCCAACAGTCAGATGGAAAGATACTCAACATCACTAATTATGAGGGAAATACAAATCAAAACCACAACGAGATATCACCTTAAACCTGTCAGAATGGCTAGACATGAAGAGACAAGAAATAAGTGTTTTGAGGATACGAGGAAAGAGAAACCCTCATGTACTGTTGAGGGGATCATAAATTATGCAGCTACTATGAAAAACAGTATGGAGATTCCTCAAAAAAATTAGAAATATATGATCCAGTAATTCCATTACTAGGTATTTACCCAAAGAAAATAAGAACACTAATTTAAAATGATAAATATATCTCTGCGACCTGCAGCATTATTTGTAATAGCCAAGATATGGAAGCAACCCAAGTGTCCACTGATAGATGAGTAGATAAAGATGTGGTACACACACACACACAGGAATATTACTCAGCCATATAAAAAGAATGAAATCTTGCCATTTTTGACAACATGGATGGGCCTCAAAGGTGTTATGCTAAGTGAAATAAGTTGGATAAAGACAGATACCACATGATATCATTTGTATATGAAATCTAAAAAACAAAACAAATGAATGAACAAATAAAGAAACAGACCAATAAATACAAAGAACATAATGTGCTTGCCAGTGGGGGAGTGGGCACAGTGGATAAAGAGGAGTCGGAGCCACAGAAAATAGAATGAATCATTTGTAAAAGTCCTCTGAGCATGTATATTACTATTATTGAACTGTCTCCTCTATGCTATTGTGATTCCTTGAGGTAAGGGATTGTCTTATTTCTTTTTGTAGATCTTATTTGCAGCATAATACTTTAGAACTTGAATAAGGTCCTTGGTATAACGCATGCAATAATACATTGTTTCCCCTATTTT
The DNA here is from genome assembly GCF_922984935.1 of Meles meles. Taxonomy (NCBI): domain Eukaryota; kingdom Metazoa; phylum Chordata; class Mammalia; order Carnivora; family Mustelidae; genus Meles; species Meles meles. The sequence continues at coordinate 30,408,165 of NC_060072.1, forward strand.
GTCTATATTAGCTCCAGATCATTCAGACTCTAATATAGATATTTTATAATCTTACGAATTGTGGTGGAACATGAGCTTTTTGTATTTTTTAAAAAGGGGTTAGTATACAGCATTATAGCCTGAAACTTTAAAATTCACTTTAACTATTTTATATGGGAACAATGCATAGGCCAAGTCCAGGCAAATGTTATCTATGGCTAAAGAAAGTGGAAGGTTTTCAGTGACTTTATATTCTTTTCTAACAGTAATACTAGTTGTATTTTGCGTTTATAAAGTTGCATTTTTTTTTCTAGAATTCTGCAATCTAGACAGTATTTCTCATTGATCTGGTTCCTATTATTGGTGCAATTTGGGGGCTACATGTATATATAAAATTTGATTTGGGGGCAAGAGTTAGATTGATCTTTCATTTATTTATTTGTTCATTCTTTGTCTGAACAAATTTGTCTGAACAAATAAATGCCTCAGACAAACATTCTTTGTCTGAGGCATTTATTTCCACTATTGGTTGCATTTGTTTTTATTTCCTTAAAGCCTTAAGCTATGGCTTAACATTCACGATTCTTTGATTAATTGTAGAATGTCATAACAGAGCAAAAAGAGACTTTCAAGATCACCTTATCCAGGTATAAAAGACATTACTGGGTCAGTTAACAGAATGGGAACACTGTTGGTAGATTCAATTATTATAAGTGATCAGCTTCCTGAAGTTGATAGAGTTACGGGCATATAAGAGAGTATCCTTATTCTTAGAAAAACACAATGAAGTATTTAGGAATAAAGATGCCATGATGGTGTATTTACTTCCAAATGGTTCAGGGAAAGAAAAGTGTGTGTGTGTGTGTGTGTGTGTGTGTATAAGCTCACTTGCATATGAAGAGAAAGAGGGAGCACAAATGAGCAAAGAGTCAGTTATAAACCAAATGGGGCACAATATTAACAACAGGTAGGTCTGGCAAAGGGTATATTAATCTTCTTTATACTGTTATATGTTTCCTCTTAAGTGTGAAATTCTCTCCATCTAAACAGTTTTAAATACTCATCTCAGCCAGCCCTCTCCGGAAAAGCATTCAGTCTGTGTGACACAGAGGTTAAGTAACTTTCCCAGTTGCCCTGAGAGTCAGAGATAGAACCTCTCCTAGTCCTGCGGGCTGTGTTATGCTGTGCTGTAGTAACTTGTCATCGCGCTCCAACCAGATGCAAGGGCCAGTAATCTTGACTTGTGGTTGCATAGGACGCAGCCAAACTTGCACATTAATGATGTAGCTCTGGGTGACTTTTAAAAATACTTTCTCCATCATCTGGTCAGCCTTAAAACCTCCAGCCCCTGTTTACCTGGACATCTTGTTACTAGATATGCCCATTGTAATGAGACATGCCTACATTTGCATTTTAACAGTCATGGTTTGTTCTTCTCTTTCCTGATAGCTACTGCTTCTTGGGATACGTTTCTCATGCTATGGAACTGCAAGCCACAAGCCAGAGCTTTCAGATTTGTGGGTCACAAGGATGTTGTAACCAGCGTGCAGTTTTCCCCACATGGAAACTTATTGGCATCTGCTTCACGGGACAGAACTGTCAGACTGTGGATTCCTGATAAGTAAGAGAAATGAATACCTGATATGCTCTGGATTTAGGAATGTGAACGAAAATGAGCCTGGCCCTTCCTTCTGCGCTTCTCGGGAATGCCTGCACTCCCAGTATCTGCACTGCACCTAGTCTGAGTCACATGCAAGACGTGGTGCCCTTGTCGTAAAGTTAGCAAACTACTTCATACAGTTTTTTCCCCATCTTGATCTCATAATTATCTCTTCTTTTTGAAATCTATGTCTAACCGTGGAAATATGCTTAAGGTTTGTTTTTTGGTCTTGTTTTTTTTTTTTTTTTTTTTTTTTGACAGGGGGCTGGTTATCCATCCGTTTATAAATCTATTGTAAACTTCAGATTGTCTCCCCAGAGAGACACATATCGACATTATAACTGAAACTTCATAGTTTATTAACCTACTATCACCCATTTGTGGATCTTTGGGGGGCCTTTGGATATCTGTTAATCCCTGTTGCAGAACTGACTTTTGGTGCATATCATATATTATGGGACTCCAGAGTTTTCTGGCTAAAGAAAGTTTCTGACAAATGTATAAATCACTGTGTTTGTGTAAAGTCCTATTCTAGTCTAACAAATCCCTCTTTAAGAGGCTTTTTAAATCCTAGCTGATAGCTTATCTATTTTAAGCAATTATTGAGCCATGATTTTTTTAAAAAGCCTTTGAACTCTTTTTTTAAACTCCTTTTTTAATTATATGTTTTCAAACACACATGAAAACAGAAAGAGTAGCGCAATGATCCCTCCCCCGCCATTCCTCCACCACGCCCAGCAGCTTTCGCTATCAGCATTTATCAGTGGTTTCACCCATGCCCCCCCCTTTTTTTAGCTAGAGTATTTTTAGAACAAATCCCACACACCGTTTCCCGCCATAAATAAGAGTTTGAGCATTTGCCTTGGCACTGCTGTGGCAGGACTGGATTTGTGGTGCTGTGACTGAGCAGTCTCAGGCACCCCCACACGGACATTCACAGGGCATTTTCCTGCCAGGAGGCACTTTGTTTTCTGCCACCACCCAGGGAAACTCCACGCTGAGAGACTGAACATCACCCTGATGGTGAAAACTACCCAAGAGAAACAGCATGTTCTCATGACACCATGGGTGGGAGGGTGCAGGGTAGCTGCGAGGGCAGGAGACTGGCTCAGAGTCCAAAACGGAGAGTGTTTTCTAAAATCCTTAACTTTGGGGATTTAAGGCTAGTGGTTGTACTGTCTTCAGCACAACACAGCTCCCGTCTCCCACTGCTAATTCAAGGAGCTCCATACAAGGGTAGAAATGCTTAACATGTATGATCGTTAATTGGTACGGGCTAATCAAGTGCCACAGCTCAGCTTGAGTAGATGTCTCTGGTTCCTCTATGTCATATTATCGTGGGCCAGGGAAGTCATGGGTCATGGCAGTGGGATGGAGACTGACTGCTCCGTATTGCTGCATAATCATCCTCAAAACTTAGCTGAATACAGTAACCGTCCTTTCCCATAATGTGTGGGTTTTCTGGATGGTTCTTCTGCCGCATTTGATGTTAGCTATTACTCACTCAGTTTCACTAGACCAGGGGGTCCAGCACCCCACTTACACCTGCGGCCTGTGCCAGCTGTTGGCCGGGGCTCCCTGGGTCCTGCGTATGCCCTCTCTGCGCCCAGATAAGGACTTCCTTACAGCCTGGCAGCTGGGTTGTAGGACAGTAAAAATGAAAGCTGCTAGGCCTTTGAAGGGCAAGGTCTGACACTGCCACAGTGTCACTTCTGCCTCATTCTGCTAGTCCGAGTAGGTCACAGCCAGCCCAGATGTGAAGGAGGAGAAATGGGTAGATTCCACCTCGTGGGGGGGGGAGCAGCGTGTGGTACAGGGATGAGAGGGAGTAGGCAGGCGGCCGCACTTGCAAACACCACACCTGGTCACTGGCAGGCTAGGGAAAGATAGTAGGACCAAGCGTGGAGGCATTTCTGGCCCGGAGTCCATCACCATGGGCAGTCACGAGAATGTGGGCAGAAAGGGGGTGTAACTATGTGTGGGCACAGAACCAGTGTCAAGGCAAGGTGAGGAGCTACAGAGCCGTTAAGCAGCAGCACAAACAAGACACTCCTACTGTGGTTTCTCACAGACTTCCTGTTGAGACCGGATCCAGGGGTCACAGCAGAGGAGAGCCAAGAGGCGGGCCCTTTAGAAAGACGTCCAGCCAGATAGCCTGATGGAGTGTGGAGTGTAGAACTAAAGATCAGGGCGGATTTGAATGATTCCGACTGTCTCCTGGCTTCCTGGTCATAGCGGATGCCAGTCTAGTCTTTGTCTTTTCTAGGCTGTATTCTTTTTTTTTTTTTTTAAGATTTTATTTATTTATTTGACAGAGAGAGAGATCACAAGTAGGCAGAGAAGCAGGCAGAGAGAGGGAAGCAGGCTCCCCGCTGAGCAGAGAGCGCAATGCGGGGCTCGATCCCAGGACCCTGAGATCATGACCTGAGCCGAAGGTAGTGGCCCAACCCACTGAGCCACCCAGGCACTCCTCTAGGCTATATTCTTGAATTCAGCCCAAACTATACTCTTAACTGCCACCCATAGAACTTTCCCTTGAAATTTCACTGGAATAGAGCCTGAATGCTCCTTCCTATTTAAAAAAAATATATCAATTTTAGTTTTTCCTGGTGTAATATCATGTATCAGGTGATGGAGATTTATTACAAAGTCACTTTACATTCTACAGACCACTGGAAGGATAAGCCAGGATGGATCTAAGAACCTTAAGTAGTGAGTCTTCCCAGTGGAATTGAACAAAGTGTATTGAACTCTTTTTATATGCCTGATATTGTGCTAGATGCTGATCTTATAAGGATGAATAAGTCATCATTCCTGTCCTCAAAAAAAAAAAAAAACTACAAACAAAACAAAACACAAAACTTGGGGCTTAATACAAGAGAAACAGGTCTATTTTCTTTTTTTTTAAGTACTGTATAATGTAATACGTAAAATAGATACAGCAGACAGGGAGCAGTTAAGCCTGCCTGGGTGGGGGAGGCGGGGCTGGGGGGGAGCAGGTTGGGGTGGAGGAAGAAATCCAGGCTGAGAAAAAGCAGCAAGTGCAAAGCCAGAGAGGTGTGTTTGAAGCTCCGGGATTGTTCTGAGTCCAAAGTTCAGTGTAAGGGCAGGATGCCTTACTGAAGAGCTTGGGCATTGTACCTTTTCTTGGAGGGCAGCGAATGGCACATTTATGCTAAGATTTACCTGCATAGAATGGCACTTTTAGGGAGGTAATAAACACCGTATGTTGGGGACTGGAGGGGGATAACAGATTAGAGCAGGGAAACCGGTTAAGAAGCTTTTGCGATAATCTCGGTGAAGGATACGGAAGGTGTATCTCCCTTAATGTGAGCATAGCTGGGATAGAAAGAAGAGGTACTGAAAGGATATTTGGGCAGTGATAGCAATATCTATCGCTATCAATTAAATCCATTTGTTGGCCTACTGAATGTGGGAAGAGAAGGGGAGCAGTTGACTATGACTTCTCCCTCTACAAATTCTGTCGCCTGCCGTTTTTCAAACAGTTACATATAAATGACTTTCTGAGTGGAAAGACACTTGGAGGTATCTTGGGAACTTTAGAATGCTACCACAAAGTAGTATTTCCCCAATGCCACCTTTGAACGCCAGCTCTCTCTGTTAGCCTGCTCCTATTTTAAAGTTTTTTGTTTTGTTTTTTTTTTCCTGGTGCTTCTCCTTAAATGCCACACATCATTTTCTCCATCTCTTCTTTTCCTGTTCTCTCTTGCTCACCCTAGTCAAGAGAAGCATCTGAAATTTCAGTGTTGAGAACTGTGTTATTACCATTTGTCCTTTGTTTTGCTTAATGAGCGTAAGATTGGGCCTGGCCTGAGCATGGCCTTAAATATACTCTGGGGATCTCAATTCTCATTGCTGGTGGGTGCAAACACAAGTGCATACAGGAAAGTCAGATCACCTAGAGCTACGTTCTGGAGAGGGGAAAATGGCATAAAGGGCATCTCAACCTGGACTGCCAGTCCACACGTGACCTCAGTCCGAAAGCGCTTCCTTGGAGCTATTCATTTAACCTGTCTTAGCTTTTCTAGGTTGCAGGTTCTTTAAACTATTTTTTGCTCTTTCTAGAGGAACAACAGTAACTTAAAATTCATGGTCGAGATTTGTTCAAAATATTGTTCTCTAGCTTCCAGTTAAAACAGCAACTGCATTTCTGGGTGGGGCCACCAGGGTCTTTCCTGTTAAGTATCAGTTGTGACTCTAATAAAACCAGCTATAAAGAGGGCGCCTGGGTGGCTCAGTGGTTTAGGCTGCTGCCTTCGGCTCAGGTCATGATCTCAGGGTCCTGGGATCGAGTCCCGCATCCGGCTCTCTGCTCAGCAGGGAGCCTGCTTCCCTCTCACTCTCTCTGCCTGCCTCTCTGCCTACTTGTGATCTCTCTCTGTCATAAATAAAAAAAAAAATAAAATCTTTAAAAAAAAAAAACCAGCTATAAAGAGTGTTGATGAAGAAACTTCTCACTTTTCTTAATTTTTTAGGAATTAAATTTTCATATGTTTCAAAGTCTGTACGCTGGTTAGATGTTGATAATATTGAAACCCAGTGTTATAAATATTGAACTGTTTATTTCCAGGAGAGGGAAATCCTCCGAATTTAAAGCTCATACAGCTCCAGTTCGAAGTGTAGACTTTTCAGCCGATGGCCAGTTTCTAGCTACAGCCTCTGAAGACAAATCCATCAAAGTATGGAACATGTATCGCCAGCGTTTCTTGTATTCCTTGTACCGACATACACACTGGGTACGCTGTGCCAAGTAAGTATGAAGTTTCGTCATAAGGCTTCCACATTTTTTCCCTGCTGTAGTTCATGTTTACCCTCCCCCACCAACCCCCAGAAAAGGGGATTGAGGTCAAATTCGTTCATTCGTTCATTCAGCAAATATTTATTGTGTATCTGCTATGTGCTGGGAAGAATAGGAAACAAAACGCTCAGAACCTCTCGCTGTCATGAGGCTGACATTCTAGAAAGGGGAGACAGACAACAAACAGGTAGGAAAATGGATTGGAAGGGGCAGCTGCAGTTTTGAACAGGGTGTTCAGAGACTGCATCACAAAAAGGGTGGCCTTTGAGCTGAGACCTAATAGAGGGGGAGGGGACAAGGCTTGAATATATTTGGGAAAGGAAATGTCCTGGATACAGGAAACCAGTATAGAAGCCCTGGGGTGGGAGCCTGGGGGCTGTTCAAGGACCAGCAAGAAGGCCGGTGTGGAGTAGAGTGTGGGGAAGGAATTGGAGAGGCCCCAAGGGAAGCTTCAGCCAGGTTGGGAACAGCTGACAGGCACTGAGTGAGGCGAGATGCCGCTGGAGCACGTTTCATCTCCCTGACCAATGTTTTATGGGGTTGCTCTGATTTCTGTGTGGAAAATGGACTGTGAAAGTCAGGGCAGAAGCAGGGGGTGTTGCTGGGAGGTTATGTGTAGTGGGTCACATCCAGGCTTGGACCAGAGTGGTGGCAGTGGAGACTTCGAGAAGTGGTTGGAGTCTAGACATAGCTTGAAGGGATAAGCAACGCTACTTGCTTTCACATAGGATGTAAGAGACAAAGAGAGGAACTAAGAATGATCACAGTCATTCTCAGTAGTCTATTGGGACGAGTGCTAATGTAGGTGTCCATTTCTGTTCTTAAGACACGCTGCTAAAGTACTTAAAATATTTCCCCAACTGCCATGGGAGGATAGGGCTATTGTCTTATTTTCCCAGTTTTGCAGATAAGGGAGCTGAGTTTCGGAGTTAAAATTAGCACTTGTCTAGTTGAAAGTGATAGAAACCCAAAGAAACTATTTTTTTCCTCTCAAGGTGGTTAGTTCGCTGATGTTTGGTTCATTGGAGTGAAGACAGGGAACACTAGAAGCAGGGACTCCAGTGCCTCCAGTCACTGTAGGCCTCCCTGCACGTCGGCTCTCTTCTCTCAGACACCCCGCTGCTGAAGTCTCTGCCAGCTCTTGGCGAAGTCCTCACAGCTCTGTGACTGGACAAGAAAAGCAGCTTCTCCTAACAACAGTTAGAAAAGTGCCAGGGGCAGCATTCAGCTTGGATCCCATGCCCATCCCTTCTGGCAGGGAGACACTGGTTGTGTCAGGTTAGGCAGGCGCCCGATGAGACCGTTTACCCCGGCTGGCTGAGGGGTGAGGGTATATACCAACCATGCATTCTGGTGGTGGAGAGAGGGGACAGCTCGCAAAAGGAGGGGGCTCGCATAGTCATGGCCATCAGGGGACGATCTGTGAAGCCTGCAGCCAGCAGACTTGGTGCACGCCGGAGGAAACAATGTGTGACGGCATCTCCAGCCAGGATATGGGAGAGGGGGAGCCCAGCCCTGTCTGTCTCGTCTTACATCCCACGTTCCTGTTAGCATGCTCTCAGTGGAACATTATTGTTCAGGTGTTGATTATAATCTAGGGTAATGAGTCTAAGGAAAATAAAAAAGACAGAAGGTCATACTTTTAGTCAATAGGTGGTGGTGTTTTTTTTTTCCTTCAAAAGGTTTCCGCTACTTTTGGCTCTGGCCATCTCAGTCTTATTTCTATATAGGCCAGAGAGCTGTGTGGTCAAGAACCTGGGCCTGGGACCTAAATATATAGGTTAAAATTCTAGCCCCACCAACTACGAGCTGTGTGACCTTATGGAAGTTTATCTAACTACTCAGTGCCTTAGTTTTCTTACCTGTAAAATTAGGATAATAATAACCTGCTACACAGGTAGTCATGGTATTTAAATGAGTAAAATATATGTGGAACTTTTAGAATCATGCCTCCCACAGAGTAATCACTAGATAAATCTTTAGCCATCCTCTTCCTCATCATCATTGGACATCATAATCTTGTTTCATTTTTAAAGATATTGTGAAACTTGAGTTGATAATTTTTTTCTGCCTAAGGAGGTAGCATGTGTGGTGGTCCCAAGAGGCTGGTCAGCTCATTTGTAGTGATTTATTCAATGATGTTGTGAACAGAGTATCTATCGTCCAGTGCATCAGACCCGGAGAACAGACGGAGGCACAGGAGACTAGGCGGGGGCCTGGGAGTCATTATTCAGTCATTATCCAGGACTGACTCTGGATATGTTTAGCAAAGACACTAGTTTCTATTATCTTCATCAAGGAGCTCATCAGAAGCAAAAACATTGAATGATAGCTGTTATTCCTCTCTTGTGTCCTGAGTGTCTCTATTTCCTTCCTAAAATAATTTAAGGTGGTTTATAACTAACTAACACAATCAGAGGGAATGAAGAGACGATTCTATCTAGAACCATGTAACCTTGCTTAGTGCAAATCTGGCAGGTTTAGACTGAGTTTCCTGCAGCCAAGATATTAATGGGATAACAGTGGCTGACGTACTTTCATATTCTAACAACAAAAAGAAATCCTATCGAGTTGTTCAGATAAGACAAAATTTTTCCTGTAGTAAATTCTAGGAGGTATTTTATTCCTTGCTCTTGTACTGAATCATCTAGTATAATATACATGCAGAAGAAAAGTTATTGCTGATATAAGACAAAAGAACTTAGGAAATGTTGAAAAGGTCACCAATAATGTAAAATTTTGGTTTTCAGAATATTCCTTTAATGAGCATAGCCCTGCAATGTACCACATATCTGTGCTGCGTGTTAGGTAGGTAGAGAGGAAAACCACAGTCTGGGCCTCAAGGAGCTTTTATATTTTATAGTTCAATGGAAAAAATGGATACAAATCATAAAAATTATAAACTTAATGTATCCTGTGGGAAGGTGATGCACAGGGTGATAAGTGGGCAGTGGGGCACTGAACTAGACCTGCATGAGAAGCTGGGGAGGCATTTCAGGCCCAGCACTGACGGATGGGCAGGAGAAGAGGCAGCAGCATCTTGTCAGATGGGGAAGGGTGGCAAGCCATTCACAGTGGAAATCAGCCAGAGTCGGCACTGTGGCCTGGGGAAAGGTTTTGTGCTCTGGGAACATTAATTATTCAGCTGTTGCCAGGTGTGAGGAGTGAAATGAGAAGTGGGGTGGAGGGGGGAGAGCTGGGGAAGGCTTAGTGTCATGGATATCATGAAAAAGACTTTGGACTTCATCCTCCAGGTGACACGGAGATACCAGAGGGCTTAGAATGGGGAGGAAGCCTGATCTTTCCGGAGCTCTCTGCTAATTGGTCTTACATCCCACAGCCTGCTTGCTCTAGAGCGTTGGCATGAGCTGGGCCAAGACTCAGGCCTCCCTGTGCCACATCATTACTCTTGGGCAAGTCAGTCTACGGCTCTCAGCCCAGTGGGAGGTGAGGGTAATGGGGCATCTCAAATAGACTGTTGTGGGGATGAGAGAGACTGTGTGCAGAACTGAGTGATGCCAGAAGCCTGCTATTCCTCCGGCTGGACAGCACTGGTTAGGGAGAGACTTAGGTATTGGGGAAGAGCCCCTAAATACATTCTCCCTCATCAGTTAGAGAGGAGGAGGTAATGGTTGAACCCTGTTTTTCTGTCTGCCTAGCATCTATTCTGTTTTCTGGAGATGGTGCCCAAGTTTTCCCCGAGGAACCAGTGCTCCCCCGCAGTCCCTCATTATGTTATGTACCATGCTGGCATGGCCTAATCTCCAGTCCCAGCGGAGGGTACTGAGCTCAGGCATGCTGCCTGGAACAGGGCATCTGCCTGCAGGAGTTAGTGAGTCTTGTTAGAACGGCAGGCCCTTGCCTTGGGATTTCTGTGTCAGGCTTATTTCCTTTTTCTTTCTTTTTTTTTTTTTTCCCCTTAAGTTTATTTATTTATTTTAGTAATCTCTACACCCCAAGTGGGGCTTGAATTTATGACCCTGAGATCAAGAGTCACATACCCTTCTGACAGAACCAGCCAAGAGCCCCTTAGGCTTATTTAAACTTGTGGCTGCTGAAGGACACCGCGGGCAAAGAGCTGACTCCGGGCAGCTGGAGAGAGAAAGCATTGCTGTCTAATTACCTGCTGCGGTTTCTGGAAAGGGTCATACCTGGTTTTATTAGCATGTGTTTGCCTGTGGGTGTGTATGTGCGTGTGAGAAACTGGCCTTAGAAGTTCTCACTTTATTTTTAAAAGGCACTTTCTATAAGATGTGATGGTGGAGCAGCGTTTTGGAAAAGTGGGAGTTACTGTGGCACCGGCTGATGTGCCCTCAACACACCTAAATGTTCCTCTTCACAGATGTGCCTTCCTTCCCCATCCCACCCCCACCAGCGCTCTGCTGTCTCCATGGAGACCCTTGTGAAATGCAAATCTGGTCTTACTGCTCCTCAGGTTAAAACCACTCAGTGATTCCTTGCCCTGGCATGTCTGCTCTGCCTTCCTGTTACAACCTTGTCTTTTGGCCCTGTCACCATCCCCTTCTTGCCTCTATGCAGAGTTCCCATGTGTGATGTTCTGTTATGTTCTGTGCCTTTTCCACATGCTCCCTGCCCTGTCTGCAATGTCCCCTGAATCCATGCTCCCTTCACAGTCTTGCTCTGCATCTCTCCCTCCAGGAGATGTTTCTAACTCTCCCAAGCCCAGCTTATCAGAAGTCCTTTATGCCACTGCACTGTCCCTTTGAGGAGATCTGTCTGCTTCAACCTCTCTTCCCTGTCAGACTTTGAATTACAAGTATTTTATTCCTGTTGTATTCCCTTGACAGGCACTGTTCTAAATTCTGTAGCTATCATAGAAAGCAAACCAAAATTCCCAGTCTTGTAGAGTTCCTTCTACCAAAGGGAGGTAGACAATAAAAAAAAAATATGTTAGTGATACATGCTCTGCAGAAAAATTCTATAGGGTAACAAGATAGAGAGTGCTGGGGTTGCAAGGTGCTCTTACATCCCGATGACAAGGCATCTCTGATCAGGTGACCTTGCCTGAAGGCAGGAAGCCAGTGAGGCAGGCAGGGGGCAGGGGCCAGTGTTGGAGATGGAGTCTCACACAGTATGAGAAGCACTGCTTCTCTTTCTTTCTTTTTCTTTTTATTTATTTTTTTAAATTTCTTTTCAGTGTTCCAGAATTTATTGTTAATGCACCACACCCAGTGCTCCATGCAATACACACCCTCCATAATACTCACCACCAGCCTCACCCAACCTCCCACCACCGGCCCTCCAAAACCCTCAGATTGTTTTTCAGAGTTCACAGTCTCTCCTGGTTCATCTCCCCCTCCAATTTCCCCCAACTCCCTTCTCCTCTCCATCTCCCCATGTCCTCCGTGTTATTCCTTATGCTCCACAAATAAGCGAAACCATATGATAATTGACTCTCTCTGCTTGACTTATTTTACTCAGCAGAATCTCTTCCAGTCCTGTCCATGTTGATATAAAAGTTGGGTATTCATCCTTTCTGATGGAGGCATAATATTTCATTGTAGGTATGGACCATATCTTCTTTATCCATTCGTCTGTTGAAGGGCATCTTGGTTCTTTCCACAGTTTGGCAACTATGGCCATTGCTGCTGTGATTACAGCATGGCCCTTCTTTTCACTACATCAGTATCTTTGGGGTAAATACCTACTAGTGCCATTGCAGGTCATAGGGTAGCTCTATTTTTAGTTGTTTGAAGAATCTCCACACTGTTTTCCAAAGTGGCTGCACCAACTTGAATTCCTACCAACAGTGTAAGAGGGTTCCCCTTTCTCCACATCCTCTCCAACACTTGTTGTTTACTCTCTTGTTGATTTTGGCCATTCTAACTGGTGTAAGGTGGTATCTCAATGTGGTTTTGATTTGAATCTCCCTGATGGCTAGTGATGATGAACATTTTTTCATGTGTCTGTTAGCCATTTGTATGTCTTCATTGGAGAAGTGTCTGTTCATATCTTCTGCCCATTTTTGGACATGATTATCTGTTTTGTGTGTGCTGAGTTTGAGGAGTTCTTTATAGATCTTGCATATCAGCCCTTTGTCCATATTGTCATTTGTGAATATCTTCTCCCATTCCGTGGGTTGCCTCTTTGTTTTGTTAGCTGTTTCCTTTGCTGTGCAGAAGCTTTTGATCCTGATGAAATCCCAAAAATTCATTTTCACTTTTGTTTCCTTTGCCTTTGGAGACATATCTTGAAAGAAGTTGCTGTGGCTGATGTTGAAGAGATTACTGCCTATGTTCTCCTCTAGGATTCTGATGGATTGCTGCCTCACATTGAGGTCTTTTATCAATTTTGAGTTTATCTTTGCGTATGGTGTAAGAGAATGGTCGAATTTCATTCTTCTATACATAGCTGTCCAATTTTCCCAGCACCATTTATTGGAAGAGACTGTCTTTTTTCTTTTTCTTTTTCTTTTTTTTTTTTTAAAGATTTTATTTATTTTTTGACAGACAGAGATCACAAGTAGGCAGAGAGGCAGGCAGGCGGGGAGGAGAGCAGGCTCCCCGCCGAGCGGAGAGCCCGATGTGGGGCTCGATCCCAGGACTCCCGGACCATGACCCGAGCTGAAGGCAGGAGCCTTAACTCACTGAGCCACCCAGGCTCCCCAAGACTGTCTTTTTTCTACTGTATATTTTTTCCTGTTTTGTTGAAGATTATTTGACCATAGGGTTGAGGGTCCGTATCTGGGCTCTCTACTGTGTTCCACTGGTCCATGTCTGTTTTTATGCCAGTACCATGCTGTCTTGGTGATCACAGCTTTGTAGTAAAGCTTGAAATCAGGTAATGTGATGCCCCCAGTTTTGTTTTTCTTTTTCAACATTTCCTTAGCAATTTGGGGTCTCTTTGGATTCCATACAAATTTTAGGATTGTTTGCTCCAGCTCTTTGAAAAATGCTGGTGGAATTTTGATCAGAATGGCATTGAAATTATAGATTGCTCTAAGCAGTATAGACATTTTAACAATGTTTATTCTTCTGATCCATGAGCATGGATGGTCTTCCATCTTTTTGTGTCTTCTTCAATTTCTTTTATGAGTGTTCTGTAGTTCCTGGAGTATAGATCCTTTACCTCTTTGGTTAGGTTTAGTCCCAGGACTCTTATGATTCTTAGTGCTATAGTAAATGGAATCGATTCTCTAATTTCCCTTTCTTTATTTTCATCGTTAGTGTATAAGAAAGCAACTGATTTTTGTACATTGATTTTATATCCTGCCACATTACTGAATTGCTGAATGAGTTCTAGTAGTTTGGGGTGGAGTCTTTTGAGTTTTCCATATAAAGTATCATGTCATCTGCGAAGAGAGAGAGTTTGACTTCTTCACTGCCGATTTGAATACCCTTTTATTTCTTTTTGTTGTCTAATTGCTGTTGCTAGGTCTTATAATAATATGTTGAATAAGAGTGGTGAGAGTGGGCATCCTTGCCGTATTCCTGATCTCAAAGGGAAGGCTGTCAGCTTTTTCCCATTGAGAATGATATTTGCTGTGGGTTTTTCATAGATAGATTTTATGAAGATCAGGAATGTTCCCTCTATCCTAGTACTCTGAAGCGTCTTAATCAGGAACAGATGCTGGATTTTGTCAAATGCTTTTTCTGCATCAATTGAGAGGGCCGTGTGGTTCTTCTCTCTTCTCTTATTGATTTGTTCTATCACATTGATTGATTTGCGAATGTTGAACCATCCTTGTAACCCAGGGATGAATCCCACCTGGTCATGGTGGATAATCTTTTTAATTAATGTACTGTTGGATCCTGTTAGCTAGGATCTTTTTGAGAATCTTAGCATCCATATTCATCAGGGATATTGGTCTGAAATTCTCCTTTTTGGTGGGGTCTTAGCGTGGTTTGGGGTTCAGGGTAATGCTGGCTTCATAAAAAGAGTCTGGAAGTTTTCCTTCTGCTTCAATTTTTTGAAACAGCTTCAGGAGAATAGGTATTATTTCTTCTTTGAAAGTTTGGTAGAATTCCCCAGGGAATCCATCAGGTCCTAGGCTCCTGTTTTTTGGGAGGTTTTTGATCACTGCTTCAATCTCGTTACTAGATATCTGTCTATTCAGATGGTCAGTTTCTTTCTGGTTCAATTTTGGAAGTCTATGGTTTTCCAGGAATGCATCCATTTCATCCAGGTTGCTTAACTTATTGGCATTTAACTGTTGATAGTAATTTCTGATGACTGTTTCTCTTTCCTTGGTGGTAATTATGATCTCTCCCTTTTCATTCATAATTTTAATTTGGGTCTTCTCTCTTTTCTTTTGGATTAGTTTGGCCAATGGTTTATTGATTTTATTGATTCTTTCAAAAAACCAGCTTCTAGTTTCATTGATGTGTTCTACTGTATCTCTAGTTTCTATCTCATTGATCTCTGCTCTAATCTTGATTATTTCCCTTGTTGTGTGTTGAATTGGCTTAATTTGTTGTTGATTCTCCAGTTCTTTAAGGTGTAAAGAGAGCTGATATATTCTGGATTTTTCAATTCTTTTGAGGGAGGCTTGGATGGCTATGTATTTCCCCCTTAGGACTGCCTTCGCTCTATCCCATAGATTTTGGATCGAAGTGTCTTCTCATTGGTTTCCATGAATCATTTAAATTCTTCTTTGATTTCCTGGTTGATCCCAGCATTCCTAAGCAAGGTGGTGTTTAGCTTCCAGGTGTTTGAATTCCTTCTGAACTTTTTCTTGTGGCTGAGCTCCAGTTTCAGAGCATTGTGATCTGAGAATATGCAGAGAATAATCTCAATCTTTTGGTATTGGTTGAGTCCTGATTTGTGACAGAGTGTGTGGTCTATTCTAGAGAAATTTCCATGTGCACTTGAGAAGAATGAGTATTCTGTTGTTTTAGGGTGGAATGTTCTGTATTTATCTATGAGGTCCATATGGTCCAATGTATCATTCAGTGCTCTTGTTTCTTTATTGATTTTCTGCTTGGATGATCCGTCTGTTACTGAGAGTGGTGTGTTAAGATCCCCTACTATTAAAGTATTCATATCAATATGACTCTATCTTGATTAACAGTTGTCTTATGTTACCCGTTGTTTTCTAACTGTTTGGCATGAGTGGTTCATGGGAAACTCTGCAGAGCCCTCTCTGGAAGAATGTTCTTTGATAAATAATTTGGTTAAATTTAATGAACAAGGATCTCATCTTTTGGACAACTTTCCATGTATATGCTTACAGCATACTTAGAGATTCTTTCTCATGCATTTATTATGTTTTTTCTTGGTTCGTGCTATTGTAGTTAGATAAGGGGAACGTTGAGAGGGCCCAACTGACCACTCAAGCCCAGCCTCTGCAGTGTTTGTGCAGCTTTCTGTGAGAACTTAGCCTTGCTATGGTCAGCCCAGTCCAGAACTTTCTTCCAAAGCTCTGAAGGACCAGAAGTCCTATTTCACTTTTTACTCAGAGGTCAGAATGTTCTGAGGCACTGAGTCATGCTTAATAAACTGAGGAGAGTCTGAAACACAAGCTACATGCCACTTTACTTATTTTCAAAGGGACTAGAATATTTGCCTGCTTCCATCAAGGCCTTCCTCCTTAGCTGACAAAGTCAGAATAAGGGCTTGAAGTGTCCTGGAACTAAAACAAGGAAGTTTGTTGAAAAATGATCTTGATGAATAGTTTTCTTGGGTTCGGACCGTGTGTTGGGGCCATCTCGGCCACATGCACACACCAGCCCAGGAAGCTGCACAATCAGCTGGTCGGGTCCTCCATCCCCTCCCCAAGGCCTGGCAGGAGACACATTGACCACTTTTGCCTCCTGGGATTGCTGGACACCTCCTCTCTGGTGACAGGGTATGTTTCAGATGCAGCAGTACGGTTGGTTTGAGTCTGTGGAGAGGCAGTGCAGGGTGGTCAAGAGCAGGGGCTCACTGGCATGTGATCTGCTAATTCCAATGTCTGTGCCCTGTTTGGGTCAAGATTCTCTGCTGCTTTGTACGTCTTGTAATTTTTTTTTTTTTTTAATTGTGTGCCCAAACACTGCTAAGTGTTTGAGATTACTCTGTCATCTTAGAAAGTGATGAGTTTTGTTCTTGTAAGCAGTTAACTTTCTGCTGGTTCAGCTAGGTTCTCTTGAGGCTTGGATTTAGGCTGTTTTCGGGTACATCTAGAGTAGCATTTACATTTGGGCTGTAGTACTAGTGGCCTTTCTAGGGCCTCAACCAAATGCCTGAAGCATTTAGCAAGGTCTGCCCAGAACTTGAACATCTTTGAGTACTATGTAACCTCTGGCATCTCTGTTCAGCTCTTAGTATCCAGTGATTGCTCTCTGTCAAGCCTTAGTTGCCAGAGCATAAGGAGCTTTGTATTTGACTAGACTCAAGGGGGGCTTGGAGGCAGATATTTGGAGGGTTTCTGCTCTTTGTAGCTCCTCTCTCACACGCCTCCAAAATTTTAGCCCTTTAGTCCAGTTCTGAATTCTGATTTCTGTTTCCTCTGCTCAGTCAGACTGGCCTGTCTCCTTGGACCCTATGTACCTACAAGCATTGGAAGATGCTTGTAGGTACATATGCAGGATAGATCTCATCCCATCTGATATTCCTTCTCTCACAAGATTCACAACCCCGTGCCGTCTCTTCTCTGGTGCCTAAAAATAATTGCTTCATATATTTTGCCCAGTTGTAGGTTTGTTTATAGGAGAATAAGTCTGATAACCATTACTTCCTCTATCTAGAAGTTCTGCCAAATGAATTTAGTGGAGCCTACCAAGCCAATTTCAAAATTCATATGGATGAGTTATATGTGTAAGAATAGCCAAGAAAAAAATGACAAGAAAAAAATGAGAAGAAACTTGTCCAACCTGCTGTCAGAACACAGTATAAAATTATAGAAATTAAAATATGGTGATAATGGTATGCTATTAGGAAAATAAGTCATAGAAAGTCTAGAAGCAGGCACATATATGCCTTAGATGGTGTTTCCAATAAGTGGGGAAGTGGATAGACTATTTAATATAATAGTTAAGATAATTGGATTCTGTTTGGAAGAATATAAAGTGTGATCTTTTTTTTTTTTTTAAAGATTTTATTTATTTATTTGACAGAGAGAGATCACAAGTAGGCAGAGAAGCAGGCAGAGAGAGAGGAGGAAGCAGGCTCCCCGCTGAGCAGAGAGCCCGATGCGGGGCTCGATCCCAGGACCCTGAGATCACGACCTGAGCCGAAGGCAGCGGCTTAACCCACTGAGCCACCCAGGCGCCCTAAAGTGTGATCTTTATTGTATACCATACATGTACAAAATTTGTAGATGAATTAAACAACTAAACATTAAAAATGGCCCAAAGATACTGCTTTTCCTCCTAATATGTAGGCAGTATATGTAAACAAATATAGAGGGTCAGCAGAATTTTTCTCCTAAGTATATTCATTTTAATGTATGGCGTAGACTTAAGTAATTAAAGTTCTGTGTTTGTCTGTGCTTGGTACTTACCATAATTTTGTTCTTGGAGCCTCAGTGTGGCATAGAGATGGTACCTATTCATGTAAGAAGTGATGAATAGCTTGCTACATTCTTTGAAGTGGCTGTTGTTTATAATCATACATTTTAATTCACAGAAATATTTTTAAGGTATGCTCTCTATTGGGAAATATATTCATGCTTTTAAAATATAAAGTATAAAAATATAAAAATTTAAAATATAAAATATAAATTAATATAGTCTTTTTTAGAAATATAGTCCAATTGTGACTTCACAATTGGAAATATATTCTACGTAAATACTCTTTTATATGCAAAAGAAAAAGCTTTGTATTCCAAGATACTGCTTTCAGTATAATTTATAATGGTGAGAAGTCGGAAAGAATGAATTTTTCCCAAAAAAGCTAGTTAAATAAGCTTAAACTGTTGTATAGCCATTAAAAGGGGACTATATATAAGTAATGACATGAAAGTATTTATGTGAGGGAGGGAGAGCAAAACTCAGAACTCATTATAATATAAAAGATAAAGTAGCTATCATACATACAATGTTAAGTGTGATTTTGAGTGATGGGACGATAGACTATTTTTACTTACTGTGTTTCCCATCTTTTTAACATTCAATTTTTCTTTAATGAGTAATGAAGAAAACATTTATCATTTGATGTCTATATCTTTATCTATATCTATATATAAAATACGAGAAATATTTTCTTTACAGTGGCAAAGAATTTTTCTAATAGGTAAAACTTACTGTAGCCCTATATTCTTTTTTTTTTTAAGATTTTATTTATTTATTTGACAGACAGAGATCACAAGTAGGCAGAGATGCAAGCAGAGAGGGAGGGGAAGCAGGCTCCCCATTGAGCAAAGAGCCCTATGCGGGGCTTGATCCCAGGAAGCTGGGATCATGACCTGAGCGGAAGGCAGAGGCTTTAACCCACTGAGCCACCCAGGTGCTCCTGTAGCCCTATATTCTTAAAATCATGTGTACTCTAGGATTCTGTATGCTTTTTTATAGTATCTTCCATTAAAAATAAATACAGCCTATTGAGACAACGTTTCCAACATTATCGCTTTTCCAGCATTAATTTTTAGGAGAAAAATTCTACCTTTAATTTTCACTTGTTGGTAGTGTTACAAGTGATCTTTGACCACCTGAACTACAGAGGTTTTTTCCTTCACAGTGGTAAGATACATATATTATAGAGCTTACCATTTTAACTGTTTTAAAGTATAAAGTTAAGTGTCATTGGGTATATTCATGCTGTGCAACAAATTGCAAAGATTTTAAACATCAGCTTTCATTGGTTATAATATTTTAAGTTGGAACCAATTTTCTTTAAAAAATGTCTTTTAAATGCCTTAAATATTTACTGAAGACCTACTCAGTGTCATCTACTGTGTCTGGAAGTGCAACAATGAGCAAGACAGACGTGGTTTCTGTCTTCTTGGTGTTTACATTTGTTGGGGAAGACGACAGAATGTTTGGTTACAAGTGTGACCTAAGTGCGACTCTGAGTCACTCTAAGAACACATATTGAGGAACTAAGCTGGGGGGGCAGAGGTGGTGGAGAAGACTTCCTGAGGAAGTGATGCTGAGCCGGAGGCTTACAGGACGAGTAAAATCCTCTTAGGTTTTTTAAACTAGGTAAAGAGTAGGGGGCAGCGTTTGAGGCACAGGGAATAGCGCATGAAGACACTTCCTGAGACAGGGGCCCGGACCTGAGAGGAGAGACATATATGCCAGGAAGAGTGCGCAGAATGATGCAGAGACAGGAGGGGAGGCTCTGGAGGACCTGGTAAGCAGTGGGAAGGATCTCAAGGGAGATGCAAAATCATCAAAGCATTTTAATCAGAGAAATTTAATTTAATGTTTAAAGATCACTTTTATTGCCTACGGAGAATGGAAGACATTAGTTCCTGTTATGGTTTGAAGAGACAGAGCCTGATAATGGATTGGAGTGGGTGGGTGTAGAGGAGGAGAAAGAGGCACAAAACATGACTCCTAGGTTTCTGGCCTGAGAAAACACTTACTGAAAAAAGGAACACTGGAGAAGGAGCAGTTTGGGGAGGTAGACGATGAGTTCAGATTTGGACAAGTTCGGAGTTGGAGGAGCCTGCAGGATATCCAGAAGGAGACGCCCAGTAGGCAGTGCAGGGTGGAGATCCCAGGAGAGAAGTCTGGGCATATAAGTGGTAAATGACCCAACAAATAATTACCATGTTCCATGGCATAGTTAAATCTTTTTATATCTCTTTCCTCTGCTTTTTGTCTCTCAGCAGCTGTAGGAATGAATCCTGTTCCTGTCATTAACAGATGGGTTCTCTTCTGATGCTGACCAGCACTTAAAAAAAAACAAAACAAAACACACAAATGTTTTGCTTATTGCCTTGAACTTCACCTTCAGTATGCAAACACAAAATCCCACCAAAGCAAACTCTGAGACTGCGAATATATTTTTTTTAATGAGTCTATGAAAGTTTAGGTCTGAATGCAATCCAAACTCCCTCATTATACAAATAGAAAACAGTGGCCAGTGTGGTTTTGAATTTCACAAGGTTACATAGCTGGGCAGTTGCAGAATTGGCCCTAGAATCCAGGACCATGTACTGACTGGGCGATCTTATTTCCACTACTTTTTACTGCTTCCCTCTCCTATTGAATAGTTGCTGACTTCAGAGTACCAGTTACTGTTATTTGTTTCTTAAGGGACATGGAACGGTGCCTACTGTGGTGTCAGAGTCCTAAGGGCTGGAATTGTCATTTTATAGAATATTTATTCCAATGATGAGAAATTTCCAAAGGAAAATTTTGATTTCTTATGAACAGTTTGAAACTTCTCACAGTTCATGAACCCCTTTGGCTCTCTAATGAGTGAATAACACTATGGCTGTGCATATAATAATACAGTTTTACATACAGTTTCAGGAACTCTATAGAATCCAAGTTAAAGAACTCCTGTTATACAGTTGGGCTATTCTCAAGGACCTATGAACCAGTTTTTCTAGAAAGAAGTTCAGTAATTTTCTGATTCTTTCAAATGAGTATCACTATGTTTAAGTAAATAATTCAGTTAATTTCCCAGGTACCTTATAGACAATTCATGTGTGCTAATCCATTAGTCACTATTAACTAATGTCCATGTCAGTGACACACTCTAGAGGTTTTATTTATTTATTTACTTTTTTAAAATTTTTATTATGTTATTCACCATAAAATACATCATTAGTTTTTGATGTAGTGTTCCAAGATTCATTGTTTATGTACAACACCCAGTGCTCTGTGCAATACGTGCCCTCCTTAATACCCATCACCAGGCTCACCCATCCTCCAAGCTCCCCCTCCCCTCTAAAACCTTCAGTTTGTTTCTCAGAGTCCACAGTCTCTCATGATTGATCTCCCTCCAATTTCCCCCAATTCACTTTTCCTTTCCTTCTCCTAATGTCCTCCATGTTATTCCTTATGCTCCACAAGTAAGTGAAACCATATGATAATTGACTTTCTCTGCTTGATCACTTCACTTAACAAAGTCTCCTCTAGTCCCATCCATATTGATGCAGAAGTTGAGTATTTGTCCTATGTGATGGCTGAGTAGTATTCCTTTCCTGATTAAAACTCTTCAAAGAATAGGGATAGAGGGAACATTCCTCAACTTCATAAAATCCGTCTGTGAAAAACCCACAAAGAATATCATGATCTCAGTGGGGAAAAGCTGAGAGCCTTCCCTTTGAGATCAGGAACACGACAAGGCTGCCCACTCTCAGCACAGTTGTTCAACATAGTACTAGAGGTCCTAGCAGCAGCAATCAGACAACACGAAGAAATAAAAGGTATTCAGATTGGCAAAAAAGAAGTCAAACTCTCTTTGCAGATGACATAATACTTTATGTGGAAAACCCAAAAGACTCCACCCCCAAATTATTTATTTTTATTTAAAGATTTTATTTATTTGAGAGAGAGCAGGGGGAGGGGCAGAAGCAGAGGAATAGGCACACTCCCTGCTGAGCAGATGCCTCCCCCACCCCCAGGTTTTAAAAGGTGGTTAAGTGGTGCTAAATTAGAGAGGTAGAAATCTCTTGATGTTTCAGTAGAAATTTTATATACTCTTAACATTCTTAGAATTAATAACCCAGTTAGATGTTGTTTAAGCCCTGACAAAGGAAAGGACAATCCTTTGCCCCAAAGTCAGGGCAAAGAGCAGCCTGTTTTATTGGGGCTGTCCTCTTTTTGATGTGTTAATTTAAAATGAAAGGGGAGAAAAGAAGATACAAACCACTATCCTCACTTTTAACCCCTCCCAAGGCAAACAACAACAACAACATTTTTGAGAACATATGTCGAGATTATAATGTGGTATCCAGAGGAGGGGGACAGCCTTAACCCTGAGTCCCCATTTGGTTGTGTTGAGCTGGGGGTGGAACCCCTCGCTCCCCGCTCCCTCTGCCCTTCACTCTGGGCTTATCTGACTTCTCATCCCCTTCGTTTCTTTAGCACCTGGAAATTCTCCCAGGCTCTAGCTCCTCCTGCTCAGGATGATTTCCTAGCCAGCCAAGATCCCTTCTTTAACTTAGTGACGAGTTTCTTTAAAGTCCTGTTGCTCCTTTGTAACTTCTACTGACAAATTGGAACCTCTTTGGTACAAACTCTTTTCTTAGCACTATCTAAAATGCTATTATTTATGTGCCCTTCCTAGAATGAAAAACCTCATGAGGGCCAGGATCTTATTCACCACTTAATCCCCATTACCCAGGACAATGCCCAGGTTTTGGCAGGTGCGCAATAAATATTTGAATGAATGGATGAATATCTTCCCCATAAATTCCCCAAGGACACTGACAGTGTCTAGCAGCACAGACAAGCTTTTATTAAAGGATAGTCTGGTGGCTAGCCTGCCAGTCATAGCCCAGTCAGCTGGGCTGAGGAGCCCAGCCTCCTCAGAATCCTGCCTCATGGTTTCCCTTCACCCTAGAACTTCGTGTGGTTACCCAGAAGCCACACTGAACTGTGCTATAAATCATTTAGCCAGTTGAAGAAAGTTTCTTTTCAGGGACTTAAGCAGAGTGGCTGAGAGGTTTGGCTGTGGAGCCAGACTGCCTGGTCAGACCTTCCTGGCTGTGCGACTCCGGCAGTTTCCTGATCCTTTATGGGGCCGGGCATTTTCACCTTAAACTGAGGCTACCAGTAGCACCTGTTCTGTAGATTATTTTGAGGATTAAATGAGTTGCTGTAGGTAATGTGCTGGGAAACATTCTGAGACAAATGTAGGCAGTAATGCTCAGTAATGTAGGCAGGAAAATGACAATAATGGGGGGCGTGGTATTTGGCCAGTAATGCCAAAGGGTGAGTGTTTTTGGACTTTGTTTTTAACCTGGTCATTTCATTTCATTAGCCATTCTTTCATCATTGCTTTCTTAAAGTGTATGAATCAAGTTATCTCCTAGAAATACTTTTTTAAATATTCACAGTGATTTTTAAAACATAACTTATTAAGAAACACAATTGATTCCTTATATTAGTTGCATTATTATGCAAAGTTTATTTTCATGAGGATACTGAGTAACTGTTCCTTCCCCAGGATCTGTGTAAAAAACATATCATTTGTTTAAAGCATTTCTGTAATACTGCCCTTCATATGTGAATCTTCCTGACATATTTTCTGGAAGAAAAGATTAATAAAATATTATATTATTATAAAATCAAGTGGTGCCTGCGTGGCTCAGTGGTTAAGCATCTGCCTTTGTCTCAGGTCACAGTCTCATGGTCTTGGGTTTGAGCCCCACATCAGCCTCCCTGCTCAGTGGGGAGTCTGCTTCTCCTTCTTCCTCTGTGCCTGCACTTTTTCTCTCTCTCTGTCTCAAGTAAATAAATCAGATCTTTAAAAAAAATCATATCAAATCAAGCTGAACTACCCAGCATGGAAGGTATTTCCTTGCATGATTACTTTCCAGAATTTTATTTTATTTTTAAGATGTTCTTTATTTATTTGTCAGAGAGAGAGAGAGAGAGCAGTGAGCAGAGGGAGCAGCAGGCAGATGGAGAATCAGGCTCCCCACTGAACAAGGAGCCCGGTGCAGGGCTCAATCCCAGGACCCTAGGGTCATGACCTGAGCCAAAGGCAGATACTTAGTCCACTGAGCTACCCAGGTGCCCCACTTTCCAGAATTTTAAATGATTATTTCACATAGAACTGAATTATGCTTCTACGCCCTTTTTAAAAATATGGTAAGTCCATAAATGACAGATTCAAAGTTTCTGTCAGGAAGAATTATTTTTAGGTCAGTCTTAAGAACAGAGAGGGAGGAGCGCCTGGGTGGCTCAGTGGTTTAAGCCTCTGCCTTCGGCTCAGGTCATGATCTCAGGGTCCTGGGATTGAGCCCCGAATCAGGCTGTCTGCTCAGTGAGGAGCCTGTTTCTCCCTCTCTCTCTGCCTGCCTCTCTGCCTACTTGTGACCTCTCTCTCTGTCAAATAAATAAATAAAATATTAAAAAAAAAAAAAAAGAACAGAGAGGGAGAAGAGAGTGAGAGAGAACAACAACAACAACGAAACTCTTCAATTACAACCCAGACCCTTAATTAATGACCTCTACAGTCATCTGGGCATAGAGGGAAAGTACAAAGAAAATTGAAACATAATCAATCTATGACCTAAGTCCGTTTTTTTGTTTGTTTGTTTGTTTTTGTTATTGCTAAAGTATTAATAATAAAAATACTATTCATAGTTTCCTAATATTCTAAATTTTTTTTTCTTGGTCATCTTTTCTTCTGTTTTTCCCCCTACCACTTAGAGAAAAAAGAATGAACCTCAGGAAGGTTCTTAAAGGAGGAGAGTGCATAAAAGCAGTAGATGAGATGTCTGAGAATTGTGTCATTTGTTTTTGAGTGGGTCATGTGGATGATAGGTGTGTCCATGAAGGAGGACCTTCAGTTCTGTATAAATATGCTATCCACTGGAGAACGGCCTCCCAAAGTCCAGGAAGTTCCAGGCTTAGGGAGTTGATTCTTCTGTTGGTGGTATCATTTACTTTTAATTCTCAACATGCCAATCCTTTTCTTCCAGAAAGCTTCACCACAGGTTAGTGGGATGAGTAGTAAAGGCTCATAGGTCATAGGGATAGTACCAGAAAATGACAAAAGCAGAAGAAAGAGATAACACTTTTTTAAAAAATAAGGTATTTGGCTTGGGAGGAGTGAAGAGTTGAATCAAAGACCTAGAACAAGTGCCATAAAACTAAATCATTTAAATCAGCTAATAAAAGGGAAAAAGAAAGTTGGTTGGTCTATACAGTGTATTTTGATATGGTCTGTCATTGTCATTTGCCCTGCTTATTTGTAGTTAGAAAGATGGTTGTAGAATATGACCTTGCTACATGGTGTGGTAACTGTGGTCTCTGGTATTTAATATGTACAGCCTGACGTGTGTTGGGGGGCGGGTGTAGGGCATGTGGTGATTGTCAGGAGCTTTTCACAAAGACAGTCTTCTTTCTTGTGCTTTCCAGATTTTCACCTGATGGAAGGTTAATTGTATCATGCAGTGAAGATAAAACTATTAAAATTTGGGATACCACCAATAAGCAGTGTGTTAATAACTTCTCAAATTCTATTGGGTAAGTCCATTCCCTTTGTGCATTTATATGGATTGGTTTGCTAAGGAGACATTTCACTATTAAAATTCAAATAAAGAAATGAAGGGAAAGAAATCAGAATATTAGGCTACCTTATTCTTTCCTCCTAGGTTTGCAAATTTTGTGGATTTTAACCCTAATGGTACATGCATAACATCAGCAGGTTCTGATCATACCGTGAAAATCTGGGATATAAGAGTAAACAAGTTGCTTCAGCATTATCAAGGTAACAATTTCCATGACAACAAGATCCAGTTGATGCCTGGCCCCTTCCAGGAAACCGTTAAGCCACAGCCCATGCTTCTCAGTGTGGTTTGGCCCTCTTCAAGAGAGTCAGGGGGCTGCCTTTGAATTGACTAGAGAACACTTAGTTCCATCAACAGCATGGTCCGAGAAGCTGGGACGGGTGTCAGAGTGGAGAGGGAGGTGGAGGGACTCAAAAGTGATGCCAGGGCTGTTAAAAGAAGCTACAGTGAGATGTTCACAGGTTGGTTCTTTGCATAGTATGAGAGGTTGGGGATGGAAACTAATTCTGAATTCGGAATCAGTAGGAGTTCTGTGAGCACAAATAGGTGTTACAAGTGGTGGAAAATGGCGTCTTCCTGTGCCTGTGTATTGAAACTAGAAGAGAAATGAGTTGATTTCTTGGTTTATACTGGATTTATATTAAATTCACATTTCCCTTTTAAAATAAGTATAATACTGTGCTAAATCCTTACAACAACCCTGGGACATATTATTATTATTATTACTATTACTATTACCATTATTGTTACTGTTATTATTGCCCCCATTTTATAGATAAGGAAATTCAAGCTTAAGGAGCATAAGTAACTTGCTAAAACAATTGCTAGAACTAGCTTAGGGTTATCTGTTTATAAAGTACGGGGAAGAACAGCCTTCTCATGACTGTGTCATGCTGCCTCCTGTTGGAAAGATGGTGTCCAGAAATGAATTCTCAGAGAAACTAGCAAGACTGCACTTCTGCAAATAGACTGCCACACTCTTTATCCCCAAGCCTCAAGTCACTAATTGGTTATGAAATTTCATTTAAGGCTAGATTGTATACCATATGTGAGCTGGTGGCAATCCATTATTGGTTATATTATATTGGTAATGTGTCTGAAGATTTCATAGTTATGGTTAACTAGCTTATCCTTCCATGACATACTTTCAATTTTAAAGCTATTCAGTCTCATTGCTGGAAGTTGAATCTATGATCATAAGCTACTTACTTGTTTTAGTGAGCTATATGGATTTTGGTATCGTGGAGACATTGGCTTTAATGGATTGTTGTTTCCAGGCTAATATTGCTAATAGGGCAAAGAGACATCTCTAGATTTAGAAATTGTTCTCTGAACCTGTTGCTTTTCTTTCCCATGAATTAGTTCACAGTGGTGGAGTTAACAGTGTATCATTCCATCCTTCGGGCCACTACCTCATCACTGCTTCTTCAGACGGTACACTCAAGATTCTGGATCTCTTAGAAGGAAGGCTCATATACACCCTTCAAGGACATACGGTATTAACACTAAGATTTGTGCTTTTCAAATAACATATATTTTAAGGTGTTGACCCAGTTTATTATAGATCTTTATGATCTTTCCAGGTGTGGCACGTGTTACCATTATGACTCACACAAAATGTTTGCTTTCAGGGCTTTGTTTTTATCCTCTGGAAGCAACTCTTAGAAATATTACTTATTGTAATTCTTACCAAAATCAATGTGTATCTTTCAGTAGCCCTTAAATTAATCCTGCACTGCTGGCTTCCTCAGTATGTAGCATAGATTTGACTGGTCCGATGGTGATGGAGAAGCATTTTCCTGACTTCTGATCTTTCCCCTCATGTGGAAGCTGTCCACAGCTCTGCCACTCAGCCTTGTACACCCTCTCACTCACTCCTTTTCATTAATCTGATTGGTGAGTTTAGAAGGAGAAAGTCAACAAACAGAGCCCAGTGCCTTCTGTTAGGAGCCTGTCCTCAGTGTTTTTCTCTGGTATTTCTTATGGGCATGCCTGCCTTTGTTCAGTCTTGCCTGTGACAGGGTACTCAAATGTGACTCATTTCGGGATTCAGTTCTTCAGCCCATTTGCCCACAGATAAAGCCACATTTTCTCTTCACAAGCCTTTAGCAGCAAGAAGCAAGAAAGATGACATTCCTATGTGTTAATTTTTAATTGACTTAGAACCCAGTGAGGAAGAGGCTTGTTATTTATTAAGCCTGTTCAATCACACACACACACACACATGCACGCACGCACGCATGCACCCAGCATACAATGCACTAAATAAAAAATGGTTTTTAAGTGTATAAACTATTCCTCCTTTCTGGGTAAATATTCAAGCTTTTTTAAATTTTTTAGAAGGCATCCTGCATCCTCTTTTTTTGTTTTGTTTTGTTTTGTTCTTTTTAAGATGTACTAGGTACTTCCTTTTAACCAAGTGTGAGCTGTTTATCTCCAGAAATAGAATAGGCTTTGTGGTCTAGGGGAGAAGGGGTTCTTTTCTGCCTTCATATATCCTGTCTGACTTCCTGCTTTGCTTTATCATTTGTTCTGCAGCTGTGTTAGAGCGAAGCAGGAATAGACTCTAACCAGCTCAGATATATGTATATCCATGGATTCAGCTGAATAAACAACCAATAAAAGTGGTCAAGAGTTAAAATATCCGTGGAATAATATAGGATATTAATAATTCAGAATAATAGGAAAAATATATTTTAAGAGGAAAACAATGTACACAAAGATGAAATTTTTCAGTCTAGAGTGAAGATGTTTAAGAGGCTATAATAACCCAAATCTGTGTGATGATCTCCTTGAAAAATACAAAATGATTTCCCCCCCAATTTTGCTTGTACCAATTAAGGACATTAAGAACAAACCATATAGTAACATATTTGAGATGAGAAAGAGTTACTCTTGATGGAAAAATTGACCTAAAGGCAATGCATTTTGTGACTTGCCCAAATCCACAGTCATTGCTTAATTTCAGGTTCTCTCTACCTCTCACCTTGATAACTGCAGCCATTTCTCAATGGGCTCCAACCATTAATTCTTGCCCAAATTCATCATCACGTGATCCCAGTGTTCCACAGTCACAGCTCTCTGCCTATCTCCCGCCTGCTGGCAAAACTCTTAGTGACTTCCTCTTCCCGCATGAAGGGAGAACTCCGCGAAGCCTGTTGTGGTCAGGAAATGGCCTTTGTCCAGATTGCCTTATACACTTGTCATTCGGTTTCTGCTAGTGATTTGTTGAACATATTCCAAAACCAGAAAATCTTAACAGACATTCTTACTCACTTACACATGTACAAGCTTTTCTTAAATGGAAAGAAAGTGTATTTTCATAGTTTTATTAGTATTGCTTTTTTAATCTAGTATCATTGGTATGTGTTTTAATATAATTGGGTTGGGGGCGCCTGGGTGGCTCAGTGGATTAAGCCGCTGCCTTCGGCTCAGGTCATGATCTCAGGGTCCTGGGATCGAGCCCCGCATCGGGCTCTCTGCTCCGCAGGCAGCCTGCTTCCTCCTCTCTCTCTCTGCCTGCCTCTCTGCCTACTTGTGATCTCTCTCTCTATCAAATAAATAAGTAAAATCTTTAAAAAAAAAAATAATTGGGTTGGTTCCTTGATTATCTTTACTCTGCCTACATTAGTTGGCAGTGACTGGATACATTCTATCAGACTTAATGCATACATCGTCTACATAGATTAGGATGAAAAAATTCATACAGTCTTCCTGGCTATGAGAAAACAATACCAAGTGCTTTTTTAAAAAATCTCCATTTATTTCCTAGGGACCTGTCTTTACTGTTTCATTTTCAAAAGGTGGAGAGCTGTTTAGCTCAGGAGGTGCAGACGCACAGGTTTGTAAATCTTTCAGCTCCTTCTCTGGTTTGGTGAGGGTAAAGGGATCCAACACCTTGGCTAGGATTCTTAAAACCAGCTCGTTTGTTGAGATGTTCAATAACCCACTTGCAACCAGTAGAGATACCTCCTAAAAAACAAAACAAACAAACAAAAAAAACCAGCTCGTTTGTAGGTGTTAAGATGATTATCGCTGAGTTTATATTTTACTTTAATGCCAGGAAGTCTGCTGTCTCATTGCTGAACTAGTCCTGGTTCTGACACTTTCTGGAACTCAAATTCTTATTATTTCTTGTGCTCTTCTTGACACTTAATTATATGTGGGATTTCCTGAGGTCCCGGTGCGGGTGTGGCACTTCCACTTGAACTCTTGCCTCATCTTTTATCTTTAGGTCTTTTTTTCAAATGTTATGCCCCTTGAGGATGGTAAATATAAATTGTTCATGTAGCAAATCTGCATTTTTGAGGAAATGTCCAAAGTCATCCATAGGCAGATGGACTGATTGAGGTAGACTGTTAGGCCAAGAACATGATTTTGAACTTTGAAAACATGAGAGAGTATTTTAAAGGAATACGTTACTTTCTTAGCATAAATTCTGAATTGGACACAAAGGGAATTCAAAGTGCTAAATCTCTCTCACCCTTAGAAAAGTAGTAGTGGGAACTAGTAACACAGTTGAAATGTATATTTCAGCTTCCTATTCTGAGGAACAATCATGTAGACTTGTTTTTTTTTAATAGTTCTGTTGGTTTTATGTGCAAGTCAATTTTAAGTGCCAACATATTAATTTTTATAGGTCTTATTATGGAAGACTAATTTTGATGACTTGAATTGTAAAGACATGATAAAAAGAAATCTCAAAAGGTTACATTTTGATGCGTCACCACATCTTGTCGATATATACCCAAGGACACCACATCCCCATGAAGGGAAAATCGAGAGCATTGAAGTGAGTACTTTGCACCCCAGTCATCTGCCTGTTTGCAAGTGTACGTTTTGGGGCAACTGGTCAACTAGATGCTTGAAATTATACTTTATTATATAAAAGTTATGTCTTAAAACAGCAGCTCTTTGAGAAACAATTATTTTCAATAATACAACAGAAGTATACATAATGATAGTGTGTAATTCTGTTGAAGCCTCAGATTCACGGCTTGAAGGTCTAGAAATAAAGCTTAAAAATTGTGTCAGTGACACAAAAAATTGTGTTATAAGAAATGAGAAATCAAACCTAAGGTCTGTGTTGACCGTGTAGCCCGAATTAGTTCATACTCTTGATGTGTTTAGGGAGCATCTGTGATGGCTATCATGATAATGGGGCTGAAAGGCAAGAATTTTTATAACAGTTCCTGGAATAGGTATCTTACAGCCTCTTTATGACCATAGGAAAAAAAATCTTGTGGACAGTAAAAAGAAGAGATTTAGGCATTAAGCCTAATCATTGAGAATCATTTTACTGTTTGCCTACTTTGCCTACATGTATTTTCAAATATGTAATTATCTATTTAGCTGTAGGTCTTTGTTGACAAGTTCCCCTAGGTCCTATAGATTTAAATGTTCTACTCTCTTCAGAGTCAGAATTCATCTTTGCTGGATACTTGGCTAGTGTTTGTCTGTTTCTTCCCATTTTGCATAATTATTCTTAAGCCCCTTTCTCCTCCAAGAGCTGATATTGGAAATCACTATTACCTATTTATCGGAATTATTTTTCCATCATTGACAGAGCCTTGCTTTGCTTTGAGAGTAGCTGTTTTGAGTTCTTAACACTTACTCCTGAGTGGAAACACAGTCACCCCACACACTGTTTACGTAGTGGGTCCATATTCCCTTGCACAGTCCCTGTGCTTCCCCTCGAGTCCGTGCTTTGATTTCGGTTTCGGTTAGTCACAGTGTGCATATGTGCTTATGTGTGTGTGTGTGTGTGTGTGTGTGTGTGTGTGTGTGTGTGTGTACATTTACGTTTTTGAAACTTTTCTGAATTTTTTGGATTATTTTCTAGATTTTGTTTAGCCTCATTTGGGGATTTCTATTCTAGTTTTTTCTTGGTGGTGTTTATTTTCAGTTCTTTGTTATAATTTTCGTCCTTCCATCTTCTCACCATCTTTCCAGTTCTTCTAAACAGTATTTACCATGTGCTTTACTGCTTACTGTATCATCATGATTATTGGTGATTATTGTATCTTTTTTTTATTTCTTTGAAAGAAATAATGTAATATAATTTGTGGTTCATCACATTTTTGTTTCAGTTTCTACAATGGTGTATGTATTTGTGGATTCCCTGGGATCATATGTGTTCACATAATGTATATGTGAAATATGTTTAAAGTTCCCTTTTCTTGTTTTACCCCAGCTGGTTATTGACTCATGGTATTTTTTACTCTAGCATTTCTGGGGCTTGGCTGGGCTTAGTCCTCAGTGTTGATGCTGCCCAGTCATCCAGTCAGCCACCTTTCCAGAGTGGTGGGGGGTAGAGCTGCAGGCTGAGCTCAGGTCTCCTGGCTCCTAATTGAGTGATATTTCCATGACACCACACCACCCCTGCAGTAGACACCCGAGCCATTTTCTCAGTGACTTGCTGTCAGCCCCAGCCCACTTAAGAGTGCTGGACTTTGTTGAAAATGTCAACAAGTTGTCCGAGAAGCTCGGCTCTGACAGCAACCAGAAAGCAGCGAAAGCGGCTGGGCTGCTTTGCTTGGCTGGGTCAAGATGACCCCAGTCATGCGAAGTTACTCTAAGCCATAATTTTCACATGTACACTTGAAAAATCTATTAAAAACCAACCTTTCCTTCTGGAATTAGAATTCAGCTATACTGTACAGAATGTTGAGCAGTATGACTGAATTATGTTTGTGGCCTTAAGAATGTCCGCCTCTGCGCATCTAGTTTAAATGATCTATCAAGCCCTCACGGCTGCTTCAATTAAGTACGCAGAGTGACGTATATTTGTAAAACATCCACAGACCACGTGATATAAAACAGCAGAGAAGTGATAAGATGCTGCATATGAACAAAAACTGTTTGCCTTTTTTCTTTTTCTTTTTCCTTGAAAAGTTCTTATAGTAAGAAGGATGTAAAGTTTTCTGGACAGAGGATATCTTTAAGAAATAAATGGTAAATATCAAAATTTTTTGAAGGCTTCAAGTTAACGTCCAAGGATCCCTCCTAGAACCAAAAAACCATTAATTTGACAATATCACCTAGGATGGAAGGGGATGAATCAGAATAGACGTTGTACTACTATGTCCATTTATGATCAGTACATTTGACCTTGAACTGCTAAATTTGGTGAATTGATTTTTTTTTTCCCCCAAAGATTTAGGCAAGGTCAGTTTATATATGATAGGCTACTCTGGAAATATTTGAAATTAGAAAAAAAACTTTTTGAGGTCAGAATTCGTGATTAACTATATAAAAAGGTATTATTGAAAGATGTAGGGGGAAATGGCTCCTAAATGATCTCGTTAACTTCCCTAATTGGCTCTTTTTATAGTAACCATGAGTATTCTATTTCTGAGTTTGAAGCAACAGAGAATTCCTATGGTTTATGTTTTTGTGTGTTTTCTGTGAGGCTCATTTGAGTGGCATAATCCCAGCCTTCTGGGTGACAGTGGCCTTTTACGAAAGCAACCCATTTGCCAGCTTTCATGCTTTGCTTGTTTGAAGGTGGAGTCTTAGACCTTGGGTTCCAGCTGAGGAAATGTGTAAATTACTAATTACTACACAGATAGAGAGCGTGATAGCAGGTTGCTTTTAGAATGAATGAGAGAAGGCCACGTGAAAGAAAGCATGCAGCATACAGTCCTAGCTCCAGCTGTGTGGGACAGATCCCTCCCGTGTCCTTCCCACTGATCTGACTGCAGATCTTTGTTGTGGCACTTCTGGCCTATGCACTCCATCTTTTGTTTTTTTCTTTTAGTATTTATTTTTATTTATAGTTATTTATTTTATTCATTAAAGATTTTATTTATTTATTTGACAGAGGGAGGACACAGCGAGAGAGGGAACATAAGCAGAGGGAGAGGGAGAAGCAGGCTTCCCGCTGAGCAGGGAGCCTGATGCAGGGGTCAATCCCAGGACCATGGGATCATGACCTGAACCGAAGGCAGATACTTAATGACTAAACCATCCAGGTGCCCCTAAATATATATATTTTTAATTTTAAGTAATCTCTACAGTCAACCTGGGGCTCAAACCTACAACCCTGAGATGAAGAGTTGCATGCTTTACTGACTAAGGCAGCCAAGGCACTCCATCTTAATTAAAAACGTGAAAACAGCTTCTTTCTTTTTTTCGTGGGAAAGGATTCTTTACTCGGACCATGCTGTGCTATGGTACATTGCTAATTCATGCTGTCTTTATCTTCTTCAGACTGGCATGAGCTGAACTGTGCAGTTCTGCCCCCAGATAAAACCAGATTTCCTTCTTGAAGGGGAACTTAATGTGTGTGCAGTACCTTCTTCTTCTGCGCATTTTAATGGGAAGACAGTAAAGCCATCCTAAGGGTCACAGGCACCAAAATATTCTAGGGGAACTGCAGAATATTGTAGGAAGGGATTATGATAGGTTAAAAAGAATTTATTAATAAAATAATTGTTCTGGTGGCTTTTAATTTTCTAGTACCCATTTGAGTTGAACTTAATCTGTAAGTTCTTAATATTGCACAGGAAATTCTGTGTGATATTTAACAGGAAAGAAAAATTCCTTTAACTTAACCAACTATCTATATAATAATAATTTGTGACAGTCTGGCCATGATCCATTGTTGAAAAATGACCAATTTAAATCTTCAGGTCTGAGATTGGATTTTTATCTCAATCTTTTCTTAAGGTTGGAAGCATAATTTTGGATAATAAAAAATGATCAATTCTCTACAAATCTTGTATTTTATTTCTAGCCATGGCATATGTTTATATTGTTTTGGGCCTCAATAAATGTTCTTCAGAGATTACATAATAATATTAGTAATAATAGCAATATAAAGTACACAAAGAGTTACTCTAATTGGCCTATATAAGTTATCATTAAATATTCCTTTAAAGCTCTATGAAGTACTATTTTTATTCCTTGAGAAATTGAGGCACTTGTAAGTTAAAACTTGAAGTTAGTAAATGGCAGTGCTAGAATTTCAACCCAAACACTCTGGTTCCATTTTGTGCTTTTAACCATTTTGAGGTAATGCTTCAAAAAAATCAGAATTAAATGCTGCTGTGTTAGCAGTAAGTATGTATGTGCTGGACATTGTACTAGCTTTGGAGTATGCAACAAAGAACAAGATAGGCATATCCCTTGTCCTTCTCAGTTTGTTAGTAGCAGTCCTTGTGCTCATGGACTCCTCAGTGCGGCGGGTACACAGGGCCTCAGAATGGGATGCTGCACATGAGGTTTCTGTCCTGCACAAACCCCTCAATGATACGGTCAGTGACAGAGAGAACTCAGCCCCTCCAAAGGCAGTCCACTCCAGGTCAAGGCGAGTGTAGTTATGACGCGGTTCTTTCCCTTAATAAGGACAAAGAGCTAGGATGGGCTGTTGATATTCCTGGAGGTTAGCTGGTGAAGAGCCTTACTGGAAGCAACCCCCCACACCCCCCCCACCTCCCCAGCACACACACATATTCTCTTTTGGAGAGGACTGTAGCATTTTACTCAATAAGAACGTCCTGCTCCATTTAACGTATGTGGCAGCAACTTGTTAGTCACATCAAGAGTTTTCCAACTTGGAGAAGTTTACGGATTGCTCTGTGAGAGATGCTGTTTCCATGGGATTTAGATTTTCTGAACAGTTCCAATTTCAGATGGTAATACAACCAGATTGTATTTTTCATAGGTAAGTGATTTCATATCTACACTAGGTGGCAGTAGATAAAAGAGAATAAAATGTCTGCAGGCACTCTCTGGCAGGCTCGGCTAAGACTGGGAGGAAGGTGATTCATCCTCAGGTTTCTTATCGTGGCCTGCCGTGTGGACTCAGAGCTGATAGGAGGAGGCTGTGTTTTCTGTTATCTGGAAAGAAACAGAGGTGCTGGCAGGCAGAGCTGGTAGGCCCTGGTCCTCATCCTGCATGGTGCTAACCCCTTTCCTGGGGTGTGGATACTGCTGGGCATGGACCTCTAACAAAAGTGGCTGGGTAATTATAAAAGTCTCTTATTGTTTCCAGAACTCTAGCTATACCCATCAAACATGATAAGTGTTTTTAAAATCACTTTGCTCCTCTGTATGTATGTATGTGTATATATATACACATACACATACCACATCTTCTCAACCATTAAAAGAAATGAAATCTTGGGGTGCCTGGGTAGCTCAGTGGATTAAAGCCTCTGCCTTCAGCTCAGGTCATGATCCCAGGGTCCTAGGATCGAGCCCCACATCAGGCTCGCTGCTCAGTGGGGAGCCTGCTTCCCCCACTCTCTGCCTGCCACTCTGCCTACTTGTGATCTCTGTCAAATAAATAAATCTTAAAAAAAAAAAAAGAAATAAAATCCTGCCATTTGCAACAACATGGATGCAACTAGAGGGTATTATGCTGAGCGAAATAAGTCAGAGAAAGACAACTATCGTATGATCTCTCTGATGTGAGGAATTCGAGAGGCAGGGCGGGGGGTTGTGGGGTAGGCAAGGAAAAAATGAAACAAGATGGGATCAGGAGGGAGACTAACCATATGAGACTCTTAATCTCACAAAACAAACAGGGTTGCTAGGGGAGTGGAGGTAGGGGTAGGGTGGTTGGGTTATGGATATTGGGGAGGCAATGTACTATGATGAGTGCTGTGAAGTGTGTAAGCCTGATGATTCACAGACATGTATCCCTGGGGCAAATAATAAATATTTGTTAATAAAAATAATTTAAAAAAAAATCATTCTGCTCCTCTTCCCCCGGGCTCAGCCCTTATCAGCACAGTCCTGGACTGCTGCAGCGGTTTCTCGCTGTTACCTGACATCCTTCTTGGTGCTCTGCAGGCCTCTGTCAGATTCACCTTGCTAAACCGCATGGCTGGCTCTGGCTTCTCTGTGTCTTCCCCAGTTCCTTCACCCTTCCCAGTTTGCCCCTTGCCAACCTGTCTTATTACTGCCCTCTCCAAAAGGATCATGTCGGCATTCTGCCTCTGTGCTCAGGAATGCTCTTTACCTCATCTCTGTCTCAGGTTTGTTTCCTAAACCTTTTTTTTTTTTTTTTTAGGGATCCATCTTAAGCCCTTCTTATGTTTCCTCCATAGAAAAGGTTTTCTTCCCAAGTGCCCGGTCAACAGTTTCTTCCTTGAGGTTCTTGTATACTCATTGCTGGTACCATTCATTTGATACAGAGTTCTCCTACCTTTGTTGCCCTTTGTTAACTGATTTGTATTCACAGTCTTTATAAGTATTTGGTGATGATGTGGTTTTATTTTTCATTTTTTTTCCTTTGGTCTTCTTGAATTCTGAAGTAACCCCCTTCAGAAGTAATCACCACTCTAGTTAATCATTCCCTTCCTTTCATTTTTTCATTTACTATAATATTTTAATCTATAATTAGATGTTACTTAGTTTTAGATGGTTTTAAGCTTTATACAAGTGAAATCATATTGAGTGTATTTCTCTATAAACTGCTTTTGTACTTAAAATCCTGTGGGGTACCTGGCTGGCTCAGTAGGTTAAGCATCTGCCTTTTGCTCAGGTCATGATCTCAGAGTCCTGGGATCGAGCCCCACGTAAGGCTCTGCACTAAGGAGGGAGTTCACCTGAAATTCTCTCTTCCTTAGCCCCTCCCCACTGCTCATGTGTGCTTTCTCTCTCTCTCAAATAAATAAAATCTTTAAAAAGAAATTAAAATCCCGAGATTCATACGTTTGGATTCTGAATTTGTACAAACATATGTTGTACACAGTTGTATTTCGTTTTTTTTCACTGCTGTGTAGGATTCCAGTAATTACCAAGACTTATGTGTCTTTTCCGCTGTTGATATACATTAAGGGATTTGGGGCTGTGGCTTTGTTTTTTTTTTCCTCACCATTATAAACAGTACTGCTATAAACAAGGCTGGCATCATTGAGCTTTCTCATTTTCAGAATCTAATAGGTGTCAAGTGGCATTTTGCTTTAATCTGATCTAATTACTAATGTTTCTGTAAACCTCTCTATATTGCTGGTCAACTGTTAGATTTTCTCTTCCATAATTTTTTTTCTTGGGATCACTGTCTTTCACAATGATTTGTAGCTGTATAAGAAACACCTACTTTTTCAGTTTTAGACAGCATAATCTATCTCTTTCTCCAGGATCGGATTATTAATTTTGTGGTGTCCATTGTTAAACGAATTGTTGATTTTGATGTCGTCAGATGCATCAGGTTTTTAAAAATTCCGTGTTGTTATTTTTTACCTTATGGTTTTGCTTTTGCGGCTCTTGTTAAGATGTCTTTCTTGACCCCATGTGTCAAAGATATTCTTATTTACCTTATAGTTTATACCTTCTTAGTTTTAACATAACATTGAGGTTTTGTAATCTATCTACTTTTGTATGTCACATGGTGAGCGAGTTATCCCAACTGTAATCATCCTTCCTCTATTGATTTGTTGTGCTATTTTTCTTTTGTATTTATTTCCCATGTATATAGGGTGCCGTTTCTGAGCTCTTGGTGGTATATAGCCTTCTATTTATTTAAGTCTTTAAATATCTATTATGTTAGTTTTATTATTTTCCCCATGAGATCTTACACATCTTTGTATGTTTATTGTGAAGTATTTAAATTTTTTATGGTGTTGTAAATGATGTCTTTTTATTCTTTTTTAAAAATTTTTTCTTAGCGTTTTTAAAGTAAGCTCTACGCCCAACATGGGACTTGAACCCACCACCCCGAGATCAAGAGTCGCATACTCTACTGACTGAGCCAGCAAAGCACCCCATAAATCATGTCTTTTTCAAATTTACATTTTCAATGTGTTGAAGTATAGACATGGATTTGATTTTGTGTATGGATTTTGGATCTCATGAATTCTCTTGTTCTAATGATTAACAGTAGATTCCCTTGGAATTTCTCCATAGATAATTACATATGAATGACAATTTTATTTCTTCTGTTCTAATTCTTACATCTTATCACCTTTTATTCCTTTTCTTGTTTTAATGAACTGGCTAGGACTTTTTTCTGCATCTCTGGAGGTGGGTCATTTTATTTTATTTTTAAAATTCCTTTATAAAGGTGAATTATATTGATTTTCTAATGTAAAATCAACTTTTTATTCCTGGAATAAATTCAGCTTGGTCCTAATGATCTTTTCTTATACATTGATAGATTTGATAGGCTAATATTATGTTTAAAATTTTTGCATCCATATTCATAAATATGGGAATATATTTAATTTTAGAATATTAGGAAATACCCTCTAGGTTGTTACAAATAGCATCCAGTTTCTTATGGTAGAAAAAACTAATGTTAACTTTTCTTATCTATATACACAGATTAATCCAAAGCTTGAGGTAATTGATTTGCAGACTTCTCCCCCCGTTGTGGATGTCCTTTCTTTTGATTCTACCACAGTAAGTTTTCTTTAACATTTAAGTGGCATTTAATTATTTGGAAAAATACATTTTTCTTAAAAAGTGCGTGTGGGAGAGGAAATAAAATGTGGTCTAAATAGCCTAACATTTTAGCATTAAAAAAAAAATTTTTGTACAAAAAGTCATATTTACAATGTGCCTAAATAGCCACAAGGGGGAGCAGCACCAGTTTTTCAAAAAAGCCTTCACTCTGATGACCTTAAACTCAGTCTAACCTGTACTCACTGCCTCATTCCCTATGAAGGTGCTATCCAGGTGACATTTCACTTTGTTGTCACAGAACAGATTTTCTTCTCTGTTAATTGCCTTTCAGAGATGCTAAACTCACTTATAGTTTTTTCCTGAGAAGCTATAAAAAAAAAGCAGTCCTTTCTCTTTGTCCATCCCTCTTGATGGATTATGCAGGGATTAAGAATTTCTAGTACTTGCAATTTTGTTTATAATAACTATATACATATAGTTTACTTACTCAGTGTAAAGTCATACACTGAGAGTTCCAGCCTTTCGGTCTGAGTCTGTTGGCCTTTGCAAGGCAGATCATTACTGCCATCAATTCCCGCTAGCCAATGCAAAACTAGTCCTAAGATTGAGTGGGAGGAATGGCATGCACGCTCTGTGGTCACACTACTGTGATGGTGTAGTGTAGTTGACTATTTTGGAGAAATTGTTAATGGGTGGCCAAAAAAGAAAACAAACAAAAACGGTTGACATTATGACATTACACCCTTTCCAGCAGATCTCAAGAGTGATATTTTTGGTAGAGGAATTCTGTAGAGGGACTAGTCCATGTTGAATCTATCCCGTACCAGAAAGAATTGTAATTATTGGGGCACCTGGGTGGCTCAGTTGGTTACCTTCAGCTCAGGTTGTGATCCCAGAGTCCTGGGATCAAGTCTCACATCGGGCTCCCAGATCCGCTGGGAGTCTGCTTCTCCCTTTGACTTTCTCCCCTCATGCTCTCTCTCACTCTCTCTGTCTCTCTCAAATAAATATGTAAATCTTTAAAAAGCAAGAAAAACAAACAAAAAAAAACTGTACTTATTAAAGGGTTCTTTGACCATTAACCGGAGGCAGAGAAGACTCGTAGATCACTCATGAGAAGTTTCACAAAAAGAAATCACCCTGGGCTGGGGGAGGGAGGGTAACCAACAGGCTGATTGTCATGTAGAATTGTCACAGAATCTCAGGCAGGTCGTGGTCTTGTCTTTTACAGTATTCATGTTTATAAAATATTCCTCTTAGCACTTCTGCATTAATAGCTTACTTATGGCATTAAAAATTAACTGGACATCTAATTGTTGCCACATAGATTGGTGGCTTAAAATAGGTAGTCAATACATTTATGTTCAATGATTTACTCAAAAAACATAAATTCCAGTGAGGTAGGTTTTTGCCCTGCTGTAAGAGGACCAAAAGAGAGGAGATGCCTTCTTATGAAGCTGTTATTCTACAAAATTTGTATATTCCTGGCCTAGAAGTTATCATAGATCATCAGAAGTCTTTGGTCTGCATTTTGAGACTCGTGCTCCCTGCTGGTACCTTTGAAGTTTTGCAAAGCCCCATGACCTGAATAATCCAGATTTTTTTTTTTTTTTTTTTTTTTTTTTACAGTTTGCTATGCAAGTGGCATAATTGCCACCTAGCAAGTGATAGCAGAGTATCTATCCCTTGATGGTGATCCAAAGGTGCCAAAGTCAACTAGTCCGTGTTATAGTACCCTAACTCAGGGCCTGCAATGTATGTGAAATTCTGAGAGGACAGTTCTGTGTGATAAATACATGATCAGTTTGCAGCTATGCTAGTCAACCTTTAATAAGACTGAAGAGTACAAGTATATCCACATAAGAGATAATATAAGGTTGGATTATAGGAAATTGCCATTTTATAGGCAAAAATAGTCTAATGTCAGTAATTTCCCATGGTTCAACACAGTAGTAAGTATTACAAAAAAGACTCTCTACTGTTACTTTGAGTTGCATGCTTAATGCTTCATAAAAATAAAACAGACAAGAAAACACAGGAAAACAAAAATATATTTGCCATAAATCAGTTTAGGATTAGGCTAATGAAGTCCCATCTAGGTAGATTCTTTTATAATCTGGAAGATAGCTGGTTGCCTCCAGGGCAAATTATAAAGATTCCTGATTTTATTTATTTTACTAGGAAATTCTCTGAAGATATAAACATGCTCATAAAGCATTTTTTATAAAGAACATCTCTAAAACTTTTCCCTTTAAATTTTCAATATACATATATATATGTATCTTCCTTTTAGCTCATTGATAGATAATTGGGTAGAAAACTAAAGTGAAATCACTTTAAATGTTCGTCTTCTCATTAATCTACTGGTAAGTAATTCTTAATCTGTAATCTCTGTACCTTGGCTACTTTTCTTTTGCTTCTGCACAACAAACCAGGCACAACTGTAAAGGAGATTTGTTTCCA
Source organism: Meles meles (assembly GCF_922984935.1). Lineage (NCBI taxonomy): Eukaryota > Metazoa > Chordata > Mammalia > Carnivora > Mustelidae > Meles > Meles meles. The sequence goes on from NC_060072.1 coordinate 30,449,526, forward strand.
ATCTGGCGTGAAGCATAACTGCGTTAAGTATTTGTGATTTAAGCTTTGCATGTGATTACAATTTTAAAACCCAGAGAAATACCAGAAGCCAAAAAAAACCCCCAAAACCAAACAGTATTTATAGGTGGTTTTGGTTTTTATTGGGGTGGTTACTCTTTATCTGGGGGATTTATTTGTTTGGTTTTCATAGAAGACTGGAAAAAATTTCCCTTGGAATTCATTTCATCAAGATGGGACATAAAAAAGATTACTCTTCAAGCCTTAATTTGTCATATTTCCTAGTAGGACAAAAGCCAGGGTTGCTACGAAAGAAGAAGAAGTTGGCTTCTACTTTGACTTGATTTTATATTACATTCAGAATGATTTATAGATCTGAGAGTACTGTTATCTGGGCTCTGATGCTTTCTTTCTTTTTTTTTTTTTTTTAAAGATTTTATTTATTTATTTGACACAGAGAAAGAGAGATCACAAGTAGGCAGAGCAGCAGGTAAAGAGAGAGGGGGAAGCAGGCTCCCTGCTGAACAGAGAGCCCGATTTGATGCAGGGCTTGATCCCAAGACTCTGAGATCATGACCTGAGCCAAAGGCAGAGGCTTAACCCACTGAGCCACCGAGGCACCCCACTCTGATGCTTTCTTATTACAAGTTATGGCATACAGTATAACAGTTGGAATCTTCCCCACTTGTATTTGTGCCTCTAAAAGCAGGCAGGACATCTGATACAATATTTCAGGATCAAAATAAGCTGTAACCAATATGCATTTTTTTTCAGATTTTATTTATTTGAGAGAAAGAAAGTGAGAGACAGGGCACACAAGCAAAGGGGGATGGTCAGAGAGAGAGGGAGAAGTGGATTCCCCACTAAGCAGGGAGCTGGATGTGGGGCTCCATCCCCTCAAGACTTGAGCAGAAGGCAGACACCCAACTGCTTGAGCCACCCAGGTGCTCCACCAGTCTGCATTTTTGAAGTTTTGCTATAAACAAACAAACAAAAACAGAATTGGGGGGGGGGCAGTTTGTAAAGGGATATACTGACTGTCAAATAGATGTAATTTTTAAAATGTTGATCTTGAATCCCTAAATCTTCATTCTGATTACATTCTTACTCATTATGTACTGATTTTTTGAGGGTTTTCCAAGATTCCATTGGGTCTTTTAATATTTTCATTTATTCAGTTAGAACTAGACCAAGATTTTATCATCACGGTTGTAGAGCAGCATTTAGCATTAGCACTGACATTGGATGTGGCCCTATGGGATGTTCCAGACCCTCCCCTGTTCTCACCTCTCTCCTGTAAAAGGCAGGCAAGATAGGAATTTTGCTTCTGTATCCTAACAAAGTCTTTTTTTAAAACAATACTGACTATAAAATTTGTTTAAAATATTCTAAGATTATTGAAATGTTTTATTCTAGGTCAGCTGTATTCCTACATTTTGATGTATTAATTTTATTATTATTTGTCCTACAAATGAACAAAATGAGGTTGATAATATTGCTAGTGTTCCTCCGACTGATTGTCAAAACATGGACTCTTCACTGAGAAAGAACCAAAACAGTGTTCTCATCTTCATTCTGGCAACGTGTAGACTATGAACATAATGTGGGTGTCTTTCTTTAGAATTGGGGACAGTGTTTCAGGTCAGATTAATTCTTTACAATAAATGAGAATTCGCAATTATTGGAAAAAAATCATGGGTTTACAGTCTTTTGTTGCTCCATCAGTCAAAATATATAAGATTATAATACATGAAGACAGAGCATGAGATGCTCAGTGAGCTGACTTCAAGAAACTTACAACCTAGCCCAATAGAAATAAGAGTTTAGGGGCACCTGGGTGGTGCAATGGGTTAAAGCGTCTGCCTTCGGCTCAGGTCATGATCCCAGGGTCCTGGGATTGAGCCCAGCATCATCAGGCTGTCTGCTCAGCAGGGAGCCTGCTTCCACCTCTCTCTCTGCCTGCCTTTCTGCCTACTTGTGATCTTTGTCTGGCAAATAAATAAATAAAATCTTTAAGTAATAAGAGTTTAAGAAATAAGCGACACTTGGGAGTATAGTAGATGCCAAGTGTATGTGATCGTCACTAAAGGTTATTGATGGAAGTACTCAGAAAAGATCATTAATGAGCTGGAGGAAACTAGAGAATTTCTCTGGAAGGAATCTTTTGACCAGTTCTTGACCTGACCAGAATTGGGTAGGATTTTGATGGGAACATTCCAGTTGGGGAAAGAGCAAGGTATAGGTAGATGTCTCAGAAGTAATTGAAAATACATACCACAGCAATCAAAGTGCATCAGTCTAGTTTGGGATCTTTAAGTTGCTTGACTCAGTGGGTAGCAGATGTGGTAGGATGCCAAGAACATGCCTACCCACAACATATATGTCTCTTAATCCGTATTGTTGAGTAACTGTTCTGTGTCATTCGTCGTTCTTGATTTTAGAAAAAGGGAATGAAACAAAAACACCTGCCCCCGAGTAGCCTGCTTCGTGCATCCCAGTGGGGAAGACAGGCAATTCACAGATTAAAAGATAGACTGTACAGTATGGTAGGGTGTAGCGTATATAGCCCCCCGTCTCCAGAATGCAAAGATATAGAAAGCGCTGAAGGCAGACAGGAGGAGGGATGTGCTTTAGGTATGGCCAGGATGAGATTCATGCGAGAGGGGACATGTGAGGAGTGAAGGGGACAAGCCATGTGGATATCTGGGCAGGCAAGCCCGGCAAGTGGGAGCTGGGCTAGAAGGGCAGATTGGGAGTGAGAGAGGAGCCAGCAAAGGCTTTCCTTCAGAGGCAGAACTTGTTTGACTTGGGTTTTAATAGGTTCACTACAGCTATGACTGTATTGAGAACCGGCCCCAGGGGTGGTGGTGGAGAGAAGCAAGCAGACTGGCTAATTAGAAAGCTAATGAATAGTCAGATGGCAGTCCAGAGTCCCTTGACCCACAGTGGTAGCGGAGGAGGTGGTGTAAGTGATCTGATTCTGGATGTGTTTTGAAGGCAGAGCCAAGAGGATTTCCTGACAGGTTGGATGTCAGCTGTGGGATTCCCTACCTCCTTTCCCCAGGGATGGGAAGGTGTAGCCTTGAGTAACCTCAGGATAGCTGAGATTATCTCCTGGCTCTGTATCATTTTGCCAGCGGGATTGCTGAAAGAAGAACTGTGGCTTTACCACATCCTTTTTTAGGCTCGGGAAAGCGATCAGATCAGTTGAATCTGATACTCTGCTGTGCTGTGACTTAGGGAAGCACAGTGTTAAAACACTCCTCCCTCCTAGACGTCATTGAGATGGGTGTTTTTCAGCAAAGCGCACTCGTTTCCCTGTTGGAAAGACTTTTGTCTCAGCATATTTTTAGGAAGAAAAATGTTGCATGCTTCCATGGAGATAGTCATATGGTATATGCTCTCTGAAAAAATATTGATGCATTGATAAAAATGTATGGACATACAAAGAGTAAACTCGCAGATACAGAGGGAATATTTCCATGGATGTTGTGGCAACAGTTTGTCCTGGTTACTGAACAACATTGTGTAACTAGTTCAGTTATTCCAGTTCCTAACTGCTTATGTAAGCAAAGATTTGAAAAGACTTACTCAAAAGAACACGGTGTATGCAAACCTAAGTGTCTCTTTAAAAGTGTAAAATGGTAATATGCGATTTATTGTCCTCAGACTCCCCATTTTTTCCAGGAAAATAAGTAAAAATCAGGTTGCACAATCCTCCTGCTTTCACTACTTTGCTGTATGCTAATAACATTGCTGGATTTACATATATAAACCACCTCCAAATTTGGAGGCAGGAGAGATTATTTTTTAAGTTTTTAAACTTTGCAGTATTTTTTAACATAGCATTTAATTTGTAAGTTTAGTCCATATGATTTCTGAAACTAGGTATGTTTGTAACTTTATTGCTGCTTACTAAGCTTTAGGAAACAGACATGTGAACCATATCTGTAGACATTGGTTCAGTGGCCCTGTGCTATCTTTCTCCTGACCCTTGGTCTAAGCATTTGAAGGGAATTGAACATAAGTATTTGTAGAATCTATATCCGGACTCACTAGCTGGTATCTTCCACAATTTGTCCACCTTTTATTAAAAGACTTTTAGTCTTCATTTCAAACAATAATGAGCCTGTTAAGTAGGACACAGTGATTTATTTTTTTTTTTTTTTAAATCAGGAACTCCAAAAGTTAAATGTAACTCTTGAGATGCTTAGTAGGAATAAAAGAGGAATTCTCGTCTGGGTTGAGAAGTAATTTTAAAATGTTGTCCTTCGAAACTGTAAGAAATGAAGTAATTAAATTGTCAGACATTTTAAAAAGAAGATATACATGATAATCAATGGAAGTAATGAAGAAAAACGTTTTCACAGAACTATTACCATTTAGACGAAAACAGCACATTTTTTTTTTCAGATACAAGTTATTTTAGAGATAGGAAAGAAAATAATAGAGATAGAAGGAGACTACTTCCAAGTTAGTTGTATCTTTGCTTTTGAAGTATATTGTGACCCATATGTTAGAAAACTACCAACAGTTGTGGATGTGATAGCTGACCTTTAAAAAAATGTGTTTTGGGATTGTAAAAAGGAAAAATAATCCAACTAAAACTTTTCAACTTTTTAGTCTGTTAAAGGAACATGACTTTTTTCTTTTTCTTTCTTTTTTTCTTTTATTTTTAGATGACACAGATCTGATAATCTGTTAAGTTTACCAAGATAGTACAGCTAGAAAAAGAGATTAATAGTGTAAGCCAGAGGCTTTCTTTTTTTCCTTCAAATAAAATATATATTTTTAGTAAAAAATCATAATGATCTTAAGTTCCAAGGTTTGACTTAGTTATATTGCAAAATATACTAATTTCTGAGTTTTATTCCCAGTTTCAAGGTCACAGAGAAAGAAAGCTTACATTAATATTTCCTTTCACCAAAAAATGTTATACAAATTACATTTCAACAAAAATGATTTAGGACTTAAACTCTTCTCTATGAAATGTACAAAAGAAGAAAGAAAAAAAGAGGAGACGCTCTCCAAAAAGATTTTATAAAATACAATCTTTGGCAGCCCAAAAGGGTACTTTTTTACAGTTTCCTTTAGAAAATTAGCACGTTTCTGGGAACTGGAGGTGTTGAAGTTCCAGGTATTATTTCTGCCTTCCAACCCCCTGGGATATTGTCTCTCTAAGCCGTGACCCCTAACTGCTGCAGCACTACCCAGGGTCCCCAGCCTGGGAATCTCAGCCGCACCCCCAGTTCCCACAGCTGAGCCTGAGGCATGCTGAAAATGCCCCGCAGCTCTCTCCGCCCACACATCCAGTAACAACTGGTTCCTTCCTCTTCCTGTGGAAGAGCAACATCCTCTGAGATGAGAAGAAATGCACCCTGAGGAATGCAAGAACAGCAGTGAGCTTTTCACACAGGAAATTACTCCAGTAGCGCTCTGAAAAGTGCTTGTCTCTTGGACTGTCAGGCGAGAATGAGCTTCCTGCTGCTGACCGAGGAGATGGTTCACTGTGGAGCTAAACACCACATGCGGGTCTGTCAGAATTCCGTGGAAAATTGTGAACTCATTGTTCTGTCCATCCTAACCTATCTGGTTTTGAGTTATTCGGTGCTGCATACACGGGAAAACTGGTTGGCTTTGCCCTTCTATTTAGACACTTGACAGTTAATTATTTGCTGGAAGTAATCAATAATCTGCTAATATAATTTTCAGTCATTTCATTGTAGTTTATGAAATCAGGATTTATAAAACATGTTAGGGCTTCAAAGAAATTAAAACCCTAATAATCAGTGACGTGGCTATTAAGGCCAGTGCTCGTCCTTTCTAGTTCCTCCTGTGTCTTTCCATTTCCTTTCTTTTACTTTCTGAAGCGTAGGCATCAATAGAAGGTAACATATTGTGTGCACAATCATACATTCTCAAACACAGATAAAACTGTTGCTTTGAACCAACCAACCAACTCCTATCATTTACATTTCAAATGGATTTTTACAGAAGAATGTTTTAATATAACTTGACCTTTTTTTTTTAAACTAACTCCTATAGCGTTTTCTCTTTGCGTGAGATAATGATGGCCACTACAAAGCCCAATTTGTATATTACATGTACATTTTAAATTGCTTTCCAAATCATTGCAGAATTTTGCTAGGTTTCAATGCTTATGGTCACAAAATTCTTTTACTTTTCGCGTGTTGTTTGGATTATTTTACTAAAGCACATACAAGTCAACTTGTTTGTTCTAAGTTGAAGGGGAGATGGAGAAGGAATGCCAGGCATTTCCTCTTCCTTTTCAGAATGTCTTTTTAATGAACATTCCTCTTCTCTCCTATGAACAAACTATCTCAAGTCAGCCAGGGGCCTCTAAGTGCTTAGTGTCCAATAATTCAACACATTTTCTTTGTTCCTCCAGCGCTACTGAGGTCATTGTTCCACGCATTTACTATTTCTTCTTCCCTCTGTGCTTCCTTTCAGCCTTTACAGACTTCCAAACCTGTTTAACCAGCTCCCTATAATAAATTCTCTCTGTTAAAATAACTCTTGTGGTTTCTGTTTTCCTGTTGGATCCTGAATGATCATTCTAAAGATCCTAAATCATTTTAAAAAAATAATAAGACAGACTGACAAAGACTTCTATTCAAGTACGTTTATTCCAGCATGACTCTTAATAACAAGAGGGTGGACACAAATCAAATGTCCTTTATGAGAGTAAGGGTTAAATAGAAGGATAGTATATCCATGAATGGAATATTATGTAGCCATACCATATTTAACAACAACTAAATACAATGTATGTGATTCTAGATTTGATCCTGGGTCAGTGGGGAAATTGCTACATAGGACATGATTAAGACAGTTGGCAAAAACGTACTATCAATATTAGATGATAATATCAATGCTAAATTTCCTGATTTTGATGATAATACTGTGGTTGTATGGGAGAATGGTCTTGTCCTTAGGAAATACCCACAATAGTAACTAAGGTAAAGAGGCATAGTGTCTATAGCTTTTCTCAAAAGATTCCAAAAAAAATTAGATAAACAGATAATGATATAGAAGATGTGGCAAAATGTCAGCACATGAATCTGCATGAAGGATATGAGAGTCCTTTTCATTATTCTTGCAACTTTTTTATAAGCTTGAAATTATTTCAAAGTGAAAGTTAGAAATCACTTATATGTCTTTTAGGGGTATTATTTTTATTTTTTAAAATTTTAAATATTTTTGTTTATCTTTTTATTAAGTGAAAAAAGAATATCACAAGCAATATGATTTTAATTTTATCAAGGGACACAAATATGTGTCTCCATTCAATGGAACTCTTTCTGAGCGTCTTGTATGTCTTGGATACTAACCTGGGCATTTGAAATTTACCCAAGATCATCCAGCCAGTAAGTAACAAAGCTGGATTTCGAACTCTATCTAGTTTTACAGAGTGTGCTTTTAACCACTTTGTAATGTGCACGTGTATGTTTTTAAAGCAGTCACTTTCCTAATTATACAAAGAATGAAAAACAAGGAGAGAAAATACAAGAAACAAAAAAATTACCAGGAGACAACTGTTGTGAACATTAAAAATATTGTCTCCCAGGAAGAGGTAGCTGCTGTTAGATGCTAGAGGCCTGGAGAAGAGGCCCTGCCCTCCAGCCTCAAGAGCTCAGAAGGCAGAGCCTGCAGACTGAAGCCAGACTTCTGAGGGCCACTGGTCACCTGGTGCGAATGTCTCTGTGGGGTCAAGGCTGTTTCTGGGAAGAGGCTGACTAGTCAGACAGGGAAAGGAATCTCTTCTGTCCCCTCTGACCTCTGTCCCCTCCATCATGGCTCCTTTTGGCAGAGCCTATCAGGGAACCTATTGGCAAGAGAAAGCTGTAGTTCATAGAGGTCCAATCTCAGCATCACAGAATAGAGTTTTGAAGGGTGGATTTGGAACCAAGAAACATATTCTGTAAGCGGAATCACTGAATTAAAGGATAGGGACTTTTAAAAAACCCAAAACTATAGGCAAATTCAGTCTAGAATGTATAAATTTGGATCCCACTAGTTCTATGTGAGGGTGCCCACTTACTATATATTTAAAACATATGTTAGGTGTTATACTTATTTAATTATAATTGTTTAATTTTAAAAGGCTTTAAAAATCTAATAAGTAAGAGGTGTCTTTATTTTTTAGTGAAGTGAGCTTTTTAAAAAATATTTTTGACAAAAAAACTGGATATATTTGGTGTATTCAGTGGGATGTTTTGATATATGAATACATGGTGAAAGAGGACCGCAGTTGAAGTAATTAACATATCTGTTATGTCCCATAGTTACCTTTTGTGTGTGTGTGTGGTAAGAACAGTGACTTGTGTGCTTCGACCTGTTTTCATGATTTCCACTCATTCCTGTTTCTCAGCATTGCTTATTTGTGTGTTTGCCCATTTTTCTTACTGTTTTGTTCATTTTAAAATTGATCCTTACGTCATTTTAACTGATAAGGTTGACCGTCTTTGCCATGTGCTACAAAGTTTTCTTTGCTATTTCCCCTTGAATTCTCTTTCTGATTTTTGATAGGTTTAGTTGCATTAACTTCTTGAAAAGTATCATTATTTTAATCTTATGATTTCTTCAGAATTTTTGCAAAGAAAGTCCTTCCCTACTTCCCAAATATATCTCTAGCTACTCTTACTAAGTGTTGTTTTTTTTTTTTTTTTTTTTAATTCAATTTATTTGAGAGAGAAGGGAGCAGGGAGAAGCAGAGGGAGAGAGAGAATGAGTGTGTGCAGGAGCTGGAGGGACAGAGGGAGAGAGGCAGGCAGACACCCCACTGAGCTCAGAGCCTGATGTGCTGGGCCCTATCCAAGGACGTGGGATCATGACATGAGCTGAAACCAGTAGTCAGATGCTGAACTGATTGAGCCACCTGGGTGCCTCTTAAAGTTTAATTTTTAGCAATTAAATCTGAAATTCTAGATGAATTAATTTTGGCGTTTTAAATTACATATTTATAGTTAACAAAGTTATCCTCCATTTATATTGTTTCTTTCCTCATTGATTTGAACCTTCTTAAAACTAAATCCTTATGTACTTGTCTCTGGGGATTTTGTCTTCTGTCTTATTGATCTGTTTGCTCTTGATCTATTTTCATACCTTAATTATTGTAACTTCAAAATATTTCATTAAAATACAGTGCACAAGTTTTCCCTTCAAAAGTTTCTTGGATATTCTGGCTTAGTATTTGTCCATATGAACTTCAGAATTATTTTGTCAGTTGTCCAAAAACATTCTTTTGGAATATTGATGGAAGTTGCATTTTATTTATAAAATAATTTGAGGAGAATTGCCAACTTTACCATCTTTATTTGCTTATCTAGGAATATAGTATTATAGGTATGTATTTTAAAGTTTCACTGAGTCAAGTTTAGGAGCATTCTCCTTACATGCCTGTGGTAGTCACAAAAACAGTCACCATTTTTTATGTACGACTAAGCATTTTATCTCCTTACTAAGGATGCACATAGACTCTCTCCACAAATTAGCTCTAAAGAGGTTAAGGTAGCTTGCCAAGGGATACCTAGGTGGTTCAGTCAGTTAAGCATCTGACTCTTGATTTTGGCTCAGTTCATGATCTTAGGGTCTTGAGATCAAGCCCTAAATCAGGCTCTGTGCTTACTGTGTGTCTACTTGAGATTTTCTCTCTCCCTCTTCCTCGGCCCTCCCCCTGTTCACAAACTCATGTACTCGTTCTCTTCCTCTTTCTCCAATAAATAAATAAATCTTTAAAAAAAAAAGAGAGAGAGAGAGAGACTGAGGTGACTTACCCAAAGTCATACCAAATGTGAAGTGATAGAAGCAATGGCTCAAATGGGACTAAGTTCCGAGCCCACACTCACCCCCTGCACGCTACCACTCCCCAAAGAGTTCAGCTACCCACAACGCATTCATTCTGAATCCTAGTTTTAGCATCCTTAGTATCAACAGGGCTTATCCTCAGTAAATATTTCTTCACTGTGGTATAATATAGTAGCCAAAAAAAGTCTGACGAGTATTTGGGGAGAAAAGGGGGACAAGTTTTGAGGATCCCAGTACTTGTTTGGGAACATATGGAGAAATGGGCCCTAGTATCAGTGCTTACAAGTATCCGTTGTGGAGCCTACTTTGGGATTTCATACATCCCCCATTCCTATTCGCCAAGTACTTAAATCCTCGGCACATGCCAGGCTTTTCAAGCACAGATCCTTAACTTAGTATTGGAATCCTGACGGAGAAGAATTGTGTGTAGCAGACGCACTGTCTCTTACTGACCGTCCAGGAGGCATTCCCTGTTGTGTGCTGGTCACAGGTTGTTCTAGCCTAGCTGTGTGGATACAGCTTCCTGGTAAGAATAGTAATTGAGGGGTGCCTGGGTTGCTCAGTGGGTTAAAGCCTCTGCCTTCGGCTCAGGTCATGATCTCGGGGTCCTGGGATCGAGCCCTGCATCGGGCTCTCTGCTCAGCGGCGAGCCTGCTTCCTCCTCTCTCCCTCTCTGCCTGCCTCTCTGCCTTCTTCTGATCTCTGTCAAATAAATAAATAAAATCTTAAAAAAAAAAAAGAATAGTTATTGAGCTCTCCGATCTTTAAGTCTCTTTCCCTTAGAATGGCTTAACCTCCTTAACAGGGCTTTTTGGTTACTTTTCTTTGACTCCTCCCACAGGACCCCAACCTTATCCTACTAGGATGTTCATTTTTTTTGTTGTTGTTGTTCTTGTTTGTTTGTTTTTGTTCATTGCTTTTGAAGAAAGGATATTCTTTGTGGCAAGAATCGTGAGTGCGTAAGTTTTCTTTGGTGCTGTTATTGCTATTAGTTCTGGTGGTTGCAGGTTTTATTTCCTTTGTAGAGTAGATGATAATTTTGGTTTCCATCAGATTTGGTTATGTGTGATTTCTATGAACTGAATCCTGTTTTCCACTGCCTTTTAAAACAGAGCTATGTTTTCTTGGTAAATATCCTTAGTTTGCTGGGCCAGAAATCTTGTGGGCAAGGCTGGAAAGCTTACCCAAACTCATACTTTGTTTGTTTCTATTGATTTGAGGCATTTTTGCAAATATACATCCATTTGCAGAACCCGGGCAGTCTCCTCCATCCTTTCTTTCCTCTTGCTGTTATTATTGCTCAGATTCCAAGTACTTGCAGTTCCAAGGGATCCAGTCCTTCCATGCTCACTGCTCCTCAGCCTCCGCTGGTATCCCCTCTTTAGGAGCCATTATGTGACAGAGCTGTGTTTCCATGTTGTACCTTGTCCCCATAGGTGGGAACTTCCAAAGACGTTTCCAAGTTCACTTGATCAAATTCTGTTTGAAGCTTTAGGTTCAGTAAAATGGGTTTGTGCCCACTTTGTCCATTCTGTGCATAATTAATATTATGTAAAATGAATTAATTCTAAATGACATCTAGCATCAGGCAAATTACCAGGCTGAGGAATGTTATTCCATTTCTGAAATATGCATTTTGAGGATAAGAATTAATAACAATGAAATTTGAGAATGATAACTAAAATAATTTCTCATCTTAAATAGAACTGGAAATGCATTATTAAGACAAAGTGAAGACATTTGTGTGCTTTGGAAAACCAATTGAAAATCTGAAAAATTTGACTAAGCAATGTACTCTCCCAGATTTTTACTTTTAGAAAATTCTGTGTACTTTCTGTATAATTCTGTACACGGTAAAATTACTGAAAAAAAAATTCAAGATGTTAATGCTATTTTAAAAGTTGTTCTTTCTTTTTCAAGAAATCATTTCTATACTTATGTGTCCTGTGAATTATGAATGCATAAAACTATGCCTATTTACATTTTGGACTCTGAGGTACCAGAGGGTCACATCTTCTTCTCTCACCTCTGGAAAAGCAATTACTTTCTAGATGTGCATGAACTAGATGACATGAACAATTGCACACAAATAAGATGATTTATTAAAAAATTCATCACCATTTCTCAAGTTCAGTATACTAGTAGGTTTACCAAACAGAACTGGGGGGAAAAGTTGTTTTAATTTCAAAATAAATGATCTCTTCCCTTAAGTACACTTAAAACTTGTTATGCAGAGAGCAGCAGTTTTCTCTAAGGTATACTAATAATTTTTTAATCAAGTGTTAATATCTTTTTATTTGTGCTACTATGTGTTTATGACTTTTTTATGTATTTATTAGTCAAGGCAATTGACAGTCGTGGAGTTTATATCTCAGACTGTGTTTTGTTTATTTTTAGTGTTCACTTCGGCACTCCTTCCAGGCAGTTCTCTTGGCAACAACGGTGTTGTTTCTACCTGTCGTGTGTCTGTGCAGTTAAGCTCTTCCATTAGCTTCCCATCACAGCTTGCTTCATGTAAATGTTCTAGATGTTGTATCCAGTCATTAACTTATATAATTTCTCCTGTAGTATTTTTAGTCAATTTTTTTTCCTAAGCACGAGGAAGAATCAATTTTATGAGAATCTAGGCAATGAATTTTAAAGAAAAAAATCAGAGTGTACTAAAAGTTTTTGTCTTTTCCTCCTGCCTCATTCCCTCCTGGTGCCAAAATATTTCTCACACCAGGGTAGGAGATTTGAATCTGGCCACAATAAGTAGAATTTACTTGATAAACTGTTTCTTATATACCCAGCACAAAGAATCTGGAGTACCTAGTAGACGGTATACGAAGACTGTGTCCAACCGCGCTTGTTATAATGAACAAAAAGGCCAATGCATGTGGAATCATTTACTCTATGGCCATAGCTCAGCAGACCCCAGACAAGTGAATCTGGGGAAGGAATAGAAAATCCCTCTAAGAACCAACCATGGATGAGCTGGATTTCTGTAGGAGCCGAGCTCGGAGCAGTGAACCTTGCTGTGTTAGTGTGGTTTGGCCTGTCAGGAGAAGGCTCAACAGACATTGTTCATTCATTTCTCAGAAAGGATTGTGCCAGGTCTTAGGTGGGAACTGGAGGCTGGGGAGAAGGATGCATGTAGGTTGTAAATCTAAGCAAAAGCTATTGTGGAGAGTTATATGATACGGTGAGAGTCTGTATTGGGGACATTAGACATCATTAGGTATGTAGATAAGGTGGAATCAGAGACAGTTCTTCTGGAAAGACATTTGAACAAGATATAAAACCTTGCTATTCAGGGGCACCTGGGTGGCTCAGTGGGTTAAGCATCTGCCTTCAGCTCAGGTCGTGAGCCCAGGGTCCTGGGATCAAGCCCCCGAGGTGGGCTCCCTGCTTCTCCCTCTCCCTCAGCCACTCCCTCTGCTTGTGCTCTGTCAGGCTCTCTCTCAAATAAATAAATTCTTTACAAAATTAAAAAAAATAAAACCTTGCTCTTTAAAATGTAGTCCATGAATAGTCTGCTTGAGCATCATCTGGGACCTTATTAGAAATGCGGATTCTCTAGCCCCATCCTAGAACCTCTGAATTAGACTCTGAATTTTAATAAGACCAACAGTGGTTTACATATACATTGAAATGTGAGAAATGCGATCTAAAGCTTCAGAGACAGTTGAGATGAGAGGGTTAGGAGTACTGGAGTGGTCTAGACAGAGAGAACGTTGTGTGCGAAGACTATCTAGCAGGAGGGCTGGGTATTCCCTAGGGACTGAAAAGAGGGCTGGAGCTCAGGGATGGGTGGGAGCATGTAGTGTCCTGGCAGCCAAGAGAGGAGTGTTTCAAGGGCACGGGTAGCAATATAAATGAAAGCCAGGAGAAGGACTGAAAAATGTTTGGTGAGTTTGACAGAGATTTTTGGTTACCATTTGGAGGACTTTTTGATGGAATAATACAGGTGCAAGCCAGTATGAAGTGAGAACAATGAGTGTCTGGGGGAAGCATGAGCAAAAGAGACGGCTAGAATAGATCTTTCTTGCTTTCATTCAATACATTTGCTGAACATTGTTATATACCAAGCAGTGGGAACGTACAGATGAGGGACTATGTCCAAAAATAGGGATATATGCCCAAGTTGCTATGGGAGTCCAGGAGCAGAGTGGCTAAATAAGGAATGTGCGTGTGTGTGTACACATATGTGTGTGTAGACTAGAAAAGTAAAATGTGGAACAAAAAGTTAATCAGAAATAACCTCCCAGATGGGTTGATACCTGAGCAGATTCTTTAAGAATTTGCCTGATTGTATGGGAAGCAAGGACAGAGCTCAGTTTCTGCATACGCAAGAAGGCTTGAGAGGGCATGGTGAGTTCAGAATACTGGGGGTGTTCCTGATTCGCTGCAGCATTGGGGGAGGGGGTTGGAGGATAGCAAGACAGGAGGCAGGAGAGAAGAGATGAAACTGGGTCATGAATGACCTTGAATGCCCTCTGAAGGTGTTGGGATTTGCCCTGAGAAGTTCAGGTGGACTGGTGAAGGATTTTAAGCTGAAGAGTGACAAGCGAATTTGAATTTCAGCATAGGTACTCCAAAAACATGATAACAGAGGGGTGAGAGGGAGGTGAGACTGGAGGCATAGAAACGTAGGGGCCAGTTGCAGTAGTAATCCAGAGAGAAAGCAAGGAGTGCTTGATCGAGAGCAATAACATAGGGTATAGAGAGGAGGTGACTGACCTTAAATTTGGAACTGCTGAGTAAACAGTTTACCAAGATAGGACATAGAGCTTGGGGATAGAGCCTCCAGTCCAGATAGAGATGTGAGAGTCTAACTGATTGATAAAGCCATAAGGTCACACAGGATGACCCCAAACTGCACCCCATGGTACATACTGTAGCGACTATGACGAACTGATGGTCCGCTTGCATCCCGTCCCGTCCATCAGGAGGGACCATCAAAAGATTGTTTACTTGAGAAATGCTGTTTATCTGGCAAACACTGTGACTGAAATATGAAGCAGCTAAAATTGGGTCTGTTGGATGGCAGGAAATATTAGACATATTTTAGCAGTGGCACGGCTGCTCCTTTCAGAACTGCCTGACTATTCCTGGGTTTGTGTGCGTGCACAGCTTATCACGATTGCTAACCACTCTTTTACAGAGTTAGAGAATCGAGTTCATATCCTCTCTGACTCGTGGCATCTGTGAAAAGTATGTTTGAATTTTTATGGTATAATTTTTTTTCAAGAGGATATTAAATCATTTATTAATTACGTGTGCTATCTGTAATTTTATCTGATCCCGTAATTCAGTTTAGATATATTGCATAGGCTGTGCCAGCAATCGTATTAATAACCAGATAACCAAATAAAGTCCTTCTGACCATGAACTCCAGGTCAGTTCAGCTATACCAAGGTTTCTGGAGACTGCGGCTTCTGTGCCCGAGCAAGTTGCAAATACATTTCAGATGGAACCTGGTATCCCCTTGAAGGAATGCTGACTTCACACCGTTAAGATATTTTACCAAGGTGGCTTCAGAGTAGACTGACTTTACACAGCACATTTTTTAAAAAGACACGTTTATTCAACACCACGATCAGACTATTACATTTAGCAGTTGGCAGCATGGGTGAAAAAAAAAAAAAATCTACATTAAAACCCTTTCTTGGAGTGCTTTACATCTTCCGCAGAAAAGAAGCTAAAATAACCCGTTATACAATTAATCATGAGTTTTTGTCCACACGCGTGAGTATTGTCTAAAACATGTCTAAAACAGCCTGGCTCTGCCACCACTGTGCTTGGCCAAGTTCACAAACCTGTTGTAACCTGTAGCTTCGCTGTCACTTCTCTGGCTCTCCTCTCCTGCTCAGCTTTGTTTCCTGGCAGTCGTGAAAACTTTCTGCCACTGCTGTCACTACTGCTGCTGCTGGAACCACCATCGCCACCTTGGTTTCATGGTTTGGCAACGTGTTGGTCACCACCACCGTAGGAACCAGAGCTTTAGCCTCCAAAATATCCTCTTCTCATGGGTCCAGATTTTGAAGATTGATTATTGTCACTGCCAAAATCATTATAGCCTCCACCGCCTCCAGAGCTGCTTCTAACGTTACCAGAGCCATTATAGCCATCCCCACCGCCACCATATCCACCACCACCTCTACTCCCAGCAAAGCCCCCTCACCACTGAAGTGTCCTGCATGACCAAAGTTGTCATTCCCACCAAAACCACCTCCACGACCACCACCAAAGTTGCCAGAACTACTTTGACTTCTTTGGCCGGATGAAGCACTCTCCACCTCTTGCTTAGATAGGGCTCTCCTTACTTCACAGTGGTGGACATTCACAGTGTGGTATTTTTGAATGACAGTCTTGTGTACAGAGTCATGGTCATCAAATGTTATAAAAGCAAAGCCTCTCTTGTCACCACTGCCTCAGTCAGTCATGATGTCAGTCACTTCAGTTTTCCCGTACTGTTCAAAATCATCTCTTGGGTGATATTCTTCAGTGTCTTTTTTAATGCCACCAACAAAAATCCTTTTCACAGTCAAGTGGACACCAGGTTTTTGAGAATCTTCTCGTGAGGCAGCCATCTTTGGTTCCACAGATCTTATTACAGATCTTATCAAGCACATGGAAGGCCTTGGGTGGCCTTGCATTCATGGCTGTCTCCTCCTCCTCCACAGTGGCATACGTGACAAACCCAAAGCCTCTGGAGTGCTTGGTGTTTGGATCTCTCGTGACCACACAGTCTGAGAGCATTCCCTGTTGTTCAGAATGGTTCCTCAGAGTTTCATCAGTTGTTTCAAAGCTCAGATCTTCGATGAAGAGCTTTGACAGCTGTTGGGGTTCTGGGAGACTCTGACTTAAACATGATGGTGGCAGGAGGGGCGACCTTAATGATGATAGTAGTATTTGTAAGTTATTTTTCCTAGACCATCCTTCCCTATGGTAACTGATTAAAAAGAAAAAAAAAAAGGAAAATCTTTCATTATAAATGTAGTCATTATTTTTATTGTCTTTGGTTTCTGGGTTTCTTCCACCAACAAAATAAGAAAGGGAAAAACACCTACAGCTCTCGACACGCAAAAATCTTGGAAAAGACAATATTGTATCTCTATCAAACAGTATACTATTATCGTAGCATCTTGTTTTCAGCTATTTATAATGAAATATCTGTTACTGAAATTCTACTCATAAGCTGTTCTTCCTGGAGGCTTTATGCCCTAACTTTTAACTGTGTCTATACATATAATCTTCATCAAGGGGTTAAATATTTTGGATGAGATTCATAGATTTAAATGCTTGATGTTGATCAGCTTCCTGTATTAATTATTAGGAAACCATTTTTATCCATGAAAATGACAAGATCAGAATTTCTTAATAGCTGTTGGATCTTTGTCTACTAAATGTCTTTTTAAAATATTATGTACATTTTTCAGGCACCTGCCTGAAAATGGAAACCTTGTTTTTTGTGTGTTTTTTTTTAATTACATCTGAAAATGTCTTAATATTTTATTTTGGATTTGTCAGTGGTTTTTATTTTAAGTATGTATTTAGTGTATACTAGTTTACTATCAGCATTTATTTATTATGGTTCATCCATTTATTTGTTGAACTGCCACCTGCCCTTGTATGGCTTATGACCTAATTTGAGAAAACAGACATATAAAGAGGAGAACTAAAAAACCAACAAACAAATTTGGAGTATACAGCATAGAGAAGTATCTTTAATTCAACAAATTTTATTAATTACTTTATGTGTGCCTTACACATAGAAGTTACTCAGCAAGTTATCAGCTGTGTGAAGGAAGGTAACCTGTAGCTCTTACCCTTCTAGAAACTTGCAAATTAGATTTTAGAGGAGTTGGGGGAGGACATAATATGATGATACTGATGATGGTAGGTAAGTGAATACAAACTCTACATTAAACTCTTTCATTAAATCTACATTCTCACAACAGCCTTATAATGTAGCTCAATATCATTTTCTTCATTTTATGGATGAGGGAACTAAGGGCTCTTAGAAGGTCAAGTAATTTGTCCATGGTTACATAGTTACTGCATAAAAGATACAGGGTTAAAAGTCTGTGTGACTTGATGTCCCATTCATATAGCCATCATATTATATGAGAGCATAGAAAATTATATGATGTCACAAATAGCAGAAATGTAAGGAAAAATTGATAATTGCCTTAAGAAGCAAAATTGAATTTTTGTAGAGATTTAGATGATGGGCAAGTTTCATCTATTTGGGGAAGATAAGGAAAGACTTCACTATTTAGCAAATGCAAATTAAAGTCAACTAATACAATGTACACTGTGTATATTGAATTCTCATAGAAAGCTTTCATTCTCTGTTTTTTGAATGATTTAATGAATAATAAATAGACAGAAGGGTGGTTTTCAAACCCAGCTGTGAATATATATTATTGTTACAATCACAGTTATTATTAATTGTACTATAATATTCACATTATGCTACATGGTGAATACAACAATAAATAAATACAATATTTGCTCTCCAAAAGATGTTCTGTAAAGCTTGCCAGTTTTCTGAATGTAGCTTTGTTAAATGATTGGATAAATTCTTGTCTTGAAATTGCCCTTCATAGCACTAAAACAAATACAGCAAGGGAGCTAAAGTCTTATTCAGTGGACTAAAGCACGATGTACTTTGTATGTACAATTTAAAAGAATCATCTCATGATTTTTAACACCACAGCTCACTTCTTTTGAATCTGGCATTTGAAAAGTTTTGAGGAACAGAAAATAGGGCCTCTAGGAAAGGCTAAGAAATGGAATTATTTATCTGAAAGAATAAGCAAGCTCAGGAAATAATTTTTCAAAAATACATTCTAAATAATGTCCCTGATTCTTTGATGACTTTATGTTTCACAGAAATACTGAGGATAGTTATTTGATGATTTATTTGACTTTTGATTCGGTTGGCTGTGTACCAGTCTTCCTCAGCTTACAATGAGGTTACATCCCAATACACTGCATTTAAGACACCTAACCTACCAAACATAGCTTGGCCCTGCCTACCTTAAATGTTCTCAGAGCATATTAACGTACAGTCAGGCAGAATCATCTAACACAATGCCTATTTTGTAATGAACTATTGAAAGTCTCGTGTGAGTTACTGAATACCATACTGAAAGTGAGAAACCAAACGGTTGAAAGTATATTGATTGCTTACCTTTGAGATCATGTGACTGACTGGGAGCTGGGGCTCACTGCTGCTGCCCAGGATCACCAGAGAATGTCATATCCCATGCACGTTGCTAACTAGCTCAGGAAGAGATAAGAATTTAAAATTTGAAGTGTGATTTCTACTCAGGGTGTATTGCTTTTGCACCATCATAAAGTTGAAAAATTATGATTTGAAACATCAAGGTAAGTTGGGCTCTGAATGACTATTACAATGCTAACCTGGTGGTGATGTGTTTGCTTTTTAAATTTATTTGATAGAAGACACAGCAAGAGAGGGAACACAAGAAGGGGAGTAGGAAAGGGAGACGCAGACTTCCTGCTGAGCAGGGAGCCCAGTGCGGGGCTCAATCACAGGACCCTGGGATCATCTCATGAGCCAAAGGCAGACACTTAACAACTGAGTAACCAAGGTGCCCCCAATGTGTTTGCTTTGAAAGCACATAGACTAAAATTGAAATGATACAGAAAGTACAGAGTGTAAGGCCTTCATGTAAGGATAACATGAAATTTAGAAAATATTCCATGTTTTTTGGAATACCAGGTTTGTAGATCAGGTGGCTCAATGTCGTAAAGATGTTAGTTCTCCTGAATGAATCTATAAATTCAAGGCAATTCCAGTAAACATCCCAGTAAGATTTTTAATGAAACCGAAAAAGTTGACTTTAAGGCTCAAGTAGAAAAGCAAAAGGCCAAAAATAGCCAGATTTTGGAACAGGACAATTTTGAAGAAATATGGAGGTTGGAGGTTCATTAAGCTTAAATGTGGTGCTATTACAGGCGGAGACAGAGCCCACAGTTGGGAGCACATAAACAGACCCACACAGAAATAGATGGTTGGTATATGAAAGGCCTGGTTTTGCAGACCCATGAAGACAGATTAGTCGCTGAATAGACTGTTCAATAAATGTTGCTGGGACAACCAGCTAATTGGAAAAAATATATAATTATTTTCATACTTTTAGCCACAAACAAAATCAATACAGGGGAGTTAGAGGTTTAAATGTGAAAATACTTCAGAACCTCTAAAAGAAAACAGAATGTATTTATACACTCCTGGTAGGCAAGGATTGTGTAAACAAAATATAAAATACACAAATTACAAGGGAAGATTTGAACAATTTGACTACATTTATAACAAAAATTTGCACGAATAAAGAAAATCCCATAAAACAGAAGTGAAGACAAACCACAAAGTAGAAGACGTATTATACCTATAAACAACAAAATACTCGTATCCAGAATATATACAGAGCTCTTAAATTTAAATTAGAAAAAAGAGAGGTAGACCTATTAAAAAGTAGACAAAGGATTTGAACAGGCAATTTACAGAAGAATAATATACAGATAAAATATGCTCAAGTTAGGGATGCCTGGGTGGCTCAGTTGGTTGAGCGGCTGCCTTCGGCTTGGGTCATGATCTCAGTGTGCTGGGATTGAGTCCCACGTCTGGCTCCTTGCTCCGCAGGGAGCCTGCTTCTCCCTCTGCCTCTGCCTGCCACTCTGTCTGTCTGTGCTCGCTCTCTCGCTCTCTCTCTCTCTCTGACAAATAAATAAAATCTTTTAAAAAATATGCTCAAGTTAGCAGTAATCATGGAAATGCGCAATGAAATATTACTGATTTTGTAGAAAAGGGGGAGATTGCCTTCTGCTCAGACAAGAGTAAGTTTGGACAATGTCTGGACAATATTTGGACAGATTCTAATAAAACTTTGACTTAACTTTCCCATTCTAGTGAAACTCTCACACCCGTATGCAGGAGACATTTATAACACTGCTCATTGTAGCATTTAATGCAAATTAACAGTAGACAGAATATATAAACTGTAGAATAGTTTTCAATGGAATACTATTCGGCAGTGAAAATAAGTGAGCTAGACTTACCTGCATCCCCATAGACAAATCTAAAAACGATTAACAAAAAGTTCTGCAAGGATACACTACAAGACCACTTTATGAGCAGTTCTAATACATGCAAAAACAATTCTGTTGTTCAGGGATATCTAGAGAGTGATGAAAGTACAGGGACGTGAACTGGGATGATAGATTCCACATTCAAGATGATGCTGTTCTTTACAAGGGAAAGAGAAGAAGATAGATCCAAAAATGGCACACTTTATTTCTTAAGATAGGGGAGAGGACTGCTTTATTATTCCTTATACCTTTTAATTGAAAGTTTTAAAGCAGAGTTGGAACTTAAAGAAAAACCAGCTATTAGATAAAAAGAGAGAAATCACTGATTCATTCAAAGATGTTAGAACTGCAATGAGTTTGCATTTCTTATTCAGTCATGTATTAATTTCCCTTGACTGCTGTTGTGCACACCGAGAAAGGGGCAGCTTTCTGAAAGGTGAACAGATGGCTTTTTTGAGACACGTGGGTGAAACTAAACCAAATATGGATTTCCACGTCAAACTTCCATTTTATTCCAAGATGTAATACTTACTTGAATATAAAACATCTTCAAGAAATATATCATTGTGTAATATAAGCTATTATTTGCCTCAAAATTTAGATATACGCATGCATGCACCTTTTTTTGAACATGAGTGAAGCACCATGGTTTGGTTTTGCCTGATCGCGTAAGAAATGAAACAGAAGGAAATTTTTGTACAGATTTTATTTGTCCTACTTGTATTCTGCATGTTCATGGCTTCAAAATTAATAAGCTTCTCTAGAGATGAGAATAAAGATGAAAGACAAAGACAGTCGATTTGTTGTGGCAGCTGCCTTTTTCAAGGGGACTGAATTAAGCATTCAGATGTTATAGTTGATAGCTGCATAAGAGTGTTTTTTCCAAGTCTTCTGACAAAAACGAAATTTCCAATTTGGTTTGAAGAAGAAAAATCAAAGCCCTCTGTAAAACCTTATCCCTAAAGCCTGAAGGCTCTTTCTTTGAGAAAAAGATGTATGATTTCTCCCAAGGGACAAACAGAAGTCTTTTTCAGCTCAGCCAGGGTAGTGTGAGAGACACAAATTTCACATGGCATTCTCTGATTTTATCCCAGAGATATTTTTAAATCAGTTAAGACTTGAGCAGGTGGGTATGTTTTTACAAGGATACACAGTACGTTGTGCATATATATGAAATAGAAGACTTGTAGTTTTCTTCCTAATGATTTTAGAAATTGGGACTGACTCTTTTGGTGTGGTCCTCTGACAATCCCACATGGGTGAGTGTATAGCTCCTTTTTCTGTTTTTCCTGATTGGTTCATCCATTCCTTGGTTAACACAGGATTCGGACCTCAAGGAGAGAACTAAAGATAGAGCAGCAGTGAGTCACTTCGGAAAGACAGCCATACTGTCTCTCTGTCAGGATTCTCAGATGAACTCAGTGACTGTCTGAATCCTTTGTGCTGATGGTAAACTCAGTGTAAAGCCTGCTAGTTTTTGCCACCACTTCCTCCAGTCCTCGGATTTTGATATTTCATCAACCCCAGAAGGGTCTCCAATCCTGGTGCCTTTTCACTGCCCACCTCCTCTGTCTGTGTCCCTCTCTTCTACTTTAGGTTCTGTAGTCCATTATGATAGCCATGCCCTTATACCTTCCTACCGCTGTTGTACCCACCTGAAAAATTTGAACCTGGTTAAATCTATTTCTTTGCCTACTGTACACCAACACCCAAGCAACTGACTGATTGCACCTTAAATTTATACAAAGTTCTAGGGCGCTTAGTGCTGCCTAGCCAACCCACTTACTGAGTATTATCACCTCACTGTCCTATGACATCGGTGCTCTCTTTCTACCAGAACTTTTCCATCAGCACACATTTTATAATGTATCTGCCATCTTTAAAAAGGAAAACTTCATTTGACCCCTCATCCCTGTCCAGCTCCAGTCTCATCGCTCTGCTCCCCTTTAAAGCAGAACTCCCCAAAAGAGTCGCCTACATTCGATCTTCATTTCTTCATTTTCCACTGTTCTGAATTCCCAATTAAATTTTTGTCCCCACCATTCCACTCATGTCAAGGTCCCAGTGCTTCGTTAAAATCAGTCTTTCTACAGCACTTCCTCCTGGATCACCTTCTCCTCCTTGAAAGTCTTCTGTCCCTTGGTTTTCTGGGCCACTACCTTTCCCACCTCATGGCCCCCTCGTCACCTTTCCTGCTCCTCCTCTTCCTGCCTTTTGAAGTCATTGCAGCTCTTTCCTTGTTTGACCCCCTGAGTGATCATAGACCCATAGCTGTAATATTTACATGCTGAGGACCCCAACTTCAAGGCAACAGAAGTTCTTATATTTGGGACTTTTCCAGACCTTGCTTTGTGTATCTCTTCATCTGGCTGTTCATTTGTATCCTTTACAAAAACTGGTGGATAGATAGATAGATAGATTGATTGATTCAGATAACTCTCCACAACTTCTCCACAGAAATCTAGAATTATGTACTTCTAGTGACAGTCATGACTTTTCCCTTTGGAAGTCTAATAGGTATCTCAAACTTAACATGCTTAAAATTTATTTTCCACCTTTCCTGTTTAAAAAAATACATCTTTGAGGGGTGCCTGGATGGCTCAGTAGGTAAGCATCTGCCTTCGGCTCAGGTCACGATCCCAGGGTCCTGGGATCAAGCCCCACATCAGGCTCCCTGCTCAGTGGGGAGTCTGCTTCTCCCTCTCCCGCTCCCTCTGCTTGTGTTCCCTCTCTCTCTGTCAAGTAAATAAATAAAATCTTAAAAAAAAAAAAAATACATCATCAATGAAGCTATATCATGTTACCCTGCTTTATTTTTCCTTCATAACCCTTGTCATTACATCACATATCTGTATATTTATTTTCCCATTTCACCCACTTGAGTTTTACCCTGTGACCACAGGATCTCTCTTGTTTATTCATTCCTTATAGTAGGCAGCCAATGGTCCTTTAAAGATGTTCATGTCCCCATTCCCAGAATATGTGAATGTGTTTTTTTACATGGCAAAAGGGACTTTGCAAATGTGATAAAGTTAAGGATCTTGTGTTGGGGAAATTATTCCGGATTATTGGGGTGAGCACAATAAATCACCAGGGTCCCTGTATGGGAAGGAGGGAGGTACAGGAATTAGAGAAGGAGTATGACAATGAGAGCAGAGATTGAAATGATAGGTCATGAGCCAGGGAACGCAGGGGCCTCTAGAAGCCAGAAAAGATAGGAACACAGCTCTGCTGGCTTGTCGGTTTTAGCTGTGTAAAACCTATCTTGGACTTCTGACCTCATATACTTGTGTTGTTTTAAGCAACAAACTTGTAATTTGTTGTAGCAGCAGTAGGAAACTAACACAGTTTTGTATCTCTGCTGTTTAGAATTTTTTTGGCATGTAGATGTTAAAATGTCATTTGAATGGGATTTATGTCTTCATTATTTTAGATCCCATATAGAGATTATTAAGTTCCGAATTCATACTCTAAATGCTATTGAAAATAAATGACCCATTCTTTATTTGAAAAATAATATTTACCTTTATTTTTATCCAGGCAAAAGATATTCTTTGTTATCCTAGTCTATTTCAAGGAGGCATTTCATGTGTGTGTGTGTAGTAATTTAAAAATCTCAGAATATCCGGAATGGAAAGAGTTTTGAAGGGCATTCATTTGAATTTCCTGACCTGATGTTTGTATATTTTTCAGACTATCACCAACAAATGACCATCCCATCTCTATTTTAGAAATTTCAATGATAGGAAACTCACTTTAGCTGGAGGAGTCAAAACCACCCTTAGAAAGGCTTTTCTGACATTTGTCTGTTTTGTTCTCCACTCACAGAATTCAACCAAGACTAAAAATAGTAGTTCTAAGCCCAAACTGACTTATTTTAACCCATTTATTAAAGATATATCTGAAGTGCAAGTCATTGATTACCTTTACATGTGAAATGCCTACTTTGCGGAGTCTTTACGCCAGGCCATCAGAAACCATCAGATACGCTGTAGGGGGAATGGTGAGGAAAAATCAAGAAGTGATTTGCAGATTTGCAGTGGCGTGCTACATGCTTCCACTGCTCCCTCACAGGAGGCACATCAGACAGTAATTTTTAATAGAGATTTAAATTTATTTAAATTTATTTAAAATTTAAATAAATTTTAATAGGCTTAACTTTGGGTTTTTACCTGTCTCTCAAACTATCGAATTATTAATAATGCTATTTCATTAGTGGCTCGCCTGATACGGGACAGTGAATTCAGTGAATTAGAACCCATGATTTCAGCTCAATAAGTGGGGAGCCCTGCCAGCGTCTTATGGACTGTGCCAGAACCCTGAGGAAAAAAGATGGGAAAGTGGTGGCTCCTGCCCTCAAGAGACTCTCTCACAAACTAGTTGGGAATATAGACATGTAAACACAAATACAACAGGAAATGACAGCGAGATGGTGAGGGAAGAGGCCCCGGTGACTAGTTCTGGCTGGCTCGTCCGGACGGGGAGTGGGCAAGGGCAGGGAGGAGGGAAGAAGAGGAGAGGAGGAAGGAATAAATATAATGCCTGAACTTCTGTGTGGAAAGGGCAGCACAGTATCGTGAATGTTCCGTTGTTAATTATATAAATAGTAATAGTTTAAATGTGGACCTTGATTACAGCGTTGAATGGTTCATTTCCTGATGAAAATTTGCTTGCAAATGCCACAATTTTCACTTTCTATTAATGTACTTTAAAAATTCATTCTCAGGACTCCTGGGTCGCTCAGTCAGTTCGGCGTCTGCCTTTGCTCAGGTTGTGATCTCGGGGTCCTAGGATCAACCCCTGTGTCAGGCTCTCCACTCAGCAGGGAGTCTACTTCTCCCTCTCCCTGTGCCCCGTTCATGTACTCACTTGCTCTCTCTCTGGCAAATGAATAGGCAAAATCATTACCAAAAAAATCTAAAATATTCATTCTCTAATGTAAGTGACGAATGAAAAATCAGGCATTAATTTTTCCATGGTGTCTAAACAATCTTTTAAGAGTCAGTTCTCCTGGGGCACCTGGGTGGCTCAGTCAGTTAAGTGTCTGCCTTCAGTTCAGGTCATGATCCCACGGTCTTGGCGTCAAGCCCCATGTCAGGTTCCCTGCTCAGTGGAGAGCCTGTTTCTCCCTCTGCCACCACCCCTGCTGTGTTCTTTCTCTGTCAAATAAATAAATAAAATCTTCAGGGAAAAAAAAAAGAGTCTGTTATCCCGAATGTCAGACATAGCTCTCAGGACTATCAAAGTTGTTGGCAGTCATCAACTCTGAATCTCTTATTTTGTTTTGTATGCTTAAAGGGAGAATTTTCTCAGCCACTCAGATTTATTCTGCATTTGGTGCATTTTCTGCATATTCTGCATTTCCCATCTTTGACATGGCCACCATGGGCCCATCCAAGGAAACTTAGGGGTGGAGATTTTTCTGCCATCCTTCTGGATCAAGTGGTCTCTCAGAGAACTGTAAGCTCCATGAGGGGAGGTACCACATCCCTCTTGCTGTTTCCTGTAGCTTTATTTAAAGCCCAGCACAGGAGGCCTCCGTTTGTAGACTCAGTCAAGGAATGAATTATTCTTACCTCACTGTACTTCAAGCGTTGGCAGTAAAAGCAGGAACTGGGGCGCCTGGGTGGCTCAGTGGTTTAGGCCTCTGCCTTCGGCTCAGGTCATGGTCTCGGGGTCCTGGGATCGAGCCCCGCATAGAGCCCCGCATCGGGCTCTCTGCTCCGCGGGGAGCCTGCTTCCTCCTCTCTCTCTGCCTGCCTCTTTGCCTAGTTGTGACCTCTCTCTGTGTCAAATGAATGAATAGAATATTTAAAAAAAAAAAAAAAGTAGGAACTAAGGGAACAGAGTGTGGTTTCTTTCTTTCATGGAGCACCAAAGGGTCCTCTTTTTGGCAGCCTTCCAGTCACAGGTGTGTTCCTGTTTCTTTTCCATTGTGCCCGCCAGTGATGCGCCCGGCCCCGCGGGGGTTCTAGGCCTCGCTCTGTTTTAATTCTCTCCCCACAACAGAATCCTCGAGAGCAGGCCTTGCACCAAACTCCCGTTGAACATCAGTCAGTGCTTGCTGTGATGTCGGCGCTCAGTAAGCATTTACCCAGAAAAAGAATAGAAGCCGCTTGGAGAGGGCCAGGGTGCGTTGGGAGCAGCGGGGACGGCAGCCTCATCTGCTGGACTTCTGATAGCCCAGAATCTTCAACCTATTTTTTCCCTTCTCAGCTGCTTAAAAAATTTCATGAATGAGTGCTTTGAAACTTCCCTGAGCCATGCATCCTTCCCTTTTCCTGTACAAGCAGGATGCAAAGTCAGTTGGTTGGTGGGAAAGAATCTGCTCATTTCGAGGTTCCAGTACCTCTGAGAGACAGAAAGAGAGATACGTCAGTTGGCTAACACTGTGGGATGTGGGATGGAGACCTCGCACTTCCTGACCATTCCCTTGACTGTTTTTCATTCACCTCCACATGTCATATGAAAGTAATTTATTTGTTGCTGGTCCCAAACAAGAAGACCATTATTAAGGCTGTATTGAGATCTTTGACGGCTTAGACTGAGGGACTTAAATCTTTCCTTTGTCTATTTCCTATTACCCTTTCTTCACTAACCACCCTGACTGCAAAACCCCCGAGTTCAAAGATGGTTGCTTAATTAGCCTGAGGCCTTTTCCCATGGGTGGCCGGAATGGTTGCTGCAACACCCCTCGTCATACTTGCGTGTACACCCGGAGGTGTGTCATGCCCCGTGTAAAAGACTGTCTTGGTTATATGGAGCATTTGGTTTCTATCTGTGAGAACAGCAATAAAATCTGTATACAGGTGGTTAACGTATCACTCAAAAATATTCAAGTTCCTGCTCAGCCCAGGGGTACAGTGAAAAGGGAGCAAGCACAGCACAGTCTAGTGAGGGAGACAGACGGGAGGAACAAATACAGCAACACCAGCTCTGAGCGGTTGTGGAGGAGAACGTACGGAGGAGGCCATGTTGGAGAATGGAAAGCCTGATTTCAGTAAGGTGTTCAGGACGACTTTCTGTAGTGACAATGAAGCCAGCATTTAGAGATCCAGAAGGATTCAGCAGTGCTGGAAGGGCAGAGAAGGCTTTTCAGGCACAACAGAAACAATCTTAAAAAGGAGGAAAAAAAAGAGTCTGTCCTCTGAGCAGGAATTATTTGTTTTGGGATGAGGATGGTTGTACACGGCCATCCACATGTTGCCCCTCATCAGGGAGGTGACTGGCCAGGATCCGGAATGCAGAGTGTGATTGTGAGGCAGGGCTCACGGCCGAACCCTGCATGTATCTCCTACGCATCTTTACTCAGCTTTCATTTCCGTCTTTGTCCCCAGCCACTATCTGGGATGGTAGAGAAATGCCGTGTCCTGCTTTCCTAGTTCCCCAAGCTCAGAGCGTGAAGATGTGGGTCAGAGTTTCTTCTGGGCGTGGCTCGTGAGGAGCATTAAAAATCCTTTATGTTATCGTGTCCTTTCATGATCTGTGATTGCTAGGAATTTCACTTCTGGACATTTCAAGACAGTTTTAGCTTTTCTCCCTCACATGGTGTGAATAATTCACTGGGTTAGTGATGGGATTGTTTGGGGTATGGATATTGATGAGGGCTTCATCCCCTTCATCTCCTGAAATGAAACCACTCAGGTATTTTAGGTTCACCCTCTAACATTGTCAGGCCTGTCACAAAGAGGGAGGATCAGGAGGGCTACAGAGCAAAACTCCTCAGTGACCAGGATGGTTTTTGAAGATAAATATAGCCTGCTAGATAATAAAACGAAAATGTAAGCTCATAAATTTCTGAGGGGGAAAAGTAGAAAAGATAAGTTACCAAATGACTGAAGGGTCCAGGACGAAAGCTTCAGGAGAGCAAGGTCTTGGGTTGTGCTGCCCACTGCTGGGTCCTCACTGCTTAGAAGGGTGCCTAACACAGAGCGAGGCCCTGGGACCATGTGCTGAGGAAACAAACAGAGAGACCGTGAACAGACACACTTAGCTAGGTAGGAGTATGAAGGTGTGTTTTATACATCCTTTTAAAATAAACTTGAAGACATCTGGGTGGCTCAGTTGGTTTGGCTCAGGTAATGATCCTGGAGTCCCGGAATCCAGTCCCACTTTGGGCTTCCTGCTGAGTGGGGTTTCTACTTCTCCCTGTGACCCACCCACCCCGTGCGCTCTCTCTCTCATTCTCTCTCTTTCAAATAAATAAAATCTTTAAAAATAAAATAAATTTGAATTGCAAATGGTGGAGTTTGAGTTTGTTTTTATTATTTTCAACAAATGGCGAATTTATGATAGAGGGAAACTTGAAAGTTTTCATCTTCCTAAAAACTGGCTGGGAGCCTCATGGAGAAAGTGGCTTTGATCCCAAAGTTACAGCACCTAGAATATTTCAGCATCTCTGAGATGTATGATTGGTTATGGTTCATACATCTTTCCTATGTGTATAGCCTGGGACAGGCTATTCAATCTCCCTGTATCTGTTTCCTCGTTTGTAAAATGGGAATACTAGTAGAACCTACCTTATGGGATTAATGTGAGGATTAAATCAATTAATAGAGGTAAAGTACTTGAAACAGTGCCAAGTACATAGTAAGCTCTGTATGCTAATGGTCATCACAATCATCATCATCATCATTAGAAGTATACTTCCCATGTTTGAGGAAACCTCACTCAGGAACTCTCATATGAGAGCTGAAAATGTAAAACTGATTAAAATCTTTTAAAAACCCTCTGTAATGTGTATATTTATATTTTTGCTTGTTTTCATAATAGTTTTAATAAGATAAAATTCACATACTATAAAATTCACCCTTTTAAAGTATATGATTCAATGGTTTTGGTATATTCACGAAGTTGTGTAACCATTACCACTGTCTAAGTTTTAAATATTTCACCATTCCAAAAAGAATTTTATTTTATTTTATTTTATTTATTTGACAGGTAGAGATTACAAGTAGGCAGAGAGGCAGGAAGAGAGAGAGAGGAGGAAGCAGGCTCCCTGCTGAGCAGAGAGCCCGATGTGGACTCGATCCCAGGACCCTGGGACCATGACCTGAGTGAAAGGCAGAGGTTTTAACCCACTGAGCCACCCAGACACCCCCTAAAAAGAATTTTAGAACTAACTCCCTTTCTCCCTTCCCCCTTTCTCCCTCCCTCCTTTCCTTCCATCCTTCCTTCCTTCCTTCCTTCCTTCCTCTCTCTCTCTCTTCCTCTCTTCCTCTACTCTCCTCTTTCTTTTCTTTCTGTCTGTGCCCAACATGAGGCTTAAACTCATGACCCTGAGATCAAGAGTTGCATGTTCCACCAACCGAACCAGCCAGGTGCCCCAGAATTTTAGAACATTTTCATCACCATCATAGCATTACCAGTCTCTCCCATTTCTTCTCTCCTCCTAGCTCCTGGCAACCACTAATCATAGTCTGTCTTCATATATTTATCTATTATGACCATTTCATGAACATATGAATCATACAATGTGTGATCTTTATATATAGCTTCTTTAATTTAGCCTAATGTTTTCAAGACTTATCCACATGGTAGCATGTATTAGTACTCCATCCCTTTTGTGAGTAAATAATACTCATTATATAGATATACCACATTTAGTTAATACATTCATTACTACAGCATTTGGATGCATATGGAATGTTTCCATTTTCTCAGCTATCATGAATAATCCTTCCATGACATTCATGTACAAGTTTCATGTGGATGTATGTTTTCATTTTTCTTTGGTATATACCAAGGAGTATAATTGTTAGGTCTTTTGGTAATTTCTATGTTTAACTGTTTTCCAAAGTGTCTACACCATTATTCAGTCTCACTAGCAAATATATGAGGGTTCCAATTTCTTTTATCTTTACCAACATTTGTTATATTCTTTTTTGTTTTAGTCATCCCAATGGGTATGAAGTGGTATCTCATTATGGCTTTGATTTGCACTTCCCTGATGACTAATGATGTTGAGCATGTTTTCATGAGTTTATTGGTCATTTGTGTATCTTTGGGGAAATATCCATTCAGACCTTTTGACCATTTTTGAGGTATTTTTCTTTTTATATTTGAGTTGTAGGAGTTACATGTTCTTTATATGTTCTTCAAAAAATCTCTTATCAAATATATGAATTGCAGATGCTTTCTCCCATTCTATGGGTTTTTTTTTTTTCAGTTTCTTGATGTATCTTTTGAAGCACAAAAGTTTTTAATTTTTATAAAGTCCAATTTATTTATTCATTTGTTCATTTAGTCAGTCATTTGTACTTTTGGTGTTGTATCTAAGAATCCTATGTCTAATCCAAGGCCAGGAGAATTTACTTGCATGTTTTCTTCTAAGAGTTTTATAGTTTTCGTTCTTACATTTAAGCCTATGATCCATATTGAGGTAATGGTGTGAGGTAGGGTCCAAATCCATACTTGTGAATTTAGACATCTAGTTTTTCCAGCACCGTTTGTGGAAAACACTATTCTTTCCCCATTAAATTGTCTTGGCAGTCTTGTCAAAAATCAATTGATCATAAGTGAAAGTGCTTATTTCTGGATTCTCAGTTCTGTTCCATGGATCTATATGTTTGTCTTTATACCCATTGACATACCGTCTCGACTGCTATAGTTTTGTACTAAATTTTGAAATTGGGAAGTGTGTGAGTCCTCTAAGGTTATTCTTCAGTATTGTTTTGGCTATTCTGGGTCCCTTGCATTCCCTTATGGATTTTAAGATCAGTTTGTCAACTTCTGCAAACATGGCAGCTAGGATTTTGATAGGAATATTATTGAATCTGTACATATCAATTTGGGGAATATGCCATCTTAACAGTATTAACTGTTCTGATCCACAAACATGGCTTTGGATGCCTTTACATTTATTTAGATCTTTAATTTCTTCTAGTGATGTTTGTAGTTTTCAATAAACAAGCCTTGCGCTTTTGTTAAATTTATCCTAAGTATTTCATTCTTTTTGGATCTGTTGTAAATAGAGTTGTTTTTTAAATTTTATTTTCAGATTGCTCATGACCATATGTTTGGAGGGCTTTTTGGCTTTTTATTGTGATAAAATATACACAACATAAAATTTACCATTTTAATCACTTTTAAGTATACAGTTTACAGACAGTAAGTATTCACAGTGTTGTGTAATCATCACCACTATCTATTTTGAGAACTTTTTCACCATTGCAAATGGAAGCCCTGTACCCATCAAACAAAAACTCCACCCTCCCCCTCCTTCCAGCCCATCGTGGCCTCTGCCGTTTCTGTGTCTATGAATTTGCCTGCTCTGCATATCTCACATTAGTAGACTTGTGCACTATTTTCCTTTGTGTCTGACTTATTTCCCTTAGCATAATATTTTCAGGGTTCATCATGCTGTAGCATTTATCAGCATTCCAGTCATTTTTGAGGCTGAACAATCTCTGTTGTATGTACATACCACATTTTGTTTCTACACTTACCTGTTGATAGATATTTGTGTTTCCACCTTTTGACTTTTGTGAGTAAAGCTGCTGTGAACAATGGTGTACAAGTGTCTGTTCAAGTGCCCGCTCTCAATTCTTTTGGAAACATACCTAGGATTGGAATTGCTGTGTCATATGGTAAATCTGGTTTAACTTTTTATGGAACAGCCAAACTGTTTCCTACAGCAGCCGCACTGTTTGCTGCTCCCCCAGCAATGCCCGAGGGTTCCAGTTCCTCCACATCCTCACTCACACTTGTCGTTTTCCATTTTTAAAAAAATAATGGTCATCTTGATGTGGTATTTGTTTTTAATTAAGAACTAGACTGCAGGGGCGCCTGGGTGGCTCAGTGGGTTAAGGCCTCTGCCTTCGGCTCAGGTCATGATCCCAGGGTCCTGGTATCGAGCCCTGCATCGGGCTCTCTGCTCAGCGGGGAGCCTGCTTCCCCCTCTCTCTCTCTGCCTGCCTCTCTGCCTACTTGTAATTTCGGTCTGTCAAATAAATAAATAAAATCTTTAAAAAAAAAAAAAAAGAACTAGACTGCATTGGGGCACCTTGGTGGCTCAGTGGATTAAGCCTCTGTTTCAGCTCAGGTCATGATCTCAGGGTGCTGCAATCAAGCCCCGCATCGGGCTCTCTGCTCAGCAGGGAGCCTGCTTCCCTCTCTCTCTCTGCCTGCTGCTCTGCCTACTTGTGGTCTCTCTCTGTCTCTCTGTGTCAAATGAATGAAATCTTAAAAAAAAAAAAAAAAAGAAAAAAGATTTAGACTGCATCTAAACTCTCCTTTTAGTGGTAAAACACCTCATCTAGCTCTAGCAGACAGGTACATACAAAGTGTATTTCATGTAAAAACTCAAGGAAAATTGGAATTTTATCCATTCATTGTTAGCTTTATTTTCTCTCTGTAATTGTAATTTTTATAATACTGTAGTTGATAAACAATTAAATGTAAGCTGGGTATTTAGAAGGAAGATTATTAAATACTTTATATCTATCTAATCTATCTATCATGCTGAGGTTTGGAAAATATAACTCTTCCTATCTTTTCTGTGATGTCAAAGACAACAGATACCACCACTGTTAGAACCTTAGCAGACAAGAGTGAAGAGATCAGCGGATATTTCTTGAATCCTTCTTTATTGTCATCGGAATGTTCACCAACATCCTTGAAAAAGAAAACAGAAGACATGAGTGACCTCCCTTCTGAGAGCCAAAGAAGCATACCACTCGCTCTGACTGACGCTTTAGAGCATATTATGGAACAACTCAATGTTCTGACCCAGGTAGGCCAGCATGTTTTGTCCTGAGGGGTAGGTTATACAAAACAGCCCGGGTTACAGTAGCCTGCAGAACTAGCAGAGCCAGGGGGAAAGTTCTTAGAAAGGTAAGCTCGGGGTGGCAATCAGTACAGCAAGGCACGCTCTGCTGAGCTGCTCTGGTAAGGTCTTGTGGAGGTAGATCAGAGTCCGTGTGTGCACATGCATGTGTGCATTTACACGCACACATGCACACGCGTGTGCACACACAGCTGCCCTTGTGCTCTCTCTGCCGTCTGGAGGCCAGAAGGAACAGTGGAGACTAGGAAGAACAGCAGTGATGCTCCATGCTATAAATGTAATATGATTCTGCTTGGTAAGGTTTTACCTGAAGATTTTTGATGTATTGTGCTCAGATTAGTGCATTATCAAAGAAATATCCAGGGCCATAAGAAAAACGGTTAACAATTTCTGGTTAGAATGAAATTTTGGCAATGTTTATAGTTTTTCACCTGAAGATATTCTTATTATCCAAGATATAACTTTCCTCATCCCAGAGCTTATTATGTTGATGCTGTGTTCTTCTGGAGGTGATGGTTTTTGCATACCTGTTTTAGAACATTACCTCGTCCTTGATGCCTTTTTACATTTGCAAAGAAGGTATACTATGGATCTTTATATATCAAAGGTCTTCCAACTCTTGGACAGAAGATACAGGTGTCATGTAAGGGAAGGGCGTGTTGAAATGGTTACCTCAATGGTTTCCCCTCCAGCTCTGCTGATTCAGTGTTTCCTTTGAAGACGTCTTATTGTTCCTGTATCTCTAGAATGAGGTTGCCCATATCTGTCAGAGCAGACCTTGCTACAGGTTATACTGAAAGAGAGGCTATCATGTGAGCTAGAGAGATGTCAGTTCCTTTCCCAGAATACATATTTCAAGTTCAAATAGCTCCTGCATAGAAACCCTCTCATTCTGTTCTCAACACTGGCTGTGCATTATCATCACCAGGGCGGTTATAAAGCTACAGATCAGGATGGCCAGTTCTCTTCTCCAGACAGCGCATTGCCATTGGCCTGGGGCAAGGCCCTGACATTTGTCCTTTTAGGTACCCCGTATGATACTGTTTCACAGCCAGGGTTTAGGGGCAGTCATTAAATGAATACTAAAAGCCTCTAGATGACATCTCAGGGCCTTTAGGACAAAGGGCCGTGCATGTGGATTTGGGGTCCTGACAGATTGTGGGGAAGGGCCATGTGAGCACTTGGAGTCATCACAAGATTTGTTCGGTGAAAATCATATTAAAATCACTAACTTTCACTTTGCAGTATTGAATTGGAGGTGACCTTCTCTGTATTTATCAGACATTTCTTCCCTTTAAAGACATCTTCCCTTTCGGCCTCATGCCAAAAAGTTAGCTTTGGTTGGCTTATTTCCCGTATTGCCGTGACTTCACCTGCACTGTCATATCCGGTGTCAGGGCCTTCTCAGAGCCCCTCACAAGTGAGTCTTTCCATCCTTCTTTTCACCTGATTCAGGGTTGAATGGATCTTTTAAGATTTATTGAATGTCTCCATGATTTTTAGTTTTGAAAGGCTGGCTTTCTTTTATAATTAAAGACGTTAAAGCAAGCACAACACACTTGCAAAATAGAAACAGTAGCAAGGCAGTAGCAAGTAAAACAAACATGTTCTGATTCACTTTCATTACAGATGACTGAGCATCTCCTAACTCACTCACGGTGCTTGTAACTTACCTGCACTGACTATAATCAGAAATCAAGTAAAAGAAAATTATATTTTATGTGGTAGATAAATGGAATTAGCCAGTGTTAAAGATGTTGCTATTATACACCTCAAAAGCGTTAGCATGTGGGATTGTGATAATGTATGCAAAGTATATGGCAAAATGCTTGCCCCCTATAGGTACTCAAGAAAGGATAGAAAATATTATTAGCATCATTTTTAATTAGCCATAGTCTATATAGGAAATATGAAAGCAATAGCTATTAAATAATGATATCTTAAAAATTATTTATCTTCAGAGGATGATAGGGAATCAGTTCATTTTCTTGACAATTGCTGACAAATAATCAAGTATTTATCTTGCCTTTCCTATATGAACTCTACCACTGGATAACCAAGTAGTAGATGAGGAAAGCATCTCTTATTTATAAATTATCCCAGCTAATAATTTTCTAAATGATGGAATTAGAATATCATCATTTATAGTCCACAAGAATGAATAGTTGTAGGCATTGAGCAGGTCCAACATTATGAGAAAAGAAATGATCAAACCTTATTACATGCATTCTGATGAAATAGATGTTTACCGATAGCCTTAACTTTTGGTCTTGTTAGATCCATAGTCTTACAGATCTAATCTGAGTCTAATCAAGCCTTTGAATCCAGCTGCCAAATTGTAGAAAATACAGAGAACAGAACAGACTGACCTGTGCCCTTAGCACGCTGACCTGAAAATTCAGACTAGTGGAAGCTCTGCAAACAAAACTCTGTTCTCAGGGGCCTGAGTTTGTCAACAAAGTGTTTTATTTTATTTTATTTTTTTAAGATTTTATTTATTTGACAGAAAGAGAGTAGGCAGAGAGGCAGGCAGAGAGAGAGGAGGAAGCAGGCTCCCTGCTAAGCAGAGAGCCTGATGCAGGGTCAGTCCCAGGACTCCGGGATCATGACCCGAGCTGAAGGCAGAGGCCTTAACCCACTGAGCCACCCAGGCGCCCCAACAAAGTGTGTAAAAAAAAAAAAAAAAAAGTGAGGGGAGAGGATGAGCACTGTTAATTAAAAGGAACTTTAAATGACATCTCAAACTTTGAAAATGGGTAAAACAAAATTATAGTGTCTAGGAATATACATTTGAAAGATAAAACTGTAAAGAATGTAAGAAAGCAGTTACTATAATGGTCAGGATGGTGGCGGTTGTAGGGGTGGGGCAGGAGTGGGGATTCTGAGAGGCCCATGGAAAGAACTTGGGTGGCTGACAGAGTTCTCGTTCTTTTTTTTTAAGATTTTATTTATTTATTTGTCAGAGAGAGTGCCCACAAGCAGAAAGAGAAGGGGAGGAGCAGGCTTCCCGCTGAGCAGGGAGCCCAATGCAGGGCTCGATCCAAGGTCCCTGGGATCATGACCTGAGCTGAAGGCAGACGCTCAACTGACTGAGCCACCCAGGCACCCCCGAGTTCTAGTTCTTGATCTGGGTGCTAGTCATCAGGGTATTTTTCTCATGAGGATTCATTCAGAGACATGTGTTTTGTGCAGCTTCCTGAATTCACTTTATTTTATAATAAAACATTTAAAAGAAATCTAAAAGGTCAAAGATGAAGTAGTCAATATCAAATTAGATTTGTGGAATTTAAAAGTAGCCGTGTGTGTGTGTGTGTGTGTGTGTGTGTGTGTGTGTGTATAGTCATATACTCATTTATTAGCCACAGGAGGCAAAAGAGCTAAGGTTCCTCAAGCCCTATGCGCCAGGCACTCGCGTAAGCATTTTATGTGCATTACTTCGTTCAGTTTTCCTAACAACCCTGGGAGGTGCTGTCATCATTTTCAAAGTGTGAGAACTGATGCCGGTCATTATAACAATTTATTTATTTATTTTTAAAGATTTTATTTATTTATTTGACAGACAGAGATCACAAGTAGGCAGAGAGGCAGGCAGAGAGAGAGGAGGAAGCAGGTTCCCTGCTGAGCAGAGAGCCCGATGCGGGGCTCTATCCCAGGACCCTGAGACCATGACCTGAGTTTAACCCACTGAGCCACCCAGGTGCCCCAAAGGAAACTAGGGATCAAGCTGGTATAGACAGGGTCCATCATGGATTGGTTGTGACAGAGTGACAGAGTCCCTGGGCTGGGCACGTGGCATCCCCCATCCCCCCCCATACTGCCATGTAGCATGTGGGGCTGTGCACAGGCTACCTGGGGCCCCTTCCCTGGCCTTGGTGCTTTAGGAGACCAGACAAGAATGGTCTACAGAGGCCTCATCTTTTACTCTCTTCTTACCAAAGGCATCACTTCTTCATCTTTTCCTCAAATTGCTTCATAGCACTTTACCAGTGGTAGGGCCCAGAAGCAGAACAAGTTCTGGGGCTAATTTATGAGCCCCTTCCTGGCAAAGGGGTGGACATTCCAGTTGCTGAAAGGATCTCCTGTGTAGAGATGACTGTCATCGTCCTCACAATCGGGTCACCAGGCATTGATTATTTTGTCCTCCTTTTGCAGACTGTTTCAATCTTGGAGCAGCGACTGACTTTGACAGAGGATAAGCTGAAAGACTGCCTTGAAAATCAGCAAAGGCTTTTCAATGTTATCCAACATAAAAGTTAATTAGAAAAATATGAACAGAGGCTTGATAAATGTCCACATGTACCTGTGCTCAGGAAGGCAGTGCAAGATGGTTCTGGCAACACGACCGTGTACTCACTATCATGGCCTTTCTTAGAAGGGCGAGCAACAGAACAAAAGGCAGAAAAGACATAATTAATGACCAATTTAAACACACAAATCAATGTCAAGGACTAATTCAGATCATTAACGTTTATGATTGTAGTACTAAAGTAATATAAGTATCCAAGCGGCTCAATATTTTCCCCCGTATTATTGTAAATGCCAGTTGTCGTTTATAGTCCAAATCCTGCCAGGAAAGTAACCAAATTTCCGAATTTCACTGTTAAATCATTTCAACTGATCACGTTCAGGCGATTGCTTAAAGCAGTGGATGTGTTCCCTTCATGAACAACACGCTTGAGGTGAAGTAATGCAGTTTCCTCTCCTGCATCCTGGATGCAGGGAATGAGCTAGCAGTCTGGCTCATGGGTCTGTCAGCTCAGAAAACTTACTCTTCCTTAACCATGTGCTGAAATGATGATCTTATAAAATTCCCAAAGCACAGAATTTCCACAGCAAGAACACACTTACATACGTGACATGGGGCTGTGGGTTTTTCATTTATGGTGTACACGGCTTATCCTTTGCCCAACCTGAAAGAAAATGAAGAGCTAGAAATGCATGAAGCACACATCTTTGCCCCTGTGGGTGAGTGCCCGGAATGACTGGGGTTGGGCCCAGACCTGTGACCCCAGGTTACAAAGATGGCGCCAGTGGGATTTCCGTAGGCTCTGATGTATGAATGAGGCAACACTGATATTTACAAATGCACACACACGCGTATGTCCACATGCTTCAGAAATGTTGCTGTTCAGGGTGATTTTGGTGGCTGGGTAATAAGTATGTATAATATTCACATCATTGTCTTCCTATTGTTTTTTTTTAGTGAATTGTGATTTAAAACAAAATGAAAATGAGCCTGGCATTCCAAAAAATGCTCAGGGTGATCTGGTTACAAATTAAGGATTTTGTTTTATCTAAAAAAAAATTAGAGATTAAATTGAAGAAAAATGAATTTTTGCTTGCTTTTCTGTTAACCTCAATCAAGAACAAAGGTGGGAGAGGGCAGTCTGTATTTATGCTGTCTGTTGGTAACATGGGGAAAATGCTATCTATGTTTTGAAAAAGAAGAAAAAGTCAAGTCCTATTTGTGTAGGAGTCCGTGTTGATAAATTTTTCCCAAGCAATTTCAATCATATCTATAAGGTGGTTTTTTAAAAAAATCACCTCGTTGTGTGTTTTAAGTGCCTTTTTATATTACACCAAGTGTGAACTTCTAGACATTTTCAAAAGTTTATAAAGACTAAGTGGCATTGTATTTTTATAACCTCGTTCAAAAGACTAAGAAATGAAATGTTATACCAATTTTTGTTTACCATTTCTTAAGCTTCAAACAATAAAGACATTTTACCTTTAAAAAAGTTGTGCCTTTCTTTTTAGAAAAGTGGTTAAAACCTTGACATACTAAACTTCTTATTCAGTTCAGTCACCTTTTATTGTGCATAACAGTCTCCTGGAGCATTTGTCCAGGTTTCTTGGGCCCTACCCAGTTTGTAGGATCATGAGGGTCAGTCGGGGCCCATCATCTGCATATCTAAGAAGCTCACAGGTGACCTAGCTGCCTGTCGGCCTAAGGCCCACACTCCAGAAACCCACGATGGAGCTACAGCCACTTCTTACAATGTGGTGTTGCCACATTTTTGCAGGTTATCACAGACCTTTATAAGAGATCTAAAAACAGTGGTGACAGAAATTAAAATGCCTTGAAACTTTTTCAAGAGGGTCATTTTATAATCCCCCCGCCTTTTTTAAGCATTTGCAGATTCTCTTTGCTTTTCCTCTGATTTCCAGCCTCTCCTCCTCCCAGCCTGCATATTCAGCTGCCTCATCAACATCTCCACTTGGTGAGTAGGCAGCTCTGAATCTGTCCTAAACCAAACTCTGCTCCGCCCTTCCGCACCACCTGCCAGCTCCTCCCCTAGGTCTCCTCCTTTGTCTCTGCGAGTGGCAACTCTCCCGACAGGCGCTCAGCTCAGGCTGACAACCTCAGAGTTAGGCTTGCCTGCTTTCTCTCACACCTCACATTCTATTCCTTTGGAAGATTTTGTCCGAATGGATGAAACACCCCGTCACTTCTCACTTCATTCCTCTGTCACCTGCCAGGGCCGAGGCCACCGTTATCTCTTACTGACGATGACATCCACCTCCCTGCAGGCCTGCCTGCTGTCCTTGCAGTCGGCCGGAGTACTCACTGAAGAGCGAGTTTACCCGTACGGCCCTTCTGCTCCAGACCTTCCAGGGCTTCCCATCTCCCTCAGCAGCGTGAAGGCTCAAGCCTTGGCAGTAGTAATGTGACCCCTACCCCCTCCTTGTGGAACTCCTCTCCCCCACCGCCTTGGGTCACCCTCCCTCACTGCCCTCTGGCCTTAGTGGCCTCTTTGCCTTCCTTTGAAGAAGCGAAATAGCTCCTGCCTGATGGCTTTTGTACTTGCCATTCCCTCCACCTGGAACTCTCCATCCCCAGCCCTCCTAACATTCCAGCCGTGCTCACGGGTTGCCTTTTCAAAGACATCTTTTTGTAAAAATATTTTTTCTTGGGGCTCCTGGGTGGCTCAGTCAATTAGCTGCCTGCCTTCAACTCAGGTCATGATCCCAGGGTCCTGGGATGGAGCCCCACATCAGTCTCCCTGCTCAGTCGGGAGCCCGCTTGCTTCTCCCTCTCCCTCTGCTGCTCTCCTTGCTTGTGCTCTCATTCGTTCTCTCTCTCAAATAAATAAATGAAATCTTTAAAAAAAAATTTTTATTCTTAAGCAATCTCCACACCCAACATGGAGCTCGAACCCACAACTTCATGATCAAGAGTTGCACACTCCACAGACTATGCCAGCCAGGCACCCCCACAGGTTGCATTTTCAGAGGTGCCCTCCGTGACCACCCAGGATGAAATCATTCACTCCACTCATTCCCTGCATGTCTCTGGTCCAACATAGATGGCAATACCATTGCAATTCTGCCCTTTCCACTGTGGCTCTACCTTCCCCAAAAGCAAGTGCTGTCATCTCTAGGTTTCCCCACCAAGCACATAGCAGATACTTGTTGAGTAAATGAGGATTTTCATTTATTTGAGGGTTTTAAAAAAAATTTGTTTTTCAATTCACTTCCAGCTGAAAGTAGTTAAGACTAGGCTGAGTGGACATAGGTAAAAATTTAGATGCTTGGGGCATAGTGAGGCATTGCTCTGGCTTGCTATTTGTTGTATGCTCAATAGGTACATGGACAGCCTTTTTTTAAAGACACACACCGGGGCACCTGGGTGGCTCAGTGGGTTAAAGCCTCTGCCTTCGGCTCAGGTCATGATCCTAGGGTCCTGGGTTGAGCCCCGCAAGGGGCTCTCTGCTCAGCAGGGAGCCTGCTTCCTCCTCTCTCTCTCTCTGCCTGCCTCTCCACCTACTTGTAATTTCTGTCTTTCAAATAAATAAAGACACACACACCCTTTTTAAAAAGATTTTATGTATTCGAGAAAGAGAGAAAGAACATGAGCAAGGGTAAAGAGGCAGGGTATCATAAGGAGAGGGAGAAGCAGATTCCCTGCTCAGCAGGGAGCGGGACGTGGGGCTTGATCCCACGACCCTAAGATCATGACCTGAGCTAAAGGCAGACACTTAACCAACAGAGCCATGCAGGCGCCCACATGCAGTCTTCAAAACCAGAAACACCTGGGTGTACATTCTGGCTTTGCTTTTCTCTAGCTGTATGACCTTTAGGAAAGGTGTTCACAAAGCTTCATTTTCCTCGCCTATAAAAGGTGAAAATAATTATTATGTTTGTGAAATGATTAGCACAATAGCTGTCAGAGAATTAAGTGCTCAGTAAATGTTAGCTATTAATGCTCTTTATTAATCATTTTGTTTCCCTGGATTGTATTTCCAAGTAATATGATTTCAACTATAACTGTGGGAAGGATACAGGTATTAAGTGCTAATGAATGAAAGCATAGTATTTAATCCAGAACTAATGTTTTCCTTATTAAAAGTACAACAAATAGAATAATATGTAAAAAGAAATTAGCTTTCCATACACTGAAAACCTCAGGGTTCAGGCCAAAAGCTAGTCTCTGAGCAACTTCAGAGGAATTCAGCCCAAGCATACAAATGCCATAATTATCCTAAATAGAGGAAGGGCAGAAATGAGAAGTGGGAGAAGGGACTGGAATGTGAACCAAGTAAGTGCCAGTGAGACAAAGACTTACCGGGAATTCATACTGTCCCTGCCCTTTGACATTTGGAAAACAAGTATCATTTGCTTTCTGCCTTTTCTTTGAAGACAAAGCAATCCAGAACCTCACTTAACCTTTCATTCACATGAGGAGCAAACTTGGTCTGTTGTTCTCAAAATAAATTCTGTGCATCTAAGAGGATTGAAAGATAAGCCCTCTATCCTTGGGTAGAAATATTTGGCTGCTGAGAGAAAGATGATTCCAATATTTGGAGGTTATTGACAATCATGTTCAACTCATGAGTAAACTCAGTAATAAGTATGGATGGGTCTGTAATAGATATTCAAGTGGAATTACATATTCAATACATCGTATGCTTCATATTCCACTATGGTTCATACAGTGTCATTGCCTGAGCAAGTCACGAGGTTTTAGACTCCATGCACCAGAGGATTTATGAATGTACATGGAATCTAGAAACACTGTGTAGTTGTCAGGTTGTCCTCCCTAAGTCCCAGCTGGGACTCTCGGTCCCAATGGCAGCTTGGGCTCACTAGGAAAATAGGTCAGTGGCTTG
This sequence comes from Meles meles, assembly GCF_922984935.1. Lineage (NCBI taxonomy): Eukaryota > Metazoa > Chordata > Mammalia > Carnivora > Mustelidae > Meles > Meles meles. Next base: position 30,492,357 of record NC_060072.1, read on the forward strand.
CCAAGAGGCAGAAGTTAATGGGGGCAGAGAGGGTGTGCGCAACTACTTTTTTTCTTTGCAAAGTACAAAAGTTGTCTTTTCTTTTGGGCCAAATCTCAAACATGTTCCTATTAAAAATAAAGGCTCTGCATTGAGGGTCTTCTAATAAAGTAGTTTCACAACAAAAGCAGCAGGAGAACTAGCTCACTCATCTAAAATTTCTGAATTTATAAAGCAAAAAGTGAGAGGAAAAGATGGGCAGAAATGCAACATAAATAATTGGGAGTATCAACAGCTCAGAAGTAGAATTTTAGTAATCCATGATACAGTCTTATACAAAACTAATGAGGCAAACAACGTATGTACAAAGAACTAAATGGAAAGATAAGCAAATTTTCTTTTTTGGCCAAGTGGGTTTTTTAAACAAAATTTGACCATGTTCTAGATTACATGATATAAAGGAAGTTCCAATGCTATATTCCATGTATTCCCACAGAGCAAATCATAAAGTTAGAAATAACAAATGAAACGCTCAATCACACAGAAAACACAGAAAAGAAAACTTAAAATCCCATAATACTTGGGGCAGTGAAGAAACTCCAAAATGTAGTGAAGAGTATTTTTAACGCACAGAAATGCAACCCGTGAAATTAGATGGGATACCACTGAAACCGTGAAAGTATGAGCCAAGGGTTTTCCTTAAAAATGTAAGAAGTGATCATAACAAAGTGAAAGGAAAAATATAACAAAGTTCACATAAAAAATGGGAAAAATAGCTGGCTCTTTGAAAATTTTAAAGTTAAGTATTAACTTTATTGTTTTATTTCGAAATAAAACAATATTTATTGTTTTATAATTTATAAATTTATAATGAAATATTAACTTTATTGTTTTATTTCAAAAGTAATTAATAAAAATGTGGCTAACTTGGACTTTGGTCCTTCGGGTTACCGTGAACATTTTTAAAGTAAATGTCAGTCACTCCTCCGAGTGGAAAGATCGGGAAAACCAATGTAACAGGAATGTGATTTATGTCATTGTTCATTTCAAGATTTTCCCGGGGCTCTCGGGTAGCAGTGTGTGTGTACTTTTCATCTAGCCTTGTGTTGACGGGAGATGGGTATGTCAGGCTGCTGTGACTCCTTTGACGCAAAGCCTTTTCTTGACTGTCATACTCCAATCCTTCTGCAGACTCCTGGTTTGGCATAAAAAGTGTGGCTAGGACAAACTTGTAGAGCGGCACATTAGCCTTCTGGGAGCAGGAAGAGTATTTTTAAGAGCCTGGTGATGGCTATTAAGGGGGGCACGTATTGCAAGGAGCACTGGGTGTTATATGCAAACAAGGAATCGTGGAACACCAAAAAAAATTTTTTTAAATAAAAAGAGTATTTCTCTTTTGTCATATTCTTGGTACAGATGTATCATTAAGAAAATTAATCATCTAACAACCAGAGGGTTTTGAAGGGGCGGGGTGGGGGAGTGGGAGGTTGAGGAACCAGGTGGTGGGTAATAGGGAGGGCACGTACTGCATGGAGCACTGGGTGTGATGCCAAAGCAATGAACACTGTTATGCTGTAAATAAACAAATAAAAAATAATAATAAAATTTAAAAAAAAAACAGTAGATACATATACGTAAAAAAAAAAAAAGAAAATTAATCATCTGTCTCGTTCTAACCTCTGTTCCTTTCAGTGACTCAAAACCATGACCCGGTAGGATGAGCAGGGCACTTAATGATTTTTAAATATCTTTTCAAAATGATTTTGTGTTAACAGAAGGATACCTGTAAAGTAAAACCTTTTAAAAAATACACACACAAAAATACCCAAAAAATAAAAAGGCAGCGTGCCATCACTTTGGGATAAGACACGTCTATGTCTGCCCTGGATCCTCCTGTGGCCCAGAGAAAGGACACCATGAAACTCAGATGGGGAGAAGCTGCGGAGCTCTCTGCTGGGGAAGAGAGAGGAGGTCGAGACTGGGGCGAAGGGCTTCTTGCTCAGACTCCAGGATACCTCGCATCTCATAATTCTCACGAAACACTATCTCCGCCTTAGGTTGTTTCCTCTGCTTAATCCCCAAAGGAAATCCCTTTGCTTTTCAGAGATAAAAAGTTAGTAGAACAAAGAGAAAGTCAGGGGAAGTGCCTGGGTCCCTTGCTCTAGAATTTCACTGAAGCCTTTCCAAGCCCCAAGGATAGACCCTGAGGGCCACACTGTTTATTCCTACACCTGGATTGAATATCAAGGTCTGTGAGAAGATGAATCATTTAGAAACCTGACGTTCTTATAGGGGACTGTTGCCTTTTGAGAACTCACTTAATAACAACTGTGTCAAAGGCAAAAATCACATAAAAAGTTCAAAGTCATTAAATCCTCTTTCTGCACTGCTTTCAGCCAGTGAGAGTCGCAATTGCCAAGCGCGGGGGTGAGGGGGGGTGTCTCCCTGTCACTGTGATGTTGTGATGTTGATCACTCTTTCTCTGAAAAGAAGAGATTAAAGACCCACGGAGTGGGGGGCATTGAAGAGAACAATTAAGGTGGCTTAAGGTGGCAGCTTTTACTCCGGGGAACACCTGTCTAAGACTTTCATCATTTTCCTTTCCAATTTCTCCCTAAACCGCGAGCATCAAGCAAAAGACACAGGACAGGATTTTGGACCAGGTGGGATCATGAGAGATGTATATAAAAGGAGTTGTGGCCAAGGAGGGTCCTGACTCGTTTCCAATACACTGAGTATTCAGGAGAGCGTCTGTAAGCTGGGGGGTTTTGCAATGGGAAGAAGCAATGGGAAGTCCTTATCTGGCCGATAGAAGACACCAGAGGCGATAAAATCCTAGACTCTATTTATTCACCATTAATATAAGCATTTGATGTCTTAGACTTTGGGTAATAATCCAATTGCTGTCCTAGAAGGGGGTCCTCAGAACGCCCCTCTCAGTGTCCTTGTACCTAGCGTTGGTCAAGTTGGCCGCCGGTGCACCTTGCCAGCCGGTGCTGGGCAGACGGGTTCTGTTCCACCTCTGTGGCTTTTCGGTTTAGGTACCGATATTTAAAAATGAAACAACTGCTCATGAAAATCCAGGTTTCTGGGTTCTGTTCAAAAACGGGAAGATCTGGTACTCTATGATGGTCATTTACTCTGGATTCTATGTTCTGTTAGTCCCTACGGGCGGCCCGTGTCACGTAGCGGCCCCTCTCCAGCCACCTGTCTGCTTGTCTTTGTGGCCAGTCACTGCTCTGTCCAATTGGTGTCCGAACAGTGTGCTCGTGTGGCTCAGAGCGCAGCTCTCATGATCCCATGGACTCGGAAATGGTAGAAGTGAGGAAACAGCTCCTTATCTTGAAGAAACGGAAACGCAGGATAAATGTGCGCCAGGACCTAGGCCGCAGACTGCCCTCCCTGCCCCTGAGGCAGCCTTCTTTCCACTGGTCTCTGCTGCCTCCTTTATTTTGTATTTTCATTCAAGACAATAAACATATTTCAAAAATCATCAGGCTTTCAAATAATCGTATGTTCAGTGGGGGAAAAAAATAAAGGAATATCATTCTTTATGTATAATAGGATTAGAACAGTAGTACATAATGCATTGAGAGAAGACTTTGGGTAGGAGCCTTAGGAAATGTTTTTTCTTGTTTTCCAGACTTTCTTAAAAAATGATGTATTAACTTCTATAATAAAATAAAACTCTCTTGTTAAGCATTCTAAGCTCATTGAAGCAGATGCCTTACCTGGTCATGACAATCCCACTTCCCCTTGCCAGAAACTCACTTCCTCGCTTCCCTTATAGCTCAGATTGGCCCAAGTGCCACTGTCCTGGCTAATGGGGTGGAAGGGGACGTCTTCTGGTGGCTCAGGATTTTCGGGACCTGCAGTCTGAAACATAGTTCTGTGAAAATGTCAAGCAAAATTCTGGAGGCAGAATTTTAACTTCTGATCTTGAGGCAACAGACCCTGAACTCAGTTTTAGATACCCCAGTAAAGAATGTCCTGTGGTTTATGTAATTATTATGTTTTCTATTACTTGCAGTCAAAAAAGTGAACATTTGAACATTTACATTTTCTTTCAGCTAATCAATGTAAACACGTTATCCAGAGTTCAGGGTTGTTGTTGTTGTTGTTGTTGTTGTTGTTTTAACTTCCTTTCTCAATACTATCTAAGTAAATTGAAATGAGAGCCAGTATTTCCGATAATCTCATCCAGTGAAAAGGGGTTGTCAGGGGATGAATAGAAGGCTCTCCACCGTATTCCGTTTAAGAGAATGCAGATAATCGCCCGTTTTAATTCAGGTCACAGGTTTGGTTCTAACAAGCCTTGGGTTTCATGGGGCTGATCAAGTAGGGAAATCTTTCCATCGATCATTCCAAAAATGGAAAGAAGATGGACATTTGATTTCCTACAAGTATTCTGCTTATGCCGGAGACACACAGGACGTGCTTCAGATGGGCTCTGTTTGCTCTACTTCGCTGGTGATGCTGGCTGTTGGAGGTGAGGAGGGGGAACTGAGAAATTCAGAGAGGGGAGACGGGGCAGAGAGAGGCTGAGAAGTGGAAGACATTGGAAGCCCTTCTATAATGACGGCTTCAATGTTCGAGAACTTTGTCTTGGAGGAGGGAAGACTTGGAAGATGTGAGAACCCTTACATTCTGTGGGTTCAAGGCTTAGAGGTTCATTCGGTTTATTTTAAGTTATGCAGGAAGTTTTAGGAGACTCTGTGTGAAAATATAGAAGATAAGAATCTCAATTACAGTGCTGGGCGATATGGCAACCCAGGAAGGAGGATAGTCAAGTTTGTCGATAAAGAGGGAAATTGTGGTCTGGCCAGACCTACCTGGGCCTAGAACTTGGATCTAGTGCAGGATATGAACTGTATTGCTACAGCCCATCACAATTACAGGTACCCTGTCGTACCATGCATGCCGCCAGCTGCAGAACTCCGATTCTGGTGTTCTGTCACTAACGTGGCTTGGTGATTTTTTTTTTCTCTGCTTTGCCAGTGTTACCATCTGAATGACCTGTCCCCATTTTTCTAGTCCAGATGCTTGAGAGAAACAATTTCATTGACGAATTAAATCATCATCATCCCTAGCAAGACAAACATGTGTGAGAGGCCTCCCCTAGGCCAAGGATCAGCCCATGGGTAGACCAGAATGGCAGAGACACCCAGAATATGGCCACTTGGGTACAGGAAGGATGTTGTTTCAGCTGGGCCTGGTGGACAGGGCAGGCCCTCCTGCTCGAGCATAAGATTCCTTTATAGGAAATGGCAGGCTCTGGGTATAAGCTGCTACAGAGAAACCCTGGGCATTAAAAACAAAATCTTTCAGGAGGTAGAAGGAGGTGGAAATGACAGAAAGGCAGGCTTTCACCAGATCTAAGGGATACTTTCAAACAACTAGTACTTTCTAAAAGCAAAGTGGACTTTCTTGAGAAAGAGTAGCTCCTTCCTGGAGCTATTTCAGAGGAAGCTAGGTTACCACTGGTCAGGAATTTGTAGTTTAGAATAGAGAATAGCTCCTTGAGGACAATCTCCTGCGCTGAGACTCTCTGATCCTCTGGTTTACTTCTGCCGAGCTGGGAGATGCAGAAGGAATTCTGGGACCGGAGGAGGCTCACAAATTGGAGGCGGCTTTGAAGAGTCTGGAGCCTCGAGAGATTGTCGGGATTGTAAGGCTCTGACTCTGCTCTGAGGCAGATATTTGACAAACTGTAGGCTGCACAGGGTCACTTGTACAAAATGACTCTAAAAACTTTCCAAGCCAGTTCACCTCCAGCATTGATTTAAGAGAAGGGCAGACACTTGATGGTGAGGAGAAAGCCTGAAATTCTCAGCTCTTACCACGACTGTAAATTGAGGTGTCGAGGATCTCACATTAAATGTGTGTGTGTGCGTGCACACGTGTGTGCGTGCGTGTGTGTGTGTGGGTGTGTGTGAGTGACATACCTTACCCCACAGTCATTTTTCAAATGAATAAGACAGTGACCTAATTATAAGGGGCTGATGATTTCAAGAAGGGCAACAGGAGAGCGGCTGTAGGAGTAACTTGTTCCGTTAATTTTCAGTGATATCTTGGATTTCTTCTCCTGGGACAGTGGAGGGAAGGAAAACACGGGAGGAAGGAAGGGAAAAGAGAACACCCAACTGGACATCTGTTGTGGGTCAGGCACCGGGCACTTTCTTGTCTCTCATCTTTGGGTGACGAATGAGGGAGGGCACACGTTCGAAGCCAACTAGAGGGGTACGAAAATGTGGTGCTTGTCACATTATTGGTGATTTCTGTCCCTTGTTTGTACTCGCTAAAAGGAAATCTCCAGTGGTAGCCTTGCATCGAGAGTTCTCGGCAGCGGCCTGGCTGACCCATGCTAAGTTACTCACAAACGCTTGAATTCGCCCTTGCTCTTAGGAAACGACTGCCAGGGTAATGACGACACATTGTTCAGTTCTTAGCACTCGGGGAAGACCTGTCTCGAGAAGGATTTTGCTTCAAAATTATGAGGCAAAAGGCGAAGATGGAGGCTTAAAGGAAATAAGTTTAGGAATTCAACAGGCAGAGGGGAACTGGTGACTAACCTGCGTTCTGTCTGTCATCTTTTCTGTAGTGTCCTGAGAAGTTGTGCTCCTAGGAGCGGGGGCTTGGGGAAACCTGGAAGGATGGCACCAAAAGAAAAAGAAAAATTTAATCAATTGTAGGAAAGCATAGGAATTAAAAAAAAAAAAAAAAGGCAAGAAAAATGCACGAGGCACCCCCGTACACTGGTATGATTATCCCTCCCTCAGGGAGCAGCACCGGCGTGGGCCTATGTCTCTGCCACTGGTGTCCACACTGTAGCCTGTGGAGAGGGGACTACACAGAGGCGTCCCTTCTTCCTCACCTCTGGGATGGCCTAACCTGAGGTACAGAGCTGCCTGAGAAGCTGGTGATCGTCTGGGAGGCTCGGGGTAGGGAGAAGTTTACCTGAGCTGGGCACAGCGCCCTCAGCTCTCTGATGTTGAAATTTCCCTTTGTGAAGAACCTTCTGATACCCCCCACTGAACATCCTTCCTGTCCAACTCCCCTTCATGTGGCTTACGTATGAGACGACCCTCCCACCACAGGGGTGAGCCCTGCCTAGTTTTCCTAGATTCAGGAGTCACCAGAGCTGGGCGAGTACAGTCTGTTCTTCGTCTGCTGTGAGGGGAGCGCCGTGAGACCAGTGGCTACTCATGTATCTTGAAATTGCATGAGTCTCATGAGGTAAGTCACCCTGTGGATAAAACGGACACAGGCTGGAAGGCAGAGCTGTGAGAACAACCAATGTCCTGAGGCCCCACTATCTTCAGGTGGTTCCCTTCAGCTTCCCGAATGGCTCACACAGTCTTGGAGAAGAAAAAAACCAGGAGAAACACAAGTGTTAGCGAGGGCGCGGAATCAGTGTCAAACAGGAGGGAAAGCCTTCCATGGACAAAGATGTCCGCAAAATACCAAATTACACAAAATACAACCATCTGTAAAACATTTATAAACTAATGCATACTCTAAGTGTTCCGGAAGTTTGTCAACTATACTTAAAAACAACAACAAAAAACCTACTTAAAATAAGGAAATAAGTAACTGTCCAGGAAGGAGCTAGGGTAGGAAGCATGACAGACTTCTTCAATCCAAGGACCAGATGGGGTTTGGGTTTCGTTTTCACCAGAACACAAATTTTTTTGAGGAACACGGTTTGGGAAGCTCTGCTGAGTCATACATTTTCAGGTTTTACACCTTGGTGAGTGAAATAGCGCACGAGAGAAGACAGGAAGCAGAATTTCTTCCTTCCCAGACCTACCCAAGAGCTCTCAGAACTGGCAAGACTTGCTTAAAGGGAACTGTGCCGTGCTGGCTGTGAGCTGTCTTCTCCCCTGGAGCTTCTAGAAGCATCCTCGTGTTCTGACTCGGCAGGTCTGCCAGATCCCAGGCGAACTGCACACATGTACATAGTAGATAGATGCTCCCTATCTATATCTTATATAGCATAACATAGATGCAGATATTTGCCATTTGTCTTATGGTGACCGTGAACATTCTCATTTTAAGAATAATGGTAAGTAACCTAATGACTCTTGCTTTACAAGACTCTTTAATATTTCTTTTTCTTGACTTTTTATTTTGGAATAATTTCAAAAGTTGAAAGAGTCAACATGAAGCCAGATACTTTTTTTTATTTTTGAATAATCTCTTCTCTGAAGGTGGGGCTCGAACTTACAGCCCCAAGATCAAGACTCATGAGCTCCATCGACTGGGCCATCCAGGCACCCCAAAGCCATATCCTTTTTCTACAGGCTTCCAAAGTGCTAACATTTTGCCACTTTTGCTTTATTATCATCTATGGATCTATCATTCTTTCTATATCTACCATCTATCCACCCATCTTCTATCTATCTATCCCCCCCACGTCTATTTTCCTGAAACAATTAAGAGTTGCAGACACGACGCCCAATCCCACTAGAAATGTGAGTGTGTATTTACAAGAAGACGAGGACATTTCCTCCGTAACCACGGTTCAGCCATCAGACGAAGGGAGCGCACACACAGTACCACCATGTAATCCATCTACCCCATCTGGATTTCACCTGTTGTTCTGGTATGTACAGAACAACTTATTTTTTTTTTATCTTCTGGATCCGGTCCACCATCATGTGTCACATTTACTTTTGATGTCTCTGTAGTATTCCTCAATCATTCTTTATCTTTCCTGACTTCAATGTTCTTGAAGATTTCACACTTTTTTTTTTTTTTTTGGTAGAATTTCCCCGAGTTTGGTTTTGTAGACTGGGTTTCTCTATGACACTATATGCATTTTGCCAGGAATATCACGGAAGTGGTGCCATTCCTCTGTGTGTGTCATACCGAAGGACACGTAATGTCAATCTGCCCCGTTATTGACAATGCTCATCTTGGTCTCTGGTCAGAATCAGGCAGGCATATTTAAAACAACAGACGAGGTTAAATGCCACCATTCCGGGTGTAAGGTTGCCTTTGCTCCAGCCCTGCATGAGAAGACGAGAGAAGAAAAGAACACAGGCTGAAAAAAAAAAGCACGAGAAAGTGTGCAGAGAACAACCAGGTTTTCTCGTTAAAGAATTTCCTTGATCGTGAAGGAGAAGAAAAATAGAGTTTTCCTTTTTCTCCCTGCTAACAAAAAGGGGTGTGTTATGGTTGACACATTCAGGAAGTATCAAGTTTTCTGTTAAACAGATTATAAGACATGTTTTTGCCATATCAAACCATGAGATTATTCTAGGTCATGTTTTTACTGCTGACTCAGTCATCCATTTGCATGAATCAATTTTAACCTCCAAATTTATCCAGTATAATCCAAACATTAATAGTGCATAAGTTACAAATGGATCAGAGAAATGCCAGCTCGGGGCTGGAATTTGAATTCTGGAGCAGCTGTTTCAAAGGTAAGTGGTATGTTGTGGGCAGATGGCCTTCGGAAGAATCCTCAGAACTGCCGTGGGGTTGGGGGGCCGCGCCAGAGCAGGGGTCTAGGGCAGCAATCTGGTTAAAACAGAGATGGCTGGGGGTTGTTTTAAAGGTAGGTCATAGGCAGCCCACTTTTAAAGCTTAAATTTTGTACACAGGTCCAAAAAGTAGTAAAATTGTCTAAATATGCTTTTTTTATCCACCTTATATACTACTGAGAAAATGTCTATTATATATAAACAAGAGGATTATTTTTAGCTGTAGTGAATGGCACAAGTCACTATGATCAACAGAGATTATGAGGTTCTTCCTGGTAAATTGCAGTTTCTTCCAACTAGCCAGTTGCCATTATTTGAGCCCAACCAGTTGGTGGGTCATGATCCAAGGAAGTCTCAGAGCAAATAGGTCAAACATATGCACACAGGGGCACCTGGAGGGCTTGGTCGTTAGAGCAGGTGACTCTCGATCCCAGGGTTGTGAGTTTAAGCCCCATGTTGGGCATAGAGTTTACTTAAAACACAAACAATAAAATCAACAGATACACATTTTAGCTAGCTAATGTAAGGTAGGAGCCCTCATGGCTCTGAACAGCTCCCTAGCTGTGGCTATACAGGTCAACCAGCATCTTACCAGACAATCATCTTACCTGGGATCTGCTTCCTGACACACCCACAGGAGGATTGCCTAGGTAACATCTGAGTGACACCAGGCAGGAAGGGTCATCTGTGGAGTGGAGGGACCCAGGGCTTAAGAAACTCCAGATCTGGGGCGCCTGGGTGGCTCAGTGGGTTAAAGCCTCTGCCTTCGGCTCAGGTCATGGTCCCAGGGTCCTGGGATCGAGCCCCGCACCGGGCTCTCTGCTCAGCAGGGAGCCTGCTTTCCTTCCTCTCTCTCTGCCTGCCTCTCTGCCTACCAGTGCTCTCTGTCTGTCAAATAAATAAATAAAATCTTAAAAAAAAAAAAAGAAACTCCAGATCTGAGTGGGCGTGTGCTGCTGACCTCCTGAGCGTGTCGCCCGTGCAAGGTCAATGGGTCCTGTTTCACCACTGCTCACTCACAATTTCCCTACAAACATTGTTTCTAACACTCTTAAGTTCATCAACTACCCTTAACTGTTGACTCATAGAAGCATGCTCCCTATGCTAAGTAACCAACCCCAAGGTGCTGATTTCAATTAGGACTCTTCACATCTAATTAATCTCCCCTTGCATTGATTTGAGTTAATGCCCCCCCACAAATGGCCTATATTATTTTAAAATAGATTATAGATAAAAATATCACATCATTTTTGGTGGAAGTGGTTTTAGTGGTCATGGTGTGGCTGGTGGGGGCTGGAGGTAAGCGTGTCCCCTGCCTGTGTCACTAGCAGGGTGAAGTTCCTTCCGTGGAAGGAAACTCAGGGGAAGCTGAGGCTGCAGGACACCTTGAGTCACAAACTACAGGTGCCACATAGCACAGAGACACGAGCACATCCCCATGTTGTTGCTTCCTCATTACAAATCTCTCACTCTGCTTTTTACGGAAAAGTCAGAAAACACAGCCAACGAAAAGAATCAGCCGTCCATTATCCAATTTGGTGGGGGGGGTTTTCAAGTTTAAAACAGAGATAACATAGGTAGATGCAAACTAATATTTTTTTTTTTACAAATATGGAAGCTATCCTTTTTTTCTAAATATATGGTCAGTAATTTTTGATAGCAATGTATGCCTTTGAAAGGCTGCACTAATTAATACATTGGTTAAATAGAACCAATCTGCTGTTGTGAGTCTCTTAGATCGCTTCTAACTTCTTGCTCTTACAGACAGCCCTGCCAAAGAATATCCTGGCAAAGTTCCTTGATCATTTTCTTGTCTTTCTTTCTCTTTCTTTCTTTCTAAGTGCTCTCTACACCCTGCACGGGGCTTGAACTCAAGACCCCAAGATCAAGAGTTGCATGCTCTACGGACTGAGCCAGCCAACTAAGCTAGCCCTGATCATTTTCTTAACAAAAATTTCCAGAAGTGATGTTGCCAAGTGAAAGAGCATGCATATTTCAGTTGTCTTTCTTTCTTTAATTCCTTGTCCTTAACGAGTATCTGTTTATCTTCTTAACACTTGCTTCCTGTTTCAGTGAGAAATAGATGCGACCAGATCGTTTCCACAGCCCTCACCCCTGTATCCACCCACCTTGCAATATGGCCATAAGCCCCACCCTCCCTTCTCTTGCAGGAGACCTGGCCTCCCAGGGGGCCAGAGTTTGGATACCTCTTCATTGTTTAAACTCGGTCTTTTGGGTATCTCTGGTATCGTAGCCTTAATATAGACGTGTTGACAAACTCACAGACAAACGTCACTCCAGGTCCAGGCTTCTTCTCCTACCTTCCCCCTGCACCCCAAATCCCACTGCCCCTTGACACTGCAAATCTAGCATGTCCCAAACAGAATCCCCAGTCTTCCTCCAGATCTGCTCCTCTTACTGAGGTCCCTATCTCAGTCAGTGGCAACTCCAACGAGGCCAGAAACCTCAGAGCCTTGCTTGATCTCTCAGACTACCCATGCAAACCTGCAGCAAATCCCATCAGGCGCACGGTCAGAATAATTCCGGTCCCAGACCATGGTCACCATTGCCCTGCTCTGAGTGCCCAGAATGTCTTGCCTGGATGAGTGAAAGAGCCTCGCAGCTGATCTTCTTGTTTCTACCCTTGATACCCCGCACCATCAGAGGGATACCGTTGAAGAATGTGCCAGATACTAAGTCTTCTGCTCAAAATCAGACAATGCTTTCCGTGTCAGGACAAAACCATACATACTTCTTGTAAAGACCTTTGAAATCTCACATAATCAGTCCCCTTGCCTTGCTAACCTCAGGTCCTGTTACTTCCCCTGCTTTGCTTACTCTCCCCCCACTCAGGCCTTTGCAATGCTGTTCCTTCTGCATGAAAAGCATTCTCCCCTGACACTGAAAGCCTTCCTCTCTCACTTCCTTTCAGTCTTTGCTTAAATACCACTTTTCTCTGAGGCCTTTCCTGACACTTACTCATAAGTCACCCCCTCCCTGGTACCCTTGCTAGACTTCTCTATTTCTCTCCAAATCACTACATATTTTATGCATTTCCTTTGTTGTCTAGATCCCCTCATTAGAATCTAAGTGCCGCGAGATTGGCTGCTGTGTCTCCTGTACTGGGAACAACCCCCAGCATGGGACAGGTGCTCTATAAATGTTTGTTGACTGAATACAGTTTTCAAAAAGAAAATTAAAAAGTAAAATAAAGGAATTTGCAGGGAGGGGCACCTGTAAATTTAAAATGGCATATTAGTCAGCCATGAAAAGGGAGTGCTGCCATTTTTTTAAACGGGGATAGACCTTGAGGCCATTCTGCTAAGTGAAATAAGTCCAATGGAGAAAAACAAATGCTGTATGAGATCACTTACAAGGGAAATCTAAATATGCTGACAGAGGGACGCCTGGTGGCTCAGTTGGTTAAGCATCTGCCCTTGGCTCAGGTCATGATCTCTGGGTCCTGGGATGGAGCCCCGCATCACATTCCTTGTCCGGCAGGGAGTCTGCTTCTCCCTCTGCCTCTGCAGCTCCCTCCGCTCCTGCTCTCTCTCAAATGAATACAGTCTTTACTAATAATAATAATTTAAAAATAAAAATGCTGATAGAAGAGGGAGTAGAGGGTAGTTACAGAGACTAGTGGGCGGGGGAAGTGGGAAGATGTTGGTCAAAGGGCACAAACTTCCAGTTATAAGTTCTGGGGATCTGAGTGCAGCATGGTGCTTATAGCTAATAATACTGTGGTGTATACTTGAAAGTTGCTAAGAGAACAGATCTTGAATGTTCTCACTCCCAGGAAGAAATGGTAATTATGTAACATGATGATGTTAGTTCAAGTTCTAGTGATAATCACTTTGCAAAATATATATTTATATGTCATTTTGCAAATCAACATGTTGTACACCTTAAATTTATACAGTGCTTTAGATCAAGTAGATCTCAATAAAGCCAGGGAGGAAAATCACCCATAACCACACTATCCAGAGAACCATCATTTAAATGCATACAAACACCATTCTTTTTCCTAGACATAGTTTTAAAGCCTGCTTTAAAATTATTTGTATGCGTATAATTTAGATTTTAAACACATAGCCGCATATAGCCTTTTAGAAATGCCAGTCTTGCTGGGGGTTTATGAGGGTCCCTTTTGACATCTTCTCCTCCAAAACTTGATCTTATCAGATTTTTTGTATGTATAATCCAACCAATATAAGTTTGACTCTGATCTTGAAGTCTTTCTCAGCTGATGGCTTTCAGTGGCTTCCTGGATTCCCATCACCTTAATCGCTTGTCGCTATACACACACGCACTTCCTTTGTCCCTAGTAATTACAAGGATCCAAGGGAATGAAAATTGAACACTCTCGCCAGAGAAAATTTTCAGAATTTGAAAATCTAGCTTGCTAAAACTGAAGGAGCCTGATAGTTTGAGTCAGGATGCATGGATTAGGATGCCTGAATTTAGCCAAATACAGACAAGAGCTATTATTTCCTAGTGGATATTTAGGCAACTGTCATAAACCATAGCTGTGTCGTCAATGACAATGCATCGTATGACTCCAGAGGGTGCCACTTACACGGACCCCATGGAGAGGTCGCCCCGTGGAGTTGGACAATGTGATGCCCTCTGCAAAGGAACGCCTCTCTCCTTGCCTCGGTCTCCTAGAACCCTTTACACCTATTACTCCATTGTTGTATAAACTGGCTGTTTCCTTGTTCCTCATCCCTCTGAGGCTCTGTGCCCTCTGAGAAGAAGGATTATGTCATGCTCAGCTGTATCCCCAACAGATTAAACACATAGTAGACATTTAATCAACCTTTTTTGAATAAAATGAATGGAGCCAGAAACTATTGGCCATGTTTTTTGTTTTGTTTTAATCTGGCTCAACCTCCAACAAGCCTATGATCTTGGGCAAAACATAACATCTCTGGCTTCAGCTTACTCATCTGTGACAGGAAAGACGTGGCACTCTTGAATGTCCTTCTGTACCTCTCTCTAGAAGTCGTCCGTGTCTTCCCCGACAGTCCCTGCCTGCACTTGTCAGTAGCAACACGGCAGCTGCAAGGGTGCTGGTCTTTTGCACAAGATGTGAGAGCAAAACTGTGGAGATCTCTGTAAGATGCCCTTTGGGCCAGGTGATTGGTTTGAACTTATATTTTGCTGAGACTGAACCTAAAGGGCCATTTAGAGGCGAATTTCTCTGGTAATGCTGTCCAGGTTGGGAAACACAGACAATGCCCTCTGAATAAATCAACATATGTTAAGAAATACTCTTCTCGGGGCGCCTGGGTGGCTCAGTGGATTAAGCTGCTGCCTTCGGCTCAGGTCATGATCTCAGAGTCCTGGGATCGAGCCCCGCATCGGGCTCTCTGCTCCGCAGGGAGCCTGCTTTCTCCTCTCTCTCTGCCTGCCTCTCTGCCTGCCTCTCTGCCTACTTGTGAGCTCTCTGTCAAATAAATAAATAAAATCTTTAAAAAAAAAAAAGAAATACTCTTCTCCTTCTGGTTCCTTTCCTGCTGGCTTGTTGCCTTTAAATAGGGGGAAAGATCGTAGAAGTACAGAAAAGCACATTATGCTTTCCCACTGATGCAGCGTCATTGAGTGCAATGGTCAAGAAAGAATTATTGAGACTTTTTGGTGCAAAAAGGTGCTTTAACTACAGCACGGGGACAGGACCCGTGGGCAGAAAGAGCTGCGCTGTGATTGTGCGGGGTGACTGATTATATATTTGGGGGAAGTCTCTGAAAGGATTCCTCCACGATGGAGAAAACTTCCTGGGTCCTGGTGGTCTGGCTTCTGTGGCATTAAGGTTGCTTTTAGTCTCTAGCAAAGCATTAACTTTAAGGCAGCTGTGAGTCCCTTGAGGAACGTCCCACTTGGCAGGTCTTGGGTATTCATTAATGGCCTGCCAGTTGTAAGGAAATTTAATTTTACCTGCATTTCTCTTGCCCTGGTTCTTCTCATCACCACTACCCAGGCTATGTTATCGAGAGGGAGGAAAAATCACACAAGAGTGAAGCAGTTCATTGCAGGAATGGAAACGCATGGCCGCCGCCACCTACCTCTGTCAGAGAGATCACCTCAGGGGGGGAGTGCCTCCCACGCCGTTCTGTCCTCAGTGAGTTTTTAGAGCCTTGCAGGAGAGAAAATGTGAGCCAGTGCCCTAGGTTTGTTATGTAATCAACCCCCAGTCAGTCAGAACGGTTGGGGGGCAGGGTGGCATAAGGCAGACTTTGAAAATCCTACCTCCTATATAGTCTTTGTAACTATCTTGCTGAGTTAGGTGTTAACATCTCTGAAGTGCTGAGGCCCCAGAGCAAAAGCCAATCAGACAATGTTGTGGGCTGGGGCGCCTGGGTGGCTCAGTGGGTTAAAGCCTCTGCCTTCTGCTCAGGTCATGATCCTGGAGTCCTGGGATTGAGCCCCACATCGAGCCCCACATCGAGCCCCTCATCGAGCCCCACATCAAGCTCTCTGCTCCGCGGGGAGCCTGCTTCCTCCTCTCTCTCTGCCTGCGTCTCTGCCTAGTTGTGATTTCTCTCTGTCAAATAAATAAAATATATTTTTTTAAAAAAAGAAAAGAAAACGTTATGGGCTTTCCCAGAGTTCGCATACAAGTTCTAATGTGTTTGAAAGGAATTACTTGATCTGGGAACGGTGAAATTCAGCTGGATAAGGAAATACTTTTCTCTGCCTTTCTCCCCCTCACGATGCAGGCCTTGGGTGGGCACCTGGCTTTGCCTGTTAGAAGATCTCACCTGGGTTTGGAAAGTCCAGTTGGGGAACTTAAAACAGGCCATTAGTTTAATTTTCGCACTGAATACGACTCGGGCCTTGCCAGCGAACCATCAGAAGCAAAGGTTTCCCAGAATTATGTGAAAGCCCTGGTTTCATGGCCAAAATTCCCCACCTGGCTTCGGGATTTTTCTTTCTTCTTTCCAGAGGCGGGCTAGCTCCTAGCTGCTTCTACCCCAGCGCTCAGGTGGAAAGCTGCCTCCTCTGTCCTTTTAAAGCCATAACCTTGAAACGGCAGCTTTGAAGCAGCAAAACCTGTAAAACTTGTTTGGTGTTTCCTCTCTCCCGAGCTCCCTCTCCATTTCTTTCTTCTTTCTTTTTTTAATGAGTTTGCCCTGTGGTTGTTGTTCTACCTCTCCTCCCTCCTCTACCCTTGACCCCGGGCAGTGGGAAAAGGGGTTAGGATTTAACCATCCGTGAACAATGGCAATTTTGCAGCCTTGGAATGTGGAGGTCGTTTTCTGTAGAGGTCAAACAGGAGGCCAGAGGCAATACCCACAGCTTGTGCCTGACCCTCCCTCGGAGCCTTCCAACCTGCCTGCTGGGAAGCAGAGGGACTCCACAAGCCTCTCAAAGGTTTGGAAGATATTGCCCTGTGTGCCCACGAGGTATTTCTAAATTTTAAAAAAATTAAATGGCTCAAGAGACAACAGTGACCACCCAACATTTGCTGTGTTTGACGTAGCTAGCAAATCACATCAATATCAAGGGGGCATTTAAAAAAAGATGACTTTGTTTCTGTACGATGATGATTAAAATTTCTATTCCGGAATTGCTCAGTGAATTTTTTATTATCCAATGAAATCGTGATGGAATTATTGGGGCAGAGATTGTGAATATAAAAGGCAAATTATCTTCACAAAGGCTAAGAATATGAAATAGCAGAAAGATGGTATTTGAAGAGGATAGTGGAACTTGTGTGTAAGTGATCTGGATGGTTCCTTTATGCAAACGGCCCATACTTGCTTTGAGTCAAGGGCATGTGTGTCTGCCTGGGCCTCGGGTCACAGCAGAGAGCACCAGGCCTCTTTCCACGGCCACACGATCTTGTTAGTGCTGGTGGGCAGAGGCACCCGGCTGACCAGTGAGTCAGCAGTGTCCCCCACTCTTTAGAAACACTCTTTAGTGTTTCAGCAAACAGGGACAACAGCAGACCCCTGGGGAAGAAGGCAAATTAAGCAGAAACTCTGGTCCCTAGAAAAGGTTGTAATTCATTTGCACAAAAAGAACCCACCTTCAGGGGCGCCTGGGTGGCTCAGTCATTAAGCATCTGCCCTGGGCTGGCTCAAGTCATGATCCCAGAGTCGTGGGATTGAGCCCTGGATCAGGATCCCTGCTCAGCAAGAAGCCTGCTTCTGCCTCTCCCACTCCCCCTGCTTGTGTTCCCTCTCTCGCTGTATCTCTGTCTGTCAAATAAATAAATTAAATCTTTAAAAAAAAAAAAAAAGAACCCACATTCAGAGAACTTCTCATCAGCTGCAAGTAGATTTCTAAGACACCCAAGCACGGGGGTCGGGGAGGGGGGGCTAGATCTCGGGGCCTGTCATATCTCTCTCTGACCGGCACCACCGCTCATACAAACTGGCGTGCCTCTTCCCACCTCCCCTCACCTACGTAACTGCCATGTATGCCAGCTTTTCCAGGAAACTTTCTGACACCCCAGAAGATGATGGTGTTTGTGCTTCTGCCCGTCTCTCTCCATGCTTCCCCTTAGTGCCTTTTATCAGGCTGTCCTTTGTGTGTGGACTGTGACCTCCATGAGGGCAGTGCCTGGGGACTTACTCATCACGGAGTTGCCGGACTGAGCCTGGTGCCGAGCATAGGAAAAACCCAGCAGCAATTAGAGTGCAAATCAATGGACAAACAACTGCTGAGGGTTTGCAATGACAAGGAAGAACGACGGGGTTATCAGGGGAGGGACACTTCTCAGAGGAGCTGAGTGTTGAGTAAAATTTTAAGGGTGTGGAGCCTTTATGGGAAATGTCAGTAGCTGCCTCGTGTCGCTCTCAAGACCACTGTCCAGGGCATTAAAGAGAAGAGGATCAATCCACGAAAGAGGAGGATAGTTGGAGGACTTGAAAGTGCTTTGTATTGTGGATTTGATGGGCAGACCGTGTAATTCTTTCTGCCACTGCAGGAGAGGGTGAGCCACTGCCCGTGTGCCCTGATCAGATTCTCACCAGAGAGTCTATATTCGGCTTATTTAAATCCCTCTGTGCTTTCAGTGTAATGCAGCGTTTCCTTCGTTTCCTGCCGGAAATCCTTATGCATATTTCAGCAGTGGCTCTGGAGGGCTTCTCTGCTCTAGTAAACCTATCCGCATAGAGATCCAAGCCGATTCAAGTTTTTCCTTAAGGATGCACGTTCTTTATCCACGAGCAACCTTAATCTCACATTTACTATGACTCAAGCACCATTTTTCATGTACTCTCATGTCACGAAAGCCTTACTTGAGTCCTGCAGTCACAAGGGCACCGTCAGGAAGAGGAAATGAGCAGGGTTGTGAACCAGAACATGCTGGACCTTTTTAAACATTAACCATTGTTCAGGTCTGCAGACCTGGCTGGTAAAGGAAATGATGGGAATCGGGAATTAAATGCAAAATAAGATCCTACCTATGGAAAATTTTAGAGTTCTCAGATCTGCCTTGATTCGCTAAAGTTTTATTTTATGTATATTATATGTAATATACACACATATAACGTATATGTTACTTGTAATATTTAACATATGTAATATATATTATCTGTAACATATATAACACATATATATAATACATATGTTATCTGTAATATATATAACATATATATAATTTACATATTGAAGAAATAAAAGTATAACTAAATTGACCTTGTCTCTGAAAATAACTCTGTCTGACCCATGTCATGTTCCGAAGAGTAAAGTCATTCCGTGTGACAGCATTCAAGCTTGGATGACATCATGGCGTTAGAACATTACTATGGAAAAGGCTTTTTTTTTTTTAATATTTTATTTATTTGACAGAGAGAAACCACAAGTAGGCAGAGGCAGGCAGAGAGAGAGGAGGAAGTAGGCTCCCTGTGGAGCAGAGAGCCCGATGTGGGGCTCGACCCCAGGACCCTGGGATCATGACCTGAGCCGAAGGCAGAGGCTTTAACCCACTGAGCCACCCAGGTGTCCCTGGAAAAGGCTTTTGTTCCATGAGGAACTTTGCTTTAGGAATTAGAAGGAATTTGATAATCTTCGCTATTTGCCAGCGTAGCCTGGGCATATATGGGTCACCACTGACTTCTATAATTCAAGGAGCACTTTTGGTGCTGTTTTGATTTTGTTTATTTTTTCTACAAATGTGCATCATGGAAACCAGTTTTTAAGTTATTCTCTCAGCCATGTGATGGCTGCCGTCGTCATTATTGTTGTCTACTCTGTGCTGGGTGCCATGCACGTGATTTCGACGCGTTGGTTCACAGAACTTGGTGCTTACTTCTGTTATTGTACTTCTCAAGGTGAGCTAAAATATGTCGTCTAAGCATCTGTCTCTGCGCTATCGCACCCCCGTTAACAGTCTCCCGAACACAGAGCCTCTATCTTCTTCATTCCAGTATCCTAGCACCGTACACGTCTGGGACACTCAGTAAATGTCTGTTACATAAAGAGAAACAACCGAGGTAACAAAATCATAGTGTTTCCAGGCTCTTAAAAAAATTGTTTTTATATAGGGTTGTGCTGCTTTGATACAGTGGTATTTTAACAACAAAATCTGGAAGCAAACTATCTTCAAGCTATAGGGGATAGTTAAATACAAATAACAGCACAACTTAGAGTGACTTTAGAAATAAAAATTTCTGGAGAGAAACCTGGCAACCCTGAAAAACTTGTGGAAACCTCAGGTAAAATGTACTCAGCTGTACATACAGTTTATATACAGGTGGTATAAAGGCAATCCTGTGAAAGAAGGAATATTATTTGTAGAGATGGAAAAAGTACCCGGAAAAAAAAAAAACAAACCATATCAGAATTCTGGTAGCAGTCAAAGTTGAATAATTATAGGTGCTTTTTTCTTCTTCTTCTTCACATTTTTAATTAAACTTTTATATTAAAAGTGTAAACACAGGTTTTTCTTCCATTTTTTGTAAACATAGTTTTAAAAGAAAAAGAAAACAGCAAGGTTATCATGGGTTAATGAGATAACAGTTGATATTTATTTAGCTGGTCCTCACTGCCAAAATCTGATTAAAAGGTTTTCTGAAATAATACAGCAAGGACATGTGGCAGTGAAACCTTTAAAATCCATGTCTCCCCCCCACCCCCACCCCCCGAGGGGCTCAAAAGACCCTTCTGGGTCAAATGTATCAACATCTCTGTAAAATCCCTCAAGATCAAGTTTGGTCTAAATGACAGCTTCCATGACAGCTGTCACGGTCACATTACAATGCAGACCCTGGAAAATAACAACACCAAGAGTCTGGTTGTTTAATCCAATCTGGTTGGGTTTATAGGGAGATAGGAGATCTAAGCAGGACAGAAACACATTTACAGAGAAGGTGGCCACTATTCAGAAATATAAAGGCCTGTGTGTTGGGAGAGCTTCGCCTTCTGAGTCCCCATCAAGGTTTCAGGTCAGAATTTCTCCAGTCTTTGCCCCTTTAGGGGGTCTCTGCAATGAGGGGTTTTTCCCCTTCACTCCACCCGGCCACTTGCATTTTATTTTATTTTACTTCATTGTATTGTATTAATTTATGTAAAATATATATTGCTTTGTTTTTTTCTCCCCACTACTCTTAGGCTTCCCAGGCACCATGCTCCCTGCTCATTTGTTCCCACAGTTCTACAGAAAACAGTGACATCGTTCACAGCAAGGTGTCCTGTTAGCAGGTAGTCCCTGTGTGGGTTGGAACAGCCCTTTCTCGTGTGTACTTTGTGTAGCTCCTGAATTCATTGACCTTCGTTGTCCAACAAGAGAGTTGCCCAATTTTTGGTGGGATAAAACTGGACCTGCCCACTGAGTAACAACAAACTAATAATAAATAAACACACACCCCAAGGAAGCATTTGCTTGGTTCTGCACAAATCCTAAGAGATTATTTGCACCCTTAGGATTAATGATCAATGAATTAGCAGAATTCCTGATCCTATTAGAAATGCTAATCTCGTGAGAACGGAGAGCGCCATTTGCGGAAGGGGCTGAGCTGTCCTGTGCCTGTCTCTGTTGTCCTGGCTGTGTGAGAAACAAAGAGAAAGGGGAGGGAAAACAATATTTGTTCAGCACCTACTGTATTCCAAACTTGGGCAATGGGCTCTCGCATACTCCGTGTGGTTAATCTTCACAGCAATCCACCAAAGCTGGATAATGAACAGTCTTGTTCCTGATGAAAAACCTGAAGATCAGTGAGATTAAGTCACCTGACCTGGGCCACACAGCTAGGATGTGTGGACTTGAACTCAGGATTTTATGAGTCCAAAGTCTGTCATATCCTCATGGTAGCAGTTGAAGAAATTGGTTAGATAGCCGGTAGCAACATCTCAGGCTATTAAAGACCAAAAAGCAAGGTACAAGTTGACTCTGCAAGGCTGACCCCAGTCCCCTGATGTCACGGCCTCCAGGACACACTCCCACACTGACTGGATGGCACGTAGCAGGTGAGAAGTCATGTTATCCCTGATAGACTCCAGGAACTCATGACCTTAGGAATCAGGACTTATGGCCACTGCCCTAATTCAGACTGACTGACATTGTGTCATTTGAATACTGTCTGGCCCAATGAGTAGAGGACCAATGGAGCCATTCTTTTTTTTCTTTTTCAGTGTTTTGTGCACACACCCAGTCAATGGAGCCATTCTTTATCCTTATCCAAGTGCTTCTTGGTTTGGGAATTCTACCATTAATGAAATCATTGGATGAGGCCCATAATGCCAGGTGCTTGGGTGGAGAAGCAAAGTGAGAGTTCTGGAACAGAAATTTCACCTTTACCATATGAACCCTCACCTTGTGTTCAGTCCTATCTCTGTGTGTCAGTTTTCCTCTTGGTCAAATATCAGTAATAATGGGAAACTGGGAATAGGAGTTGAAGCCAAGCAGAAGTGGAAACCTGAAATGGACTCAAATGATTGGTTTTGCAGAGCAATGAGCCAAACTAACTTTTAACCTTTATTTTTAAATAAACATTTAATTTTAGAATAATTTTGGAATTATAGAAAAATTATGAAGATGGTACAGTGATTTCCCATATCCCCATGCCTGGTTTCCCCTACTGTTAACATCTTTCATCAAACATGGCACATTTGTCACAGCAGCCGAATCAAAAAGAATACACCATTATTTACTGAAACCCATAGTTGATTCAGATGTCCTTAGTTTTTACCTGGTGTCCTTTTCTGATCTGGGATCCCATCTAGGACACCACATTACCTCAGCTGTCATGCGCATCTTTTGGCTTCTCTAGACCTCAGACTCTCTTTGTTTCTGATGACCTTGACAGTTTGAGGATTACTGGTTAGGTAATTTACAGGATGCTTTTCACTGGGTTGCTGGATGCAAACTATAGGGTGTCTGATGTCTTTCTCATGGTTTGACAAGGTTTATGGATTAGGGGGAGGATGTCTACAGAGGTGAAGCTGCCATCTCTTTATATCAAGAGTCCATGACCTAGCGCTGCTGACCTAACATGGATGTCTAAAGAAAATAAATCACCTGGTCAACCAGTCTGAACCAGAGCTGTACCTTTTCTAAAATGACCCAACTGGTGCAAAATCGAAAGGAACCGATGTTTCATTCAGTCCAAGCCCCTGGTGGTACGATTTTTACAAGCTCCTTTCACAGACAACGATTTGGAGTCCCTAAGGAAAAACGACTATCTTAAATACAGAATGTAGCTAGGATGCCACGTAGGAAGAATTTTGTGGAACTGAGAGCCAAGTGAACGCTGTCGGTACAAAGCACCTGCTGTGGACCCCACTGTTTAACCTGCAGGACTCCAGTCTCTAGAACACATTAGCAATCAACCAGACTCCCACATTTCCTACCTCCTTTTACTTGGAAACATTTCCAAAATGTGGGGCTGCTCCCAGGAGCCTGTGCTATTACGTTGTAGGAAAGGCACGGGCAGATTCACTTTTCCATTTGTGTTGCATAAGGACATGATCATCATTTCAATGATTTAACCCTGATTAAATTTAGCTGTCAGCCTTTAAAGTTCTCTGAGAAGCTTTCAGACTGAGGAAGGGAAGGGGCACCCCGGCAGGTTCTCTGCGATTGCTCAGAAAGCAGTCCTGTGCCTGCTGGGAATGGACTGTCCCACCCAGCAGCCTCGTGGCAGGGAGGAGTCCTGCGCTGTCTGTTACTTTTACACTGTTCTACATTTTTCTTTTTAAGATTTTATTTATTTATTTGACAGAGAGAGAGGGGGAGAGGGAGTGCACAAGCAGGGGGAGCTGCAGAGGGAGAGAGAGAAAAAGGCTCCCTGCTGAGCAGGGAACCCGATGCCGGGCTCCATCCCGGGACCCCAGGATCATAACCTGAGCCAAAGGCAGATGGTTAACCGACTGACCCACCCAGGCTCTTTTTCTGCTCTTTCTATTTTTCCTTTCTTGGCCAAGCCATTCTTGGCCAAGCCATCTTGTGTTTTTCCTCATTTTATTGCCCTCCCCCACCCCGTCTCCAGTCCCCAGCCTCATCACTGAACACACAAGGAACTGCTGTCTTGCGGTTAGGGGGAGTGAGGAGTGAAGAGTGAGGAAGTGGGACAGGAGTGGGGATGAGATAGCTCAGCCTTGCTCCTAGGAGAGGGCCTGGCGTGCCCATCTAGGGTAGTACACACAGCGCCACAGGCCTCCTCCCACACCCCTCTGTGTGTGTGCTTGCGTGTGCGTGTGCGTGTTTTGAAATAGTTGCAAGGGGCCCGATGGTCCACATTGCATGTCAGTGTTTGCATCTTGTGCTTTCTGTGTGCTCACCATGTGGAAAACTAAGCAGAACTACAGAATGACTTGAAAAGAGATCCGAGGAATCCTTGGAGGGGATTGTAGCCCTGCCGTCCACTTATCAGCATCCTAAGAGGATGTCTAAGAAGGCGTTTTTCATCAGGCCCATGGACTCCAGGCTTGATCGATGATCAGGACAGATCTTAGATGTTACACAATCACCAACTGCTTTGATCTCCCTCCTAGTCAGAATACCCAGCTGGATAAATGGCATTAGTCTAAGCATAGCTTCCTGGACAAATGGTTAAAATTGATAATGTCCTACATTTTTTTTTTTTTTTAGAAGCACAGTTGTTTCAGATCAATGGGGCTAATCTTGTGGAAACAACTAATACTAAGCCTTTTTATAAGACAAAGAGCTTTTGTGTTTACAGGTTCAGATCTGGGAGGCAAAATGAGTTTTCTGGGAACTAAAAATGTTCCTTTTAGAGCTAATGGATTGTTAACATCCAACGTGGTTATTGAGCTCTTAAAAAAAAAAAAAAAGAAAGGGAAGAAAAGGAAGACAGCCCCAACAACGAAAATAATAGAATCTGCATTATCACCATCAGCTTATTACAAGTTAACTTTCTGCTTATGAGCTCTTCAGTGATGACTCCCCTGACAGCTTGAGAAAAACGCATGCTCTTATGAAACAGATAATCCTTCTCCAGGCTTGTTCTTCTCAGAACACATCCAAGAGGGATCAGGACTCCTGTTGGAAAACGGCTCCTTTACGATTGTTTAGAAGTGTTTCTTATCATTGAATCAATGCCCTCATCATTAGATTCTTGAGTGGACGGCATGGACTCAACCGTCCAAAGACATTCCTCTGTAAAGTTGGAGACAAATACCGAAGACTCATTCTAGCTTTTCTTTCGTTGGGAGAAGTCCCGTGGAAGCAAAATCTCACTCGGCTGATGAGGACCTGTTGTGTGACTTGAAGCAGACCCTTCCTCCACCAGGACCTCTTGTGCTTTGTGCCTACAGTAGGGAGTTGGGTGAAGGTCTGTCTTGAATAGTCTGTGCCCTTAATTAGAACAGTGATCAGGAAAGAGGCTCCTGTGGCCGGATAGCCCCAGGGTCAGCCCCTGGCTCTACCCTACATAGATTTGTATGAGTGAGCACACAGTTCACCTTTGGAGCCCCAATTTCCTGCTCTGTAAAACTGTTGTAATGATAGTTCCTACCTGAACAGGTTGGGATAAAGGTTAAATGAGAGAATTACATAAAACACTTAGCCTAGGCGGGGCTTACAATAGCGGTTAGATAAACGTCACCTTTCATTAGCAGAGGACATATTATCCTTATATGTGCTGCCAAAGGGAGCTCAGTAGAGGCCGTGTTATAACAACAAAGGTTTATCTGTGCGCGGTTTCTATCCTACTCTCATTAAATTAATCAATGTTATAGGGATGGATGAATCAAGCCAATGGGTCACAGAGGGCCAAGACTCTCACTGTTACAAATTTGGAGGAAGGGTTGCTGGGGTTAAGATGACAGCCCCTAATGTATGATGCAGAACAGTATTTGAGCTTGTAGTGTCCTCTCTGGATTGCTCTATGACCATCCCTGCTGGGAAGGCCAGTGCCCCACTGGCAAGGTGGTTCTTTTCCTCAGTTGTTTCTGAGCCAGGCAGAGAAAGCTTGAAAAGAACAATTTTTGACCAACGATGGCAGCAGATTATGGGGGCATATACTTTCTAGGAACGTGTGCACACCGGGGGACGTGTTCTATGTCCCAAATCAAAATATCGTGTCCAGTCGCGATCAAACCCACAGTAGCAGAGGACTTTGTGCCAGATGAGAAAGATGGCGATGAGACAGGCAGAAGAGAAGTGAGGATGGCTGCGTGGGCTGGAAAAGGGGACAGCGTGGCCGCGGGCACCTGAAGCTAGCTGGGAACGATGGCAAAGCCACGTGAGCCTCTGTCTTATCTGTGCAATCAGGGTAATATGGCGCCACCCTCCTCTCAGGACCAAATGGAAGGGTTTTGCACAAATCACAGAGCATTCTACAAAGGCAAGGAACTTGCTAGATTCCAAATGGGCAAAACAAAGAAATACTGAAATATGCCAGCGGAAGTAAGGCCTTCCCTGAAAGATTTTCTTGCTTTGAACTTGGAATCAACCGTTTCCTAGGTTGATATTTCTGGCCTAAAGTGTTTGTCCTAACTGCTCCTTCACAAAAAGAACCATTTCTACCTGGAAAGTCAGGACGTCAGGCTCCCCTTAACCTGCTGGTTAGATGCAGGGGCTGCCCTGGCACCGAGCGGGTCTGAAATTGTGTTTGGTTCCCTCTCCCTCCATTGGATTAGAAACTCCCCGGGGGTAAGCAGGGGTAAGCCCCTTACCCACCTCGTTTGCCACTGCCTGGTACAGATTATAGTGCTTGGCACTTAGTAAGTACTCAACAGAAGTAGACAGAAAGATATACAGGGATGCTGGATGCTGAAGTGGCACCTGCAGGGAAAATAAATTTTAAAAAGAAGAAATTTCAACCAGTTGAGGAGGGAGGGCTCTGGTAAATGTTTCCGGAACCTCCTCGCCTATGGACGCCTTCCCCCTCCCTCCCTAAACTCCGTGAAGAGACGGCTGGTTATTGCTAATTTAGGATACTTCGCAAACGAAAACTGAAAATAACTCCAAAAGCATGTGACATCTTAGGGATACAAAATGCCATTGCCAGGAGATGTTGCTTATAGGAGTAAAATATGGTCTCTTTTCCGGTCGCTGTCTTGCAGAAACAGCGGTTCCAGCTGACTGAAATTGCTGCCTCGATGAAGGACTGAGGAGCTTCTGGGAACTGTAGGCCCCTAATGAAGGGTTGTGGTTTGAAAAGGTTCCCACGCAGTGATTTTTTAAATGCCGATTGACCTAACTGCAGTGGCTGCTTTCCCATCATAATCTGTTACATAATTACCATGCAACTTCGGCTCTGCCTCTTACAAGACTGATTTAAACTTACCCACCTAGAGCGGCACCACTGACCTTCCGCTAGAATCTGTGGGGCTTATTGGAATTACCTTGGCAGAAGGAGAGAATCTGGTGATTTCAACCAGATTAATCCTGGGAGAGTGGGGCTCCTTTGCCTTCCCAGGCTTGTGGGGATTGTCATAAAGCCAACATATGGGATTTGAATGGCTTGAGAAAAAAATTGAACTTGGTGCCTTAGTGAATGTTTGACCCCAAGTAACTCCTTCCACCTTCCAAATTTTGACCTTCGGCATTGCATATTGGAACCTGTAGCGTTTGAGAAGCTATTTTAGTCCGAGTTCTGTGATGGAAATAACAGAAGCTAAATCTGGATATCTTCAATAAACAAATGAATTTATTAGAAGGATATAGAGTAGCTCACAGAACAGGAGAAGCTGAAGATCTGCTTCATGAGAGTTTAGGAGAAGCTCTAGGAATTCCAGGATTAGGAATAATGAAGGTTTCCTTGGCCGTTGTTACCAGAGTAAATGATCTGGGACCATTCTGAATTTTTGTGTCGCTTCTCTTGACATCAGAATTCCAGGTCAAGAGTATCTGATAGACCTACTTTCAATCATGTATGCATCCTCCCCTTGGCAGGGTTAAGGGGAGGCACCATGATTGACAGGCAATTCTCCTATCAGGGAAGAGTCCTTCTCCAAAGCAAAATCAAGCCTCTCTGTCCTTAGGCTACTGTGGCACCATGGCTCCCCTCTGGCAGGGGAAGACATGGCGTAGTTTGCAGGGAGAGGTGTGGGGGTGGCTCGTACTATTTTTAGCTCACTCTCTTCCAGCTCTACTTCATACCTTCTCTCTCCTCCAAACTATGAATTAGCACACTCGGCATTCCCACACCAGGAGAACATACGCTCTTCCCCAGGAACAATCTGCCATGTGTGAGCAGCTTAGAATTGGGGAGAACAAGAGAAGTGGGCAGGAGGAGTGATATTGGAGATAGACATGGGGAGCATGCCCTCCTTTTGAGCTGTTGAGTTGATTTTATATCTCCTCAGGTCAACATGTCTTTTTAAAATTATTGTTATTATTATTATTATTTAATTTGAGAGAAACTCATATTATCTTTCTACCTTGAGTTTTTTGTGATTTCCTAAATGAGAGGAGAGGAGAAAACAAAACTACAGTCATAGTTAATGTTTCTTTAATTCCTTTTTCTAGAACTGACCTCAGTATAATTTTTATAATATCACATAATTAATTATACTATACCTAATTTAACATGTTCTTTTATTGGTAAGAGAAACCAAAAAAGAATGAGCATTCCAGAGGAGAGGAAAAAAGTTATTGAGCAGAGCCCCTCCCCCACCCCGACCACCCCAGGCAACGCGCTCATTTGAATGGTTGCCGACTCTCCCATCCTAGATCTACTCTGTCCTGGGGTTTCCATTTGAGTGACCTCTCTGCTGGTAGTAGCTAGCAACTTATAATACACTCAGGACTTCATCCCATGTAGTGAATGGGAGAGTGAAACAAAAAACAATGCCACACACTAGAGAAGAAATCTCTTCCAATGTCATGCCTTTGCAGGTTCTAGTTTGGGGAATAGTCGATTCTGTAGCTTTAGAAATATATATGGGCTTGTTTCTCCCTTAAGCCCACTTAAAAAATTTTTTTTTAAGATTTTATTTATTCATTTGAGAGAAAGAGTGGGAGGGTAAGGTAGAGAGACTCTGAAGCGGACTCCATGCTGAGGGCAGAGCCTAACGTGGGGCTCAATCCCACGACCCATGAGACCATGACCTGAGCCAAAACCAAGAGTCCGATGCTCAACTGACTGAACTACCCAGGCACCCTTACCATTGTTTAAACTTTGGTATGCTGTATGTGGTTCAGTGAAAAGTTAATAATTGAGTTTGATTCATGTTAGAGCCAATCATTACGTTCATTCTGCTTTTCTCTCTTTTTCCTTTCAGTTCAAATTTCCTACTCTAGCACTGTAAATTTCTCTCGTGCCTGTCACTGTAAGCCACCAAAGCAGAATGGAGCTGGTGTTCCCTGAACACCTGTCACATGACAAGCATTTTGACAAGTGTTTTTGCATATATTATTTCATTTACCCTTGTAATATCTTCAGCGAACATATGTGTAACTCAAGAGCCAGAGCAGTAGTCCCCAGGGTCACAAAGCTAGTAAATCGGTAGGTTCATATTGGAACCTACATCTGTTTGATTTCAAAACACATTCTTTCCATTCACTGTATTATGTCAAATAAGATAGTGAGATATCAGCTTATCAAGAATTACTAAGCATCCCGGGAACAAATGTGTGTTAGGAGTTCCTGAAGATCAAATGGTGACAGAAAAGATGGTGGAATGGGAGCAGAAAGAATCTTGTATTTGGCATATAGTCTCTTGGTTCTCTCTCTCTCCCTTTGGGAACACCGAGGGGGTGAGTGGACTGAGTACTACTGAGTTCAGTGTTGAGCAGGTTAGGTTAGAAAGAAGGATCACCGAAGGCTGGGGGACCATAAAGTAATTCCAGAAGCTGATAGACTAGACAAAACAAAGCTTTCATGTAAACGGACATTGATTCATTCTTTCATACAGTGTACAATGAATATTTACTGTGTGCATTTGTGAAAGGCCAGGCCTACGAAGATGAGTAAGACATGGTTCTTCCTTCAATGACTTCAGCATCTATTGGGAAAGAGAGATAAGTTAACAAGCTTACATCTTGTTAATTTCTAAGTTAACAAAAGGATAATAGATATGCTTCCATTGCCCTTGGGTGCCCCTTCTATAATAAACATGTAGTAGGCACAGGCTGATTTTTGAACATTCATTATCTACTCCATTTAAAATTTTTTAAAAAGATTTTTATTTATTTATCTGAGAGAGAGGGAGAGAGCATGAATGAGGGAAGAGGGAGAGAGCATGAATGAGGGGAGACGGAGAAGCAGACTCCTGGCTGAGCAGGGAGCCTGACGTGGGACTGGATCCCAGGACGCTGGGATCATGACCTGAGCCAAAGGCAGACACTTAAATGAGAGCCACCCAGGCACCCCTGTCTACTCCATTTTGATTTCCTTTTGAAGGATAATATCTCCCTCATTGGAAAGTGTGTTAAGACTGTTAAATCTAGGTGCCCTGAGCCCTCTACTCACCCACAAATAGCCACCTGACCAACTTGGAACAAATGTTCACTCTTTAGAATCAAAATGTTGAAAAGAGGAGAGAGGGCACCTGGGTGGCTCAGTCAGTTAAATGTCTCCTTCGGCTCAGGTCATGATCCTGGAGTCCCGGGATTGAGTCCCGCATCGGGCTCCCTGCTTCTCCTTCTTACCTCTCTCCTCTCATGCTCTCTCTCTCTCAAATAAATAAAATTAAATAAATCTTAAAAAAAAAAAAAAAAAGAGGATAGAAAGCTAGGAAACAATTCCCCAGAAATGACGAAGGATCATTCACTTCGGGGCAGGGCATGGACAACACTGTTGAATAGCGCCTACACATATCCTATCCCACCCCCCACCACTTTCTATCGATTTCTGAATCTTCTTGTCTATTCTGAGGGTTGAATGAAATACTCCCAATAAATTCCCATTATTAAACAATAAAAGATCCCCTTGATGAGACATGGGTGGTAGGGGGAAGATGGAAAGCAGGAAGACCAGTTAGGAGACTATCAAAGTAATTCAAGTGAAAGATGGTAACAGATTGAACTCAGTGGCTGGAGAAATGGAGAAGGTGAAGATGGTTTCCAGACTCAGAGGAGATAGAGCAAGTTGGACTTGGTGACTACCAGATGTGGAAAGCCAGGAGTATGAAGAGTAGGATGAGGAGTTTTTCAGGGAAACAGAGTAGGACAGCTCACCTCACCTCTTTTCTGTTGGTCTAGAGGGTATATTCTGAGTCAGCCTTGGTTTTGGCAGCATTTTTTTACTCGCTAAGGCTGTCTTCTTCCCACTCTACCCTCCCAGCCCCGGGATGAATATCATTTCCTCCTAAAAAAAGTCCTCCCTGTTATCTAGAAATCTTGGCAAGGACACCAAATTCCTCTTTTCATCTGATCTCCTCAGCCCTGCAGTTGGTTCTTAGAAACAGTCCTGGACGGCATGTAGTAGTCCAACATCAACAAGCCAACTCTAATGATGACTCTATGTCACAAGCATACCTACTACATTTGTGATCCCATTTACATGCTCATCTCTGCAACCACAGCCCACGCAGTTCACACAGCCTTACCTATGGGGATTCCCAGAGTGCTCTGCACGTACAGGCTTTGCTACAGAGGAAGGGTATTCTCGTGCTTGTGGTCATGTGGAAAGAATCCAACAGCACTCAAGGGCGCAGAGTTGGACTCGATGGACTGTCCTGTCCCTTCCAAAGGGACAGGCAGACGGCAACCTTTGTGAGTCAGTGCCCTCTCTGCCTGCCTGTCCTTTGTACCAGTCTTTTGGACCAATAAATATAGTGACACTCATAACTACAACCTCTTATCTCCAGGAAAATAAGCTGGTAGGTAAGTTGTGTGAGACACACAACATCTACAAGAAGTAAGAACTTCCCCCTCCCTAGAAAACCCCTAAGCCCTGGATTTGGGAAGGCTCACTCGATAATAGCTCTAGCTGGATCTTTCTCTAGTTTCTCTTATTGGAAGATACCTTGGAACTTGAGTACCTTCAAACAAAAAAAGGTAACTAGCATTTTCGCAAACATATTGCTAGTACTTGAAATATCCCATTATTTCCTGGGCAATCTTCTGAAAAATAAAAGCAAGGTATTGGTGTGTTCTAGTAAGTTTTGGATGCCCAGCATTTTCAAAACCGTGCTATCGAATAGCTCCCATATTTAACGCTATCTAAGTAAACAATACACTATAGACACTCCAATTATAAAGGAAATCTTGATGGATGGGAGAAGGAGAAGAACAACATCCCAGATACAATTTCTGCTGTAAGGCAATTTCTGCTGGATGATTAGATTATTGTATTTGTTACAGCTTGATCACCTGTGTTTCATTTCAAATAAATTTTCTTCGGTCTCTTTGCCAACAAAGCGCATTTGAGAGAAATGCCTCAAAATCAATTTATGCCACTTCACCAGTTTTATGCATTTTAAATTTAAGGAAACAACAATTAGGATATTTGCAATGATGAAAAGAACTCTATTAAGTTGCCACAAATGTCAAAAGTTCCTGGCTATGCTAACACTTATGTAATTGTTCTGGAAACCCCACGCACCGGAATAGACCTACAACACTAGGCATGACTCACCGAATATTCTATGCACATAGAAATTTAGAGCATCTCTCTAAAATGCTCTCCAGTTGGGATTTATTTTTTTCAAAGGAAAAAAAAAGACAAAAGAAAAAAAAAGACATCAAATCCGAAAGTTCTTTCTGTAATTTTTTCGGAAAATAGTGCCTCAGATGAGAGCATTGGAAGATGTTACTGTTGTCACTAATAAAGCAGCCAGATGGGCTAGCATTAGAATGGGTTTAAACTTCGCAATCTTTTCTGAAATAAATAAATAAAACAAAACATAAAACCCTCCCAGAGGACATGTGAGCTCTCCAATTTCCAAATGGTCCCCGTTTCCTCTTGCGACTTTATTCCCAAGTTTGTTTTTTTGGAAAGTTGTGGATGGTAGCGTATGACTGGTGTCCTCATCCCCTGAGCGATGTCAAGGAAAATGGGTCATGACACGAACAGCTTAGCAGGACAGACAGGCTTGCACCCACAAAGCCCAGGCTCACTGGTAGCATATATTCTGATAGTGTCTATTGGACACCTTGTGCAAGTCCAAATTCTTACGGGGATTTACAAAAGCTTATGGCATACCTGTGTCCCCCAAAGCTGATGTTTGGTGGTACTTTGAATACCGAGTGAATGCACTCATCATCAGCGATAGTCATGGAATTGGGCATTCACTCAGTGGTGAGGCAAACCAGTTTTGTGGATGGGAAGGTTTCAGGGGCTGTTCCCCCAGGCAGGTGGGGCAGGTTGTAGACGGGAGTTTTTGTTGAGGCAGGAAAGAGGCAGGTCAGCCATTTGCAGACCATTGGCAGGCCACCCCAAAGAGGGTGAAGAGGAGGAAGCTGGCGGGCAATTACCTTGGATGGACCAAATAGCTGGGAGTGAGGCCCCCAGCTAAGGACAGGGCTTGAGAAGAGACCGCAAGCGCTGGGGAGGGCCGAAAAGAAAGGGCAGAATTCCGGTTTTAGAGAGACTTAGAGGTGAAATGTGGAAGAAAGATCGAGGCAAACTCAGTTGCTAGGACTGGCACACCAGGCGGAAGCTGTAACAGGAATAAGGCAGACATCTTCCAGCTGCCAGTGAAACAGGAGCTCAGAACAGACTCGAAAGGCCAGCGGACCAAAGGATGAGCGAGGTGAGCTACTTGTGTTTCCAGGCCCAAGAGCAGACCTGGTAGCTATGACTGGTGTCCTCATCCCCTGAGTGATGTCAACGAAAATGGGCTGGGGCAGAGCGGCAGGCGAAAGGTCAAGCCTGAAGCAGGGCGGGCCGCAGGCAGGGGCGGGGCCCCAGGCAGGTGCGGAGCACTGCCCACACCAAAGTCCGCCTGGCCCCCAGCCCTTTTGTTTTCACAACTTCAGTCCTATCTTTTCTTTCTTCTTTCCTTCTTTCTTTGTCTTTCTTTCTTTCTTTCTTTCCTCCTTCCTTCCTTCTTCTTCTTAACTCTTTTAAGATATACTCTCTCAGCAGCTTCCCCTCCCCCTTTTATTAAAAAAGGTTTTATTTGACAGAAAGCACAAGCAGGGGGAGCGGCAGGCAGAGGGAGAAGCAGGATTCCCATGGAGCAGGGAGCCCAACACAGGACTCCATCCCAAGACCCCTGGATCCTAACCTGAGCAGAAGGCAGATGCTTAACCGACTAAGCAGCCCAGGTGTCCCTCTTGCAGCATCTTTCAAATATATAATACAATATCATTACCTGTGGTCTGGAAGTCTGTACCCTTTTGGCAAGCTGTTTTGTTACCTGAAATTCACAGCCCAAATTCCTCAGTCTGAACATCTTTCATGGTTCCAGTTCTGAGAGCATCTTCTACACACAAATGGCTAACAGACACAGAAATAGATGTTCATCCTCACTAGCCATCAGGGAGATACAAATCAAAACCACATTGAGATACCACCTTCCACCAGTTAGAATGGCAAGATTGACAAGGCAAGGAACAACAAATGTTGGAGAGGATGTGGAGAAAGGGGAACCCTCTTAGGCTGTTGGTGGGAATGCAAGCTAGAATAGCCACTTTGGAAAACAGTGTGGAGGTTCCTCAAAAAATTAAAACTAGAGCTACCCTATGATCCAGCAACTGCCCTACTGGACATTTACCCCAAAGGTACAGATGTAATGAAAAGAAGGGCCATATGCACCCCAATGTTCATAACAGCAATGTCCACAATAGCCTAACCATGGAAAGAGCCAAGATGCCCTTCAACAGGCGGATGGATAAAGATGTGGTCCATATACACAATGGAATATTACTCAGCCATCAGAAAGGATGAATACCCAACTTTTGCATCAACATGGATGGGACTGGAGATTATGCTGAGTGAAACAAGTCAAGCAGAGAAAGTCAATTATCATATGGTTTCACTTGTGGAACATAAGGAATAGCATGGAGGACATCAGGAAAAGGAAAAAATGAAGAGGGTGAGAGGTACCATAAGATACTATGGACTCTGAGAAACAAACTGAGGGTTTGTGTTTTTTTTTAAGATTTTATTTATTTATTTGACAAAGATCACAGGTAGGCAGAGAGACAGGCAGAGAGAGGAAGGGAAGCAGACTCCCTGCTGAGCAGAGAGTCCAATGCGGGGCTCCATCCCAGGAACCTGGGATCATGACCTAAGTCGAAGGTAGAGGCTTTAACCCACTGAGCCACCCAGGTGCCCCCAAACTGAGGGTTTTTATAGGTGAGCCTGGTAGTGGGTATTAAGGAGGGCACGGATTGCATGGAGCACTGGGTGTTACACGCAAACAATGAATCATGGAACACTACATCAAAAACGAATGATGTATTGTATGGTGACTAACATAATAAAACAAAACAAAACAAAACAAAATAAAAAGCATCTTCTATGTGAAGCCCTTCCTGGCTCCTCTGGGTTCCAGGAGCACTTCACACAACTCTCTGTTGTTACACTTAACATACTTTATCTTGTCCTGTTTTCCTTTACCTGTTTCTCTCCCAACTAGCCTTCCAATTTCTTGCCAAATGAGTCCTGGCATTTCCGGAGCCCGGCAAATGCTCAATAAATATTTGATGATAAATAAATAGGGTGAACAAGTGTTTATTAATTTTAGCTCAATCAACTGATAAATAAGGTAATGAATGAATTTATGGTGAATAATTCTATATATTGACAAAAAATACAAAATATTAACCGTAGCTAACATTTGTGCACTGCTTGCCACCTGTCCTGGGCTTCTGTGCTCAATCCTTCATGTAGATTATCTCATTTCATCTTCACAACCACCCAAGATGTAAGTGCTATTATAATACCCATTATACAGATAAGAAAATGGAGGCATTATGCTAACATCTTTAGGAACTCAATCTGATCTGGGATATGTATATTCTACTTAGCAATAGAATTCCTCATTCCTTAGGCCTTCCACTTGCCACAGGGGATGTGGGGGCTGTTGGGGGTTGGGAGGAAGGTGTGATCAGGCTCTGCTGGTCTCTCCGCTCCCCTCCTTCTTCCCCATGTCTTCCACTTGCAAGCAGATGATGTCCCATGCGGTCCTACTTCTCCTTTGATTTCTTTCCCTTGTTAGCTGTAAGGTGTAGAATGTGGCCGAAACTGAAGCAAAAGTATAAGGAGTTTTCTTCCACATCTGGTATTTTACATATCTGTCTTGTGAGGACCACACAGGACTTTACATACCTTACTCTCTTCCGTCCTTCACCTACCCCAGGAAGCAGGTGTCCTCATCCCTCAAGGTACATGGGAACCACCTGAGATTCCTAGAGGTTCAGCAACCTCTGGGTTGCCTTGCCTAACGTCCCCAAATCTAGAAGCAGAGCCAGGATTTGAACCTCCAATTCCATGCAACGCAGCAAAGAGCCATAGATCACCTCTTTTGGGATGCTCACATCCCCTTCCCACACAGCATGTGGCCACCAATACCCTTTAGTGTTGAGGACATGCCTATAATCACCGTCTCTGGCTATGGGTCAGGGTCTCCTTTAAAGTATGCCGTGGAGGCAGTTATTTATTTATTTATTTATTTATTTATTTATTTACTTACTTACTTACTTACTTACTTACTTATTTGACAGACAGAGACCACAGGTAGGCAGAGAGGCAGCCAGAGAGAGAGGAAGGGAAGCAGGCTCCCCGCTGAGCAGAGAGCCCGATGTGGGGCTCGATCCCAGGACCCCGAGATCATGACCTGAGCTGAAGGCAGAGGCTTTAACCCACTGAGCCACCCCGGCACCCCTGGAGGCAGTTTTTTAATCAATCCATTTAAAAAGTCACAGAGCTCGTGGCAGCAGCACATACACTAAAATTAGAGCCGTCCAGGGAAGATTAGCGTGCCCCTGGGCAGGATGGCACATAAACTCATGAAACGTCCATGTTTTTCCAAGGAGGGCACTTGCTGTGATCAGCACCAGGTCTCGCATGGAAGTGCTGAATCACGACACTCTCCCCCTGAAACTGACATTACGTGGTACGTTAACTCAGTCGAATTTAAATACAAGCTATAAAAAAAAGTCACGAAGATCCAATTCATTGGTGTAAAATTAGTGACAATTCCGAGACCAAAGCCACAGATGACAGTGGGTATGAGGAGCAGCGTCTCCAGTTAGAAAAATCCCCCATCTCTCTCCTAACTTCTGCCCTTCCCTTCAGCTCCCTGGCAGCTCCCGCCCTCCCCGTTTACACACAGCCATGTCTGTTGACCTGTTCGCGATGGGTGCTGATAACCTCTTACAAAATGATGCCCCAGTGGGAGAGAGGAGACCCAGAGTCTACGCCCGCACTGCTTGCTTTGTGAAATTCCAGACTGTTTAATCAGCTCTACCTCATCCTAAGAACTCCGGATTCCACTTTTCTTAATGACTTTCCCCTCCTTAAATGCCTACACAGTTATCTTTGAAGAAGGAGAGAAAGAATAGATGAATCACTTGCAGGAAACGGGGGGCAGAGACATGTGGTTGGAACAGCAGATGGCTGTGTGTGTGGGCACATAGCTGTCTCTGTTGTTCCTTCCACCACCCTCTGGAGATGAAGCCTCTGGAAGAGGACATTCATTCCAGCGTGCAGGACGGCGCCCGCTTTCAGGTGCTGACATGCAAACCCACATCCACACG
This sequence comes from Meles meles, assembly GCF_922984935.1. Classification (NCBI taxonomy): domain Eukaryota; kingdom Metazoa; phylum Chordata; class Mammalia; order Carnivora; family Mustelidae; genus Meles; species Meles meles. The sequence goes on from NC_060072.1 coordinate 30,529,833, forward strand.
GATTCCTCTCAGACATCACAACTCCAGGGAGAGTGGAAAACTCAGGCTCTGGTCCAGGCTGGACAATGTAGCCTCTCCTCCGAGCTTTCACATTAAATATTCTAAAGATAAAGTAATAAACTACATATAATTAGTGGCAATGAATTTCTCATGCTGTCTTCTTTGTCCTGCGGGATATGAAGTAAGTACGAGAATATTCTCCCTGTGTCACAGCACAAGTTCCCGGCCTCACAGGACATTGGCCTGTAGGGCAGCTGGAGGGAGATTTGCATTCGGATAAAATAGGCATTAAGCAGGAAAACACAAACTGTTCTCGGTGGAGTTTTTGGTGGTGGGGGCGTGAAAAGAACATTAAAGTTTGACGATCTCAGGGACAAGGGTCCATGTGTTGTTCCCAGTCACAGGTTAGCTTCTTGCCATATGTATTGAGATGTCACCAACGGTCATCATTTCACTTGGGAAACTGAAATAAGTTTCTAGAGTCCCAAGGATTCAAGAGAACACACAGTTTGATAATCTTTTCTTCAGAAGGCTTCATAGAGGGCCCCCTGTTACTTCTACATAAATAGCCAAGGATCGTCTGGATGCATATGCCGGGGCAAGTAATTGTTATTTTATTTTCAGATGTATGACACTCACTTCCCTGACAGACTCTCAAGAATCTTCAGTCCCCGGGGCGCCTGGGTGGCTCAGCGGGTTAAAGCCTCTGCCTTCAGCTCAGGTCATGATCCCAGGGTCCTGGGATCGAGCCCCGCATCGGGCTCTCTGCTTAGCGGGGAGCCTGCTTCCTCCTCTCTCTCTCTGCCTGCCTCTCTGCCTACTTGTAATCTCTGTCTGTCAAATAAATAAATCTTTAAAAAAAAAAAAAGAATCCTCAGTCCCCGCCATCTGCCCTCCCTACCCTAGACCCCTGCCACAGGACCTTGTGAGCACACAAATGTGCAGGAAAGTAAAAAGCTTGTCAACTTCTTCCTGGGTGCGTTAGGAGTTTTGGTAAAATACGCATCTAGAAGTTGAAATATAGTCCTGAGCACAAATTACCTACTATTTGGAACAAAGCATTGTGGTTAAGAGCGTGTTTAAAATTAATGAACACTCCTTTAAAAGGGTTATAATAAAAACATCATCTGATTAAGAATGAGTAAACTCCATCCAGAAACCAATCTGAAGAGCCATAAAAAATATTTCAACAATCATAAATTCCATTAACAATAGAATTTCTACCTCTATACTCATTATGATTTGATGACTCATTTATCCAAGTCATTCATCTTAATCTTCACGAAGACACTAATTCTTGAATCCTAAAATGCTTTAAAATTATCTCCCATAATTTTAACCCACTGAGCCACCCAGGCGCCCATCTCCCATAATTTTAAAACAGGATCATACTGGACTAATTTTTGTGCCTCTCAACATTCCCCAGCCCCACCCGATTCCCAGGCTTCAGCCTCCTCCTGAAAGGACAGACTCCGGAGGGTACAGCTTCAGAGCAACTACATCTCACCTGCTCCAACAGTTGCCAGGGCCTCCAAGGGCTGGGTCTGAGCTGATGAGGCTCCTGGACCTTAAGGAGAGTCGGTCCCCTCCCATGTCTTCCAGGCAGTTCAGCACCATCTCCTTCCTGAAGAACTGCTTCAAGGTGACCTGTAGGACAAGCAAGGAAATTTGCATATTTCCTTGTGAAGTTACTACCGGTTCCTTCACACGCCACCTGGTACCCGCATTCCTTCCTTCCTGGCTTCTCTCTCTTTCTCTCGCTTTTGGAAGCCTTGGGATGGCACCTTCCAACACAGTCTTATTAGCAAGAGATCTTTCCGTCAGGTTTTATTTTCTAGACAATTTGACTAAGACAACGATTTTTTTTTTTTTTAAATCACATGTTGTATCTTCATCTGGCCTCCTGCCTACAGTCTGTTTTCTTTCCAGTTAGAAGGATGAATGGAGATCTGTAATCCCTGTTAAGGTTAAACAGAGCTGCTCCAGTTAAGCGTCCTCGGGTTGAGAATATGTTTCCTTAATCTCACCTAACTTTCCTCTAAGTGAGTTTTGTTCTCACTGCAGTGGGACTGGACATAGTAGCTCTTTTCTTGGATTGACTACTTCCGCCGGGCTTGGTGTGGAGAACCAGGACAACAGATAGTGTCTTGTCCTACATCCCCCCCTGCTATTTACAAACCCACTTCCTGATCTCCATTTTATTATCTCCGGTCCTATCTTTTACGTTCCTGGTGTCCTTACCTCCTGTTTCACTTACAGCGAATTCCTGTTACATACTTGTGATAAGGCCATTTCAAAGTAATATTCAAAATCCTTTTGACTCAGGATATTCCGTTCGTGTAAAATATGTTTTTTTTTTAAATTTATTTGACAGACAAAGAACACAAGTAGGCAGAGAGGCAGGCAGAGAGAGAGGAAGGAAAGCAGGCTCCCTGCTGAGCAGAGATCCCAGTGCTCGATCCCAGCACCCTGGGATCATGACCTGAGCCAAAAGCAGAGGCTTTAACCCACTGAGCCCCTAAAATACGTATCTTTTAATCAGCAGCTGAAAAGTGTCAGCTGCCAAGTGCAATGGATGTTTGGGGATTGTAAACAAGATCCTGCCATGTCACGAGTCTTCCCCAGACTAAAAAGGAGAAGTCAAGGGACTTTTTCACATTTCTGTTTAATGGGCCAGATCACCTCTCTTGGAGAGGACTGGGAGTGAGGAGAAACGCTTTTAGATATTTGGTAGTATCATTCTTTCCTTTCTGCTTGGGCGGGAGGCAGGTACTGTGAATGCCTGGAGAGTCCATTAAGGCTGTTATTTTAATGAGTTAAAATTCCTTAGAAGGTTTGCATAGATAATAATGGCTGAGGCAGAGCTTAAGACAAACAGTCTGTCTGGGATTAAAACAAAACAAAAAACCAAGGCTCCTTAACCTGCACAATTCTAAGGAGTGAGAGCAGTTTTAATTACAGCATGAGATTTAGAATGAATTGAGAAGAAAGAAGTCAGGCACCACTGAGTTTTATAACAAAATGTGCTTTGGGATTATCAAGTGCCTCTAGATGTTTTCTGTTTGAAACTAATGATTGAGGGCGCCTGGGTGGCTCAGTCGGTTGAGCGGCTGCCTTTGGCTCAGGTCATGATCCGGGGGTTCTGGGATCGAGCCCCCTATTCGCTCCGTGCTCAGCGGGGAGTCTGCTTCTCCTGCTTCTCCTTCTGCTGCTCCTTGGCTCATTCTCTCTCTGTCTCTCTCTCTGACAAATAGATAAAATTAAAAAAAAAAAAAAATTCATCCTGCAGATATACTCCCGTGTAAAGGGGATAAGTGTGTAAAAAATTGTATTCGTTGCGGTCACTGCTTGCAATACAAAAACGATTCTGCACAGCCTCAACATCCATCAACAGTAAGATTCGGTAAACATATGATGTGCGCGCACACAAGGGAATACTACAGGGCCATTAACGCGGATGAGGAAGCTCTACGTTTTCTGATAGGAACCCATCTCTGAGATGAGTTCAGTGAAAAAATCCAGCTGCACCCCTGTATGTTTAGTCTGCCACGATTTTGTAATAAGAACATCAATAATACTAAATCTATCACTTACATGCGCGTAGGCTCTCTCTGGGCAGATCCACAAAAACTCGTTAACAGCGGTTGCTTCTAGGGAGAACCAGATGGCTAGGTGAGCCTACCTCTACTATATGTCACTTCTTTCCTTCTCAATTTTATTCCATGCACAAGTTCTCATCTGTCCATATGTAACTCAATAATGCCTTATCCTTTGAGAAGAAAAAACTCTGTAACACGTTTAAACATTTAAAACCTGGCTCTCATCTAATGCATGGGAAAACTGCATTCTGTAATTCCAAGTCTGCTGACAGTGGCACACACATTGTTGTTTGTTTGTTTGTTTTTTTCCAATAGACTTTTATTTTTTAGAGCAGCTTTAGGTGTACAGTGAAACTGACCAGGAAGCACAGCGATTTTTTTTTTTTTTATCCATCCCACCCTCACACATGCACAGTCTCCCCATTATCTACATCCAGCCCCCGCATGGTTCATTTATCCTGAGGAGCTTATATCAAAACATCACTATTACGCAAAGATCACAGTTTACATAAGGGTTCATTCTTGATGGTATACAGTCTATGGATTTTGACAAATGTATAATGATGTGTCTTCACCATCACAATATCATACACAAGAGTTTCGCGGCTGTAAAGATCCCCTGTGTTTCTCCAGTTCACCCTTCTCTCCCACTAACCTTGGGTAGTCACTTGATTTTTTTTTTTTTTATTATCTCCACAGTTTTGCCTTTTCAAGAGTGTCCTATAGTTGGAATCACAGACAATGTAGCCTTTTCCGATTGGCTTCTTTCATTTAGCAGTATGCTAAGTTTCTTCCATGTCCTTTCATAGCCTGATAGCTCATTTCTTTTTAGTGCTGAATAGTCCATTGGTTGAATTAGTTTCTTCATCCATTCACCGACTCAAGGACATCTTCATTGCCTCCAAAGTTTTGGCAATTCTGAACAAAGCCACTATAAACGTCAGTGTTTGGGGTTTTGTGTGAACATGTTTTCAATTTTTTGGGTAAATACCAAGGAGCATGATTGCCGGATCATACTACAAGAGTATGTTTAATTTTGTTAAGAAGCTGACAAAATGTCTTCCTGAATGATTGCACCATTTTGCATTCCTACTAGCAAGACGTGAGAGTTCCTGTTGCTCCACATCCTCACCAGCTCTTGGTGTTGTCAGTGTTCTGGGTCTGGGCCATTCTAAGAGGTTGATAGTGGTATCTCACTGTTAATTCAATTCACATTTCCCTGATGACATTGGAGGTGAAGAATCTTTTCATATGCCATCTGTAGATCTTCTTTGGTAGGTGCCCATTAAGATCTTTGGCCCATTTTCTAATCAGGTTGGTTCATTTTCTTACCAGTGAGTTTCAATAATTCAGCAACAGTCCTTTACCAGATGTGTCTTTTGCAAATATTTTCTCCTAGTCTGTGGCTTCCACATTTTTTTTAAAGAAGTGAATGTTACCTTTGAAGACTGAAACATACTAAATTTCAAATGGCCACGTTTGTAACAAATGGATAAATCTTCATTATTTTTGCTTTATAACTGATTCTTTGTTGTCAGTACAGCCATGTTTGTAGATGTTTCTTGGAGTCTTTGTAACAAAGCAATCTAGCAAGTAGTGGACGAGCAGGTATAAATGCAGATTGTGATACTGTGGTATTTAAACTGCCCTTAAAATATGATTTAACTTCAGAAGGATTAAAAATTCTTCGTCTTCTGTAATTTGTAATCTCTAAGTTTCTTCATGATGAATTTTGCCAGTAACTTTCCCAAGAAGTTCATGTTAAGAGAGAATTAAAGAATTAGAATAATTTACTGTACCAGAGCAAGTATTTCGTTAGAGAGAACTTACCATGTAATACTTAGGTGAAGGTACATTGGGAAGTGGTATATATTTCTTCTCTTTATGTGTTCCTGGCGTGTCTCCTCACTCTAACTCTCTGAAACTATTTAGTTGTCATATATAAAGTGAAGGACTCTGGATGGATGGACTATTAGTCAGTCATCTAACATGACCATCCTTTTGGATAGAGAACTTTGAACTGTTCTCATAGCATGCTGGATGTTACCTTTGCCATATTCTCTCTCATGTCACAGTCCCACCTGTTGGCTTTTGGAGGGGCGTGTCCCTATGTGGCTTATCATTTTATCCCCCAGAATATCTTGCATCAACTCAGCAGGTATACCGAGCATGGATTTTTTTTTTAAGCTAGAAGACAAAGTGATTTTGGAAAACTTTAAAGCATTTTCAGTCTATAGTGCTTTCTGGGACAGACACCCCATGTTACTTTTCCAGAGAAGCAAGGGTTCCGATGTGGTCCAGGGTGGTGAATTGGAGATTTACCTGTGAGAAAGGGCCAGGTGGCAGATGGAAAAGGCATGACCAGGTGCCCTTTGCTCTGAAGACAGACTCCAAGACCCAGAAGGTGAGCACAATCGGAAAGCCTTATCCCAACTCTTAAGGGACCATGTGTAACTCTGTCTCTGAAAATCGGGTGCTCCCCACCCCCACTGCTACAATAGGAACCATAGGAGGAACACTCCTTACATTCTTGTTTGTAATGAAAAACAATGGGGTGACAGGCTTTCTCTACAAAATGTCACTTTTGCAGCCCAACATGCTGCCGTGGCATTTTCATCCTAAAGCTGATGGACCCTTTTATCAGAAATACCACTTCCTGGGTGGTGAGCACCTGCCATTTCCGCCGCCTCCTCCCTCCGTGCAGTGTTTCTGATGCTTTCTGCTTCTCTGTGGGGCTGCATATGTTTTTTTTTTTTTAAGTAGGCTCCACGACAGGGCTTGAACTCACAGCTCTGAGATTAAGACCTGAGCTGAGATCAAGAGTCGGACGCGTAATCAACTGAGCCACCCAGGCGCCTGGGAGGCTGGAATTTTTATAACAAAAAGCAAGAGGCAAAAGGCAGTTTCTCTCCTGCAGCGGAATTATACCACTGGCATTTAGAATAACATTGCCCCCTCTTTCCTGGCTACAATTATAAGCATCTCACATACCTCCCTATGTGAGGTAAGGTAAGTATTTTGTCATCTTCTATTAATAGGGAGGGATTCTGAGTCACAGAAGGGCTAAGCGATTTTTCTAGCCCCAGAAATAAGAGGAATAAAACGAAGTAGGATGATGAATACGTTATTTTAGGAACGTGCTTGTATAGCATCATTTTCCTGGACAATTGCAACTGCTTCTTAATTGGCTTTCCTGCCCCTGTTTTTCTCTCCCCTGAAGTCTGCTCACCTCTTTGTTATCAGAATCATATTCTGAAATCTTGTCACACCCTTGTATAAATATCTTTGATGACTTCTCGCTGCCTAATGAAAAATTCCAAACTCCTTAGCATAGCATCCAAAGTCCATTTCCATCTGGCTTTAACTATTTTTCTTATATTCTTTGCTGCTCTGTGCCCTTCATACGGTTGTCAGGCATGTGCATGGCTCCAAACCTTTGCTTCATGCCACCTGTCCATCTAGCCTAGAGTGCCTTTCTTCTCCTGCCTCTCTGGGATGAGGGAGAGGGGAAATCTGCTTATCCATGGGGATCTAACTCAGATACCATCTTCTCTGGGAAACTTAGCAACATCCGAATCCCGTGAACCATTTCCTCCTTTTGCTCCCTCCCATAGCACTTCCTTTTTGTCACAATGATCATATTTATTGTTACTTCTAGCTACCTGGACATGAGTCTAACCTACCCAGTCAGACCTCCTTTTTGTGACGGCACGGCCTGACCCTGACTGATTTCCACCCGACCTAGCAATCATTTTCAGTTCCAGACACACGGCGGATGGATGCTCAAGAACGTGATGCTGTTTTCAAGAGAAACCTTCTTTTAGGCAATTCCACAGGTAGTTTTGGGTACAATTTCAGGCCTTGTGAAAGGAAATCAGGGTGCGTGCCCGTTCAAGCATTGAGCTTTCGGGGAAGAGCAGGTTAGTGATGTTTAACACTGCATTCTTCTGTTACGAAGTTCTGATGTTTATGGGGAGAGCAGGATGTTTGATTCTGGGGAACCATCGAAAACATTTCTATACTTCCTGACTAGAGCTGATGGGAGAGCAACCTGGCTGTCTGGGATATCATTCCCAGCTTTCCAAAGTCTGGCCCACCTGTATGAGCCACGCCCGGCTGCTGGATTACAAGAGAGTTGCCTGGGCCCCTCTCTAGACATTCTGAATCAGAGTCCTTGAGTTAGAGACCTATGAGGCCTCTGGACTGTGAGCAAGTACCTCCGAAGTGTTTCTGAACCCTTGAGAGCCCTGGTCTGGCTGGAGACCTCTCCCTAGGCAAGGGACTGATGGGGGATGGGTGTAGGGATCCAGGTAATCCAGTGGTTCTCAGCTCAGGTGGCATATGAGAATTCCCTAAGGGATTTTTGAGCCCTACCAATACCTAGGACCTCCCCACCCCCTGCCCTGCCTTTACATCATTTAAATCATAACTACTGAAGATGGGATTTAGGCATCGATGTTTTTTGCAACCTTGCATCTGAACCAGATTGGTGACAGAGTAAATGTCAGGCTCCTCTGACAAAACTCAAGGTCTCTAGTGGTTAGAGACCACTAACGGTGCTCTCAACCTCACTCTCACTGTAGAAGTCAGTCTCGTACTAAAATTTTTGGAAGATTTTATTTGAGAGAGAGAGAGAGAGAAAAAGAGAGAGAAAGAGAGCGAGCACCAGCAAGGGGGGGGGGGAGGGTGGAGGGAGAGGGAGAAGCAGGCTCCCTGCTGAGCAGTGAGCCCTATGTGGGATTGGAGCCCACTGAATCGAAGGCAGGCATGTAACCCACTGAGCTACCCAGATGCTTGCCAAATTTAACAAGTAAAAAATATATATATGTTTTAGCGGCTAAGTACAGTTATGGAAACTGCGTGCGGCTGAGAAAGGTCTTTCTCTTCACCCTCAGTGCTTTGATTCACACAGTACTCTGCACAAAAGGGGCCGTCCTAAAGGAAAGGCAGCGATGTTCCAAAATCAAAATGAACGGTTTTGTAATCTCATGGGGGCAGGATCCTCAGTGAAATGGGGCTGGAGGGAGGTCACGGGGTGCAGGGCGGGAGGCTGCATGGTTACAAATGTAGGCGGGCTGTGAGTTCGAGGGTCCTCTCACACTTCCCCCAATAATCAGCAACTACAGCAATAGAAATAATTTTTTTTTAGAAATAATTTTTAAGCACCTCTTACTAAAGGGAAACAACAATAACAAAAACAAATTCCTCTGGTCACTAAGCAGAAAGTGTTGCTACATATGAAAGAATGTCCCAGCTAGTATCCATTCCTAAACCGTTAGAGTGCGGCAGCTCTTATTTACAGACTTACTCCAAACTAAATTACCATAAGGACAATAGAGTAGAAGTCAGAGAAATCCCATTATAAAGGCTTTCCCCCTGGGAACTGGTTAGGCAAAACATCAGAGAGAAGAAAGGGGGTAAATGGGGACCGTGACTTAGTAAGCATTTAGACTTCAGGGGTTTGGGTCAAGAATCTAAAAGTCTGGGTGCCTGGGTGGCTCAGTCAGTTAAGCGTCTGCCTTTGGCTCAGGTCATGATCCCAGGGTCCTGGGTTTGAGCCCGGCATCCTGCTCAGCAGGAAGCCTGTTTCTCACTCTCCCATTCTCCCTGCTTGTGTTCCCTCTCTGTGTGTGTGTCTCTCTCTGTCAAATTAAGAAAAAAAAAAAAAAAAAAAGAATCTAAAAATTCTGGTAGGTCCAGAAAAACCTGATGGGAATACAACAAAAGATGCATACTTGTCAGATGGTTAACAAAAATAACCTTTAAATCATACATGTGCAAAAATCACTGCAGAAACTGTGCTAAGCAGCTGGTCTGTTTACTTGGGGCCAGGGGTGTTTCCATGATGTGTCCTCTAGCAGAGCATCCTTCCCCCACAGAGGGAAGACTCTTTTCGTATCACAGGACAGTGGCTCTCTTACCAGGCTCTGACCCACCCCCTTTACCTCCCGCATCCGAAAAGCTCCTGCTGGGCAGGAAATCAGAGGAAGGAAGGACTTCCCATAAGATAAGGTTTCTTTCTTTCTTTTAAAAAATTTTTAAAGATTTTATTTATTTGAGAGAGAGCGCATAAGTGTGCAGGAGCAGGGGTGGGAGGATGGAGGGACGGAGGGAGATGAACATGAGGCACGAGGGCGGGGGGGGGGTCCATCCCAGGACCCTGAGATCATGACCTAAGTCCAAGTCAGATGCTAAAAAGAATGAACCATCCAGGAGCCCCAAGATGAGGTTTCTTAGATGCAAGGAGGTCTTAAAATCTTAAGGACTCAATGTATAAACAGGGTTCCCATCAGAGACAGAGAAACCAGATCACTGAGAGATGGTGGTTCCATCGTTTGGGTCAGTAAACTCCCAAGTCCCCTCTTGCAGCACAGGAAGTTAACAGTGGCTTGAGGGGCACCTGCGTGGCTCAGTCCGGGTTTAGAATCAAACTCTTGATTTTCATCATGATCACAGGGTCCTGGGTTGGAGTTCCACGTTGGGCTGCTTTACTCTCTCTGTCTGCCTACTTGTGATCTCTCTCTCTCTGTCAAATAAATAAATAAAATCTTAAAAAAAACACACACACAACTCTGTGTGTGTGTTGATAATAAAAACAGGTAACTGTCAATGAATTATTATTGTCTCAGGACTGTTCCTGCCCCTTTACAAATAGAAGTCATCTATTACAATAGCCCTATAATAAAGCATGCCCATTTTACAGATGAGGGCACTGAGGCATGGGGAGGTTATGTGATTGCCCCCAGGGGCACGTGATTAGAAACTGCTGAGTCAAGATTAGAATCCAGCTTGGTCTGACTCTGGAACTCCCAGTCTTGAGCAACAAAATAAAATTTAACAAGTTAGGGAGAAGCTGCAATTTTATAACTCGTTGAATTTGTAACAGGCTGCACAGGGTACATGCTTGAGGGCTATTCCTACCGATTAGGGAGCAAAACATACTTACTCAAGAGGCTTTCAAGGAGATGTAAAGTTTGGATTCCCGCGTAATTACCTGACACCTGAGTCCAGGCTTCTCCACTATAAAACTATGGTGATGTTGTATCTGCTCAGCAGAGTTATTGTGGCAGTAGTTAGATTTGACATATACAAAGCTGGATGTAAAACAGATTGAAGCCATTATATTTGTCTGTTGGTTTGACGGTATATCCAAGTATATCTTTTGTAATTAACGCACCAAACGGCCTATAGCAGTTCTATTTATGGAGTTTGGAGGCCCCTGGGGTTCCCTCAGTGTATTTTGGAGGATCTGTGAGTTCTTAAATTCAACAATTAAGCTAAAGCATGCCTTGTATTGTGGACACACATATACATTTTCACTGACTGCTGAGGCAAAGGGGCTGACAGAAAATAGAACCTACTTAGAAAAATAATTCGTTCTCTTACACAACAGACATTTGCATTCTCACATCTGGGCAAATAAAGGAACACAAGAGGAGGAGAAAAGGCACCAGAGGAATGGTGGCCCACACAAGGAGGCAGAAGAGAAATCTTCTGTGTGGAGAGGCAGCATGGCTAATGCCCAGGGAGCATCCATGATGCTCATGATGTGACTGGGGAGCTTCTGGAAGGATGACTGCAGGTAGTTTCCTTGGTTCCCTGGAAGGCATTGTAAGCCTAATCTCCCACTGAAGATATTGCTGGGCTTTTGGAATAATACAGTGGGAAACAAGGTGTTATTGTACCTTTTCCAAACAACAAGAGTAACAAAAAAATCGCAAGTGAACTTAGCTGTACTCAGAGATGCCAGCTTCCTGAAGACATCCTATATATACATTTACGTATGCTTTTAGATTTCTTACTTTTTGAAAATAAAAGATATGAGGGAAGAATCAATGAATGTTTTTACACTGGAAGGAAAGGGACAAAACCATCTGAAAAAAAGAAGAAATCAACTTTAGTATCTTTAAATGAATTTCTTTGCTGGACTGTCTAGCTTCAAAAGAAAATTCTAGGGCACCTGGGTTGCTCAGTCAGTTAAGCATCTGCCTTCGGCTCAGGTTATGATCCCAGGGTCCTCAGATCGAACACCACATTGAGCCCAGTAAGAAGCTTTAGTTTCTCCTGCCTCTCCCCCTGCTTGTGCTCTCTCTCTCACCCACTCTCAAATAAATAAAATCTTAAAAAAAAAAAAAAAGAAAATTCTAGATGATGTCTCCAAGAGTTCCTGGAGGTACATTAAAGGGCATTCCATCAGGTGATGGGAAACAAAAACACAAGAAAGTTGATGAAGCCCATAATTTTTAAAAGCTTATTCTGATCAGGGTCAAGGTCTGAATTTCACAATAGTTTCTACTTTTCTTCAGGTCCTGTCATTCTGGCAAAGTGTGAGGGTGCCATCTTGTTTACAGGAAAGCTCCAACCACTCCCTAGACATGACTGTGGCTGCATCATTCTGGCTCTGCTGCTCTCTAGCTCCCTGTTAGTTGCTGTCCATCCTGGCCTGTCTCTCCACCAGCCCCGACATTGTTTGGGAAAATCATTAGTCTGCACTTAGTAAATTAGATCCTGTAGCTCCTCACTAAGGGACAAGCTGTTCAACTGCAAACTAGGGGCTCATATTTAAAACTCCCTTTGGGGGCACCTGGGTGGCTCAGTGGGTTAAGCCTCTGCCTTCAGCTCAAGTCATGATCTCAGGGTCCTAGGATTGAGCCCCGCATAGGGCTCTCTGCTCAGCGGGGAGCCTGCTTCCCCCTCTCTCTCTGTCTGTCCCCACCTACTTGTGATCTTTCTCTCTGTCAAATAAGTAAATAAAATCTTAAAAAAAAAAAATCCTAAAACTCCCTTTGGTGTTGCTTCTGCACAGCCTAAAATGTGCAGCACGTGTTTCCTACTGACAGTCCTCGGGGCCTCCTGGGTTCCACGATTCCTGCTGTTCAAACATAACTTACTGTCTTTTCAAGGCACCTGCCAGAAGAGCTCAGCTTGAGTTCTGTGAACCCCATCTGCCCTTTGAGTCAGACTATGTCAGACACGTTTCTCAACCGCACTGAAATTCTGTTCTGAGATGTAGCTGCTCAGAAAGCCACTGGCTGTCACCTTGAGGGCTCCTCACTGAGAGGGAATCCTGAATATGTCACAAGACCACATTTTAAGTCAGACCTTCCAAAACACTCTCTCCTTATTAACGGAAAACCGTTGAACTATTTTCACATGATGTGTTAATAAATGTTATTGTATTCACAGAGATTACTCCAAGAGGATTAAAGGTCATGCTAACCCTTTTGGGTCCTAGTAAATTGCAAGTGTCCTCCAACACAGGAAAATTTCTGTGGAGTTGAAATGCTTCTCCAGTAGGGGAGCAAACATTCATAAACAAAAGACTTAACTTTTAAGGAGATTTCCAGGGAGAAACACCTAATCAAAGAAGGAAGAATTGAAACACGGGTGCTTGGTGTATGCACAGAAATGCATATACACGGAGAAGTCAGGATGTATAACGTTGCTTCTGTGCACTTATGAGGAGTAAGAATGACCTGCTTCGCTCTCCAGTCTGGAAAGTTCTCTGGATAGGAATGATACCCTCAGCAGAGACCTGGGGCCTCCGGAAATGAGGGCCGTGGTCCTTCCTGATGGTAGCTAGAACTCTTCTGAGCTTTTATCCCCGAGAGCCCGGGCAACAGGCCCAGGATGAGGTTCAAGGCAAGATCACCAGCAACAGGGAGTCAGCTTTCTGCAGGAATGAGGCAGTGAGTTTTAAAAACCTCATCTTTTGAATTTGTATCTTACACTTTTTGTGCATCTCTGATTCTCCTTGTTCTCTGAGGAAGGGGTAACTATTCCTAATTGTACGTACTGCTGAATTCCCTTCTTTGCTTTGTCTTTCTCCACAGCACTTTTACTTCCTAATATGCTCTATAATTATTTTGTTTATTGTCTGTCTTCACTAGAATGTAAGCTTTGGCGGTGGGTATTCTTGAGCATTTTATTACCTGCTGATTTCCTGGAACCTAGAATAAATAAGTGAAGGAAGGAAGGAAGGGAGGAAGGAAAGAAGGGAGGGAGGAAGGGAAGGAGGAAGGAAAGAAGGAAGGAATGGAGGCCCAGAAATCTAAGTGATTTTCCCTTATCCAACTACTAGCGAGTGGCAGAGCCAAGGTTGGAACCCAGGCCCACGTGCTGTGCTGACGCACTAGATTATAATGGCAGTTGTTAGGATTAAACCCCAAGACGAACTCTCAGGAAGAGAAATATGAAGCATTTAGTGAATGGCTGACTAAGAACGAGGTGCGTGCAGAGAAAATCACCGGATTTAAAGGAGCGGGGAAGTAAGCCTAACTTGTGATCTTTGACATTTATGGGGACAGTGCAACAGGATATGTGAAGCTGGAAAAGCCCTGGTGGTTAAAATTCAAAACACAGAACTGAATCCTTCAAGTTTTGGCAGGGAACCGTGCAGTGGATGGTCTCCATGATACCTTATAAGATGTGTATGTGGTAATCCCTAATGGTCTGAACAGGGTCTGGCCTCAAATCCCGCCCCCATTGTTTGTTACTGAGTGACCTCATGCAAATTCCTTAACCTCTGTGAATGCGGGTGATTTACATGGGTTTTCCGAAGACCAAAATTATGCACGTAAACACAGAAATCGAGAGAAAGCCTTCCATGTAGTAAATGCCCAAGTTATATATTATTTCTACTCCAATAATTTGGTGTGGCTGGAGAAAAGGGTGTTGAAAGGGGTCCAGTTAGGGAGAAGTCAGAAGGGTAGCTGGGTACAGTGCCCCAACCACGTTAAAGGGCTTTGACCCTGGTCTGTAACAGCACCTACTGTGAAAGCTGAATTGGGACGGCTTAAACTGCCTGGGGCAGTTCCTCAGAGGGCTTCTCTGCAGACTGGGGAGTTCCAGGTGGGCTGTTAGGCCTCATAGGGCATCTAAATAAGGACCCAGAACAGTGTGCAGTTTGGGAATTCAAAACAATAAAAACATCATTCTAGGGCACCTCATCCATTCAACCATCACAGAGCTCCTACGAAGAGATTATTTTCATTATCTTCGTTATGGCACCTGGAAGATGCAGGTCACAACGGATTTAACCAAGGACACACGCTTAGGAAGGGACAGGGGCACAATTTCAACGGCCACCCCGTTCCAGGGGCCCCTTAGGCTTCACTTCTTAGAACGGAGTGGTCTGAATGAATGAATGCCATTTGATAAAATGTGCTGAGAAGGACCGACATTCCGTCGCTGCAGGGTTCAGAAGCGTGGGTCAAACTAAGTGTCTCTATCTTCAGGTTTGAGAAGTACTGCGAAAATCCCTCCAAATCTATGCCCAGGCTCAGGTAAGTGCACTTTCAAAATAGCGAAGTAACAACGGATTTCCCTCCCTGTCTCTTCTGTTAGAGATCCCGGGCTGAAGGATCTTGGTCTTCGCAGCTCCCCTGCAGGGGAACTGCAGAGCCCCCAGTTCCCAGTGACTGAAACGTTTTGGGGTGGGAACGCCTGTAACAGGTGGGGGCGGATCGGAGGCGTCAACTGCAGCGCAGGCCTCCTACAGTTGGAACTAGATGATATCCAGGGAAATATGGGGATTTTATTCCAAGGATGCCCAAAAAAGGCTCGGGGAAGGCGCGCGGCAACCCCCACCTTCGTCAAACACGCTCCTCCAGGGGCGGCCTGCTTGCAGCCGAGCTCCAAAATTGGCAACCTGGGCCTCGCTACCGCCTTTTTTTAGCCTACATTCCCCAAACCAGGGAAGAGGCGGGTGACTAAAAATGCAAATTGGAGCCAAGGGCGTCAGTAGGCAGGCCCGAGGGTGCGGGGCGTCTGGCTGGGGGAGACCCCGCGACCTCAGGTGCCCTCTGCTCTACTCTCGGTGGGCGCCGGGGGAAGACGCTCCCCGCCGAGCCGCTGCCCCCGCTTCCGCCTCCCCGGCGGCGGCGGGACAATGCACGGCCTCTTTTCCGCCGGGGGTTAGGGAGGGGAGGCCGGATTAGGGCCCGCGCTTTCCGGCCGCAGCTTCCCCCACCCCCACCCCCCGCCCCCCGCCCCCCGCCCCCGGCCCCAGCACCGCGCCGGCCGCACACAGGTGGTTTTCCGCTCAGGAGGGACAGGCCCCGGCACTTTTATATAACAATAGAGCTCTCCGCGCCGGGAATGCGCCTTCTCGCCGCCGCTGCCCCCACCCGGCCACGCCTCCATCCGGTTCCCGGCCAGCCCGCCCCGCGGCGCCTCGGCTGAACCCGGCGCGCGGGCCTGGCCGGCACTTTCCCAGTTACCTGCTGGCCCTGCAAGGCGTCGGAGACGTTCCTTGCGCCTCCCAGCCCTCCCTGCGAGCCACGGGGTCTCGGCAGGCATTTCTCCTCGCTCTTCACCCACCCCAGGACGTGACGGAACCCCAGAGTCGCGCATTTGGCTCCGCACTCCTCCGCAGGGTCGCCCCACGCCCCGCACCAGCTGAGCTAGGAGGCGGGGGTGGCGGGGCGCTAGGCAAGGAGCGCACCGCGCAGGCGCGGCTGGTGCTCCGCAAGTGCCCCGCGACCCGCAGGGAAGGGGGTTGCGGGGGTGGGACAGAAGACTCCCCGCTCTCGGGTCTCTCTGTGCAACGCGACCTATCGCC
This sequence comes from Meles meles, assembly GCF_922984935.1. NCBI lineage: Eukaryota > Metazoa > Chordata > Mammalia > Carnivora > Mustelidae > Meles > Meles meles. The sequence goes on from NC_060072.1 coordinate 30,545,994, forward strand.
GAGCCTGCCCGAGGCCCCGCAAGCCTTGCGGGCGGACTTCCCCACGCCTCGCCTCCGGTGGGGACAGTCCGCCAGGCTCCCGAGCGCCCTAAATGCACCTAGCCCAAGCAGCTCCGCCAGACCGGCTCCTCTATCGGAAGCCAAGCTTGCTGCCCAGAAATGATTAACGAGCGCAACCCCCCAGCGCGCAGTGGGTGAGCGCGGAAAGGCGGGGGTGGGGGGAGAGGACTTGGATCCCCGGAACAATGGCTCATAACGCCCCAGGCTGCTGGAGAGGAATAAAAGCTTCGGACTGTCCAACCAGTTTGTTTCTGCAGGCTCCACTGTTTAAAAACCAAATAATTTAAATGCTATTTAAAAAACCCCTTTCTTCCAATTATCTGGACAACCAGGCATTTGTTTGTTTGCTTGCTGTAAAATGTTACAACAAAATCCTAGTTTGTTTCGAAAGATGTTGGATTAGCATTTAACACCTCATCGGTCACTAAAGCGCAGGCAGTTCACCAGCCCCAACACAGCCTCAGCTAAAAGAACATCAGAGCAAACAGAGCTGGGCTTTTTAAACTGGCAAACAAATGCCACACACCGCCTAAAGGAGGGCGGAGAAGGGGGGTTAAGGCGAACTCCGGTCCAAATGAGTTTAAAGGGAATAAAAAGGGGAAAAAAGCACAAGTTTTCTTAAAGCTAGCTTGCGAGCGCAGGCGTCACGAACAAGGGCTTTTGTGCCTGCTAATTGCACCATTTGTGCGCAAAAGTTCCGACGCGAAGTGTGAACTCTCAACAGAAGGAAACATGAGACAACTGAAGTGCCCTGGTTTATGTGCCCTGCTCCTCCTCCGCCGACGCCTCCTCTTCTTTCTCCTTCCTCCCGCCGAGCCCGCTGTTGCAGCTTGTTTGCACTGGGGCTTATCCGGAGCGGAAATTCCTTTCCGTTTTTGTGAATGACAAACTCATTAACAATTCATCAACACAACCTGTTCCAGCCGGCCCGTCCCCACGGCAACAGCCCCTTCCGCAGCGCGCTTATTGGCTGGCGGAGAGAATGTATCCATTGAGACGCTCGCTGTTTGTATCCATTGAGGAGCAGCCTCGCGCAGGGGGTGTGCGAGGGTTGAGTCCAAGGGAGAGTGAGCAAATCGAGGTTTGAATAATTCGAGGAGAAAGACGCCGGGCGGATTTGAGGTGCAGCCTTAAAGGGAGGGATTAGGAGCCGCTGGACTTTTTTTTTTTTTTCCCCCTTTCCTTCCCTCCCCTGTTAGTAGCAGGGAGTCCGAATTAATTGGATTTCATTCACTGGGGAGGAACAAAACTGTCTGGGCAGCTTCATTCAGAGATTCATTGACACCGAGAGCGAGCGACTGCAGCCGGGAGCAGAGGGAACCGCCGGCTTCACTTCTGTCTCGCTTTCCCCAACCGCTAACCCGGTCTGGGAAGGGCAAGGTGGAATTAAACCCCCGCTCGGAGAGCGGCAGCTTAGTGCGGCGCGCTCGGCCTATGCCTGCCCCGAGGGGCGTCTGGTAGGCACCCGCCCTCTCCGGTAGCGCGACCCCCATGATAGATACGCTCAGACCCGTGCCCTTCGCGTCGGAAATGGCGATCAGCAAGACCGTGGCGTGGCTCAACGAGCAGTTGGAGCTGGGCAACGAGCGGCTGCTGCTGATGGACTGCCGGCCTCAGGAACTGTATGAGTCGTCGCACATCGAGTCGGCCATCAACGTGGCCATCCCGGGTATCATGCTGCGGCGCCTGCAAAAGGGCAACCTGCCCGTGCGCGCGCTCTTCACGCGTGGCGAGGACCGCGACCGCTTCACCCGGCGCTGCGGCACCGACACGGTAGTACTCTACGATGAGAGTAGCAGCGACTGGAACGAGAACACTGGCGGCGAGTCGGTGCTTGGATTGCTGCTCAAGAAGCTCAAGGACGAGGGCTGCCGGGCGTTCTACCTGGAAGGTACGCGCCGGGCGGGGGGAGCCCCGCGCGCGGGGCCGGGCGGGGTTCGCGGCGCTGTGGGTGCGGGCGAGGCACGCGGACTGCCTCTGGTGCTGCCGAGTCGCGCTGCCGGGCCGGGGGCGCTCCACCGGTTCCCGGCTGCGAACCTCGGGCGTCCCGCACCGGCGAGCAGGCTCGCGCAGAATCCGCCAGCTTCCGGCCGCAGGCACGGGTTGTTTCTTTCTAACGAGGTCTCCTCTTGCCTACCCGTAATATCCTCTGCCTGTCCTTGCTTTCTATCGTTCGATTTTGGATTACGATTTGCAGGACAGCAGAGGTCATTGGGGGTGCAGATTGCATCCCCTAGCCCCTCAAAATATTTAGAAAAGTTGCCATTTTGTGCATTTCCGGATTTAAAAGATTAAGGGTTTCCAGGGGAGGCGGGCCTGTTTGTTCCACTCCCAAGGGTACCCATTTAAGTGTCTTTCTCTTATAATTGGCTCTGTGTGTCGGGGGTTTCGTAGGGTGCTGTGGTGTTTCCTGCACCAGGCTGCGGCTCTCACAAGCTGTGAAAACTACTACGGGATCTCAGGTTACACGACTGCTTTTCTCGTCCTGGCAGGTGGCTTCAGTAAGTTCCAAGCCGAGTTCGCCCTGCACTGCGAGACCAATCTAGACGGGTCGTGTAGCAGCAGCTCGCCACCGTTGCCAGTGCTGGGGCTCGGGGGCCTGCGGATCAGCTCCGACTCCTCCTCGGATATTGAGTCTGACCTTGACCGAGACCCCAATAGCGCGACGGACTCGGATGGCAGCCCGCTGTCCAACAGCCAGCCTTCCTTCCCCGTGGAGATCTTGCCCTTCCTCTATTTGGGCTGTGCCAAGGACTCCACCAACCTGGACGTGTTGGAGGAGTTCGGCATTAAGTACATCTTGAACGTCACCCCCAATTTGCCGAATCTCTTCGAGAACGCAGGAGAGTTTAAATACAAGCAGATCCCCATCTCGGATCACTGGAGTCAAAACCTGTCCCAGTTTTTCCCCGAGGCTATTTCTTTCATAGGTGAGAGTAACATACCGTCCTTCCTCAGACTTTTAAATGCAAAATTCTTAGCCGTTCCTAGAATTTAAGCTGTTAATCACTCTTGTTGCTTGCTAGCCTGCTGGAGTGCAGGTCTCTACTGTTACAAGGGGGTTCTTAATTCTGGTTTACCTTCTCCCCAAGGAAAGAAAAAGTGCCTTTTGACATGGCTGCAGACCACAGGTGTATTTGAAACGGCGTTTCCTGAGTCTTTGAATTCAGTCATTTGAAAGCAAGCCCTACAGGATCAGACAACAGAATTTTCTCAGTTTTTGGATTTGGGGGCAGCTAGCTGGAAGTACTCACTACTGACAGGAATTTTAGCATTGCTGTATAATTTTAAAAGATCTGGGAGTTTTTGTAGGACATGGGGTTAGTTGTTGGAAAGCGCTCTGAATGCTAGATGTTGTAATCCAGTTGAATGTTACTGTGATAGGGGTTAGCAGTGAGACAGTGAGGGTAACCTGAGCCCAGCAGGAAGGACTGTGGGCTGGAAGCCTGGAGAAGCGAATCTCCAGGCATTGTAATGCATTTCCTATTACAAAGGAACTCATTTTCAGGCCATGTCGACATCCTGTTCCTCCTAATGGGCTGTCCCCTGTGACTTCCCTCTCTCTTTTAAAATGCCTGAATACCTCTATTGTTAGCTGCACAACAGTTGGAGAATAATTTAATAGACCCTTGCAGTCTGCTCGGCTGTATAAAAGGCATTCAGGACCATCTTGCAGGGTTTCTGGGATTCACATGCTGAGGCAAAGAATGCACACATTAAGGATTTTTTTGTTGTTGTTGTTGCAGAAACTTAATACAAAAGCTCCTTTTTCAGAAAATATCTGAAATATGTAATTGTGCCCAGTGTACATGTTTTATTGCAGTGATACATTTGCTGCTGCCTGTGGGTTCCACAGCCACACACGATTCTTTTCTCTTTCCTTCCATCGTCCTCATCATCTTTTTTTTTTTAAATTCAGTTTTTAGACTGATCATTCACAAAGAGTGGGTTTTGGTTCTACTGAAATCTTGCTTTTCTTTTTTGTGTTTACAGATGAAGCCCGGGGCAAAAACTGTGGTGTCTTGGTGCATTGCCTGGCTGGCATTAGCCGCTCGGTCACTGTCACTGTGGCTTATCTCATGCAGAAGCTCAATCTGTCAATGAATGATGCTTATGACATTGTCAAGATGAAGAAATCCAACATCTCCCCCAACTTCAACTTCATGGGCCAGCTGCTGGACTTCGAGAGGACGCTTGGACTCAGCAGCCCCTGTGACAATCGGGTCCCTGCGCAGCAGCTCTATTTCACGACGCCCTCGAACCAGAATGTCTACCAGGTGGACTCCCTGCAGTCCACGTGAAAGGCCCCACGCCCCTTGGTGGGATGGGTCTGTTCCTTCAGCCGTTTCTCTTGGCAGCATCAGCGGGCTGCTTTCTTTGTATGTGGCCCCAGGGGTCCAGTTGTCTGTATTAGACAAGGTTCCCACATGTGGAATTGGTTATTACAATGGGAGAGATTTGCTCCACTCTTGTTGGAAGAACAGAACATGTCGCGTAGATCCAGGCCATAGGTTTGCTCCATACCTTCGTGTACAGCCTACCCATGCAGGGACTGGAATTTGAGGGTTTCCAGGTAGATAGGGTAGGACCAAATGGTAGGGGTAGGAGCGTGTATTCTTTAGGGCCTTGTGTGACTGTTTCCTTTTGCATCTGGAACTGACTCTATATTGTCTTCAGTGAAGACTTGATTCAATTTTGCATATAGAGGAGCCAAAGAGAGGTTTCAGCTCTGTATTTGTAGTATCAGTTTGCAAAAAATATAAAAAATACAAAACAAAAATAAATAATAATACGTAAAGTGGATCTGATACTCCATTTGATTATTGTAAATATTTGATCTTCAATCACTTGACAGTGTTTGTTGGAACTGTGTGTGTTTTTTCTTTGATGGGTTTAAAAGAAATCATCCAAAGGGAGAAAGAGCAGTATGCCACTTAAAACAAAAAAATAGAGATGTTTGCTCTTTCCTAATCCAAAGGATATATTTGCAGCATGCTCGACTTCACCAACTCTGAATGATTTTTTCATGGACGCTGTTATCACTGAGACCTTGGTATGGTGCAGCCTTTAATCTCTTTCATATATCTTCCTTGTGATTTTTTTTTTTTTCCTCTTAATGTAGTTTGACTATGCCTTACCTTTGTAAATATTTTGGCTTGTGTTGTCTCAAAGGGGTATCTTGGAAAGACACCAAAATCATGGGCTCACTTTTTTTTTTAACTTCAGCTGTGCTAAACAGTATATTACCTCTGTACAAAATTCTTCAGGGAGTATCACCTCAAATGCAATACTTTGGGTTGGTTTCTTTCCTTTTTAAAAAAAAGAAATTTGTATAAAACTGGAAGTGTGTGTGTGAGCATGGGTCCCCGTCTGATGGGTGAAGTAAGTGCACATGATTGTGAAAAGGGAGAGTTCGGTTGCTCCATATGTTCGTGGTGTAAAGTTTTGAGCTGAAATTTATTATAAGAATGTAAAACCTTAAATTATTAATAAATAACTATTTTGGCTATTGAATGTGTGTTTGTGTTTTTTTTTTAAATCTCTCCTTCATCGTACCCACACGTGAAATGATACTTCTAAGGAATCTTTGAGTGGGGGAATGCCTGTGCCTTGTACAGTCCTGCAGAAACAGTGGGGCAGAATTCCCATGTTTTTAGCAACCCCAGGAATGTTCAGGTGGCTTTGGCTTCAAATAAAGATGACATCATAGAATGAACTGCCTGTATCATGTGTCCCAACAATCCTTTATGAATGCAGTTACGGCTTCTTCAAGGAAATTGAAATGCTCTTGAAGAAAAATGAAGCCGAAGAGCACATCTTGCTCAGGTCTAAGGTTTGGCTGTTCATGACTGGTCATAAATGGGGGTACCTGAATAAGAAGACAGTGTTAACCTCTCTCCTCCTGTGCCAGGGTCTTCTACACAGTAATACACATGCCAGGGAGGACAGAGTTTGTTCTGTGGCAATGCCACCTCCAAATTATCCTGGTGTCAATACCAAATAAACCAGGAATGATGACAAACACCCCCCCCTCCACCACCACCGCCACTTTCCTTTCTCATATACGTGGCAAGGCAGAGCCAAATTTCTCACTGAGCCTGGATGTGGGTTTTAAAATCTCACATTAGCACTTGAGATCACACTTTGCCAGTCCCGTTCTAATGTGCTTTGCGCTTCACTGGTTTAGCATGTGGGTAAGAAACCACTATGGAACCTTATGTCAAGGTTGTTTCGAACAGTTCCTTTCAAGATAAAGGCTTCGTACCCTGTCATTTTCCTTGGGATATCCCCTCTCCTTGTCCCAAGTTTAAAAATACACACACCAAAATAAAAGGCAGGTGTATGAAATTAAAAGAACTAGAACATACATTCCAGGCTCTTTTCAAATGACCTGAATTTCTTTACCTGCCTGGAGGAGAAAGAGGAGCTTTTCACCCACAGGGCTCAAGTTGAGACCCCAAAGGGATGGTTTAGTGATCTCCGTTCTAGGAGGCAAATGGCTCTGATCTTAGAGCAATCCTATCAAACCGTCCAGAGTGACTTTGAGCAACTAAGCGTGCATAAAAAGCAAGTAGAAACAGTGCAGAGAAAGACCAACTCAGTTTTTCTCGTTTGGGTGCCTCAAGTCAGTCAGAGCTCAGAAAGGAGAAGTGGGTTGCCATTCAACTTGGCTGCTGTTAATCCAGTTCTGAACGGTTTCCGCTCCTGGCATTCCCTAAACTGCCTGTTCAAAGTGGGGATTTGCAAGCAGCGCTCGCAATTTCCTGTCCAGCTGCAGCTCAAGTAGCTGCGTGCTTTCCTCCCCCACCCTCCCCTTTCTTTTCTCTGATTTCTTTTCTCTTTCCTTTTTTCTTTCTTTTTTTCTTGACTCCGGGCGGTGGATAATTTTAGTGCGTTTCCTCTTTGCGGATTATCATCTCCTTTCCTCCTGGAACCTGCATACATCGGGTTCCTACTGCTGGGCTCCAGCCGACAGCTGGCCTTCCCAGCACTTCCTCTCGTTTCACTGTGGGTTTGTTGTTTGTCAGTCCACTTCTGAAATTAATAATGTTTTCTGGCCAAGTGCCACAAGCCATTACCACGAAGGGGAAGTAACACATATGAATAGCAGGAAGCCATGCAGGGTCACAGTGTGAGCTGAACCTGTGGGGGGAGCATAATTGAGCCTGGCCCATTCAGCAAGTGTCTGACAGCGATTTGGGGAGAAGGAGCTCCCCGCATTGAAGCAGCTCAAGCTGTGGAAAAAAAAAAAAAAAGTTTCCAATAAATTGGTGGCAAATGGTCTTTGTCATCAGTGTGAATGAAGGAGCGGGAGCAAGAAGAGTTTAGGGCCCCCATAAAGTTGCAGTGTTTGGGATTTCTCCCCACCTCCACTCCCCCTTTCTGGCATATTGTTTCATAAGGCTGGTAACAGAGGGGTGCCTGCTTCCCTCTATGGCCACAAAAGGACTCATATTAAATGGGTGGTTTTTATGGTTCACTCGGGCCAGAAGATTCAAAGAGCTATTCTCTTGCTTTCTTTTTCTTCTGTGGAAGGTGGAAGGTTGTAACTGACAGCGTGGGCCCCCACCTCGCCCTGAGCCTGCCTTTCTCCTGGCCTTACCTCCAGCCCTCCGGCTCCTTTATGCTTGCAGGGGGCTGGGGAAGGCGATCATTTTGCATCTTGGAGTTGGGCTCGCTTCCTGAATGGAGCCCGGCTGGTTACCAGGGCAACCTTCCCCAGCAGCTGCAGCTCCCCAGCCAGCCCCCCTCCTCACCTGCTGTCCCTGTTAGTGGCTTCCTTAGGTCTCTTCCTCAGGAGGAAGCCTTACTGCTTCTGGCCTTCTGCAGGGGGCTGGGGCGTGCCTTTCCGGAGAGGAGCTTATCTTCCGGGTTCCTTGGGGGCTCTAGGACCCTTAGGGAATGCATGGGTTTAGGAGATCACCTAGTCTTAAGGTTAAAAATCAGATAGAGAAAGGGTTATCTGGGGATAGAAAGATCAGCACAGCCTCCAAAGGAGTGAACATTGGAGACTGGCCCCCAAGCCAACAATTAGGAGGCTTGAATTCTGACTCGTGCTTTCTCGCCCATGCACCCGAGAGCCCTGGGCCAGTCTCCCGGCCTCACTGGTTTCTTCTTTCTTGTCTGTAAAATGAGAGCCTTCCCCTGTCATTCCAAGATTCTTTTATAATTCCAGCCTTCTGGTCATGGATTGGCGACACTGGTTTGATGATGAAGTGAGGCAGAGAGCAGGAGGGACAGGTGACATCTATGGAAGGTATCGGACACTGAACTCTGCACAGTATCAGCTCATTTCGTCCTCAGAAGAGCCCTGTGGCGTGGTTCCTATTACCATCCTTGGGCTGCAGGGAGGAAACTGAGACAGAGAGAGACCAACAGCACCTGAAGTCATCGAATGGGAAGTGGTAGAACCGAGCGCGGACGCTTCTTCTCTTCTTGTTATAAATAGCAGTCTTTGCTTGTCTTCACAAGGTCTCCCGATGTCGGCTAGGACGTGGTGACCCTGTTTTATAGCTGAGGAAGTGATGGAAGCAGAGATTAAGTGACCTGCTCAATCAAACCCAAATTCAACATTAAAATCAGGAGAGAGCCACAGGGCCCCCACGGCTGTGTCACCAGAGAGATGTGGCGTCCACCTGGAGGCGTCCATCTTCTCTCTCTGTGGAGGACTTGCTCTATCTTGGGGCCCATGAACACATAAATTACAATCCGGATTTTCCTAAGGATCTCTAGCATGGCTAGTCTGCTGTCCAACTGGCCCGGACCCCTGGCCCACCTACCCTTTCAAGATCACACAGTGAGCTGACACCAAAGAAATTTACTTTCTCACTCTGCTGGGTTGGGGGGCGCGCGCATGCGCGCACACGATGGAGAGGGTGAGCGAGGAGGAGAGAGGGAGGGAGGAGGAGAGAGGAGGAGACAGAGAGAGGGAGAGGGGAGAAGGGAAAAGAGAGAGAAGGAGAGAGAAAGAGACAGGGAGATTGGGGAGGAGGCAGAAGAGATGGGGAAGGAGGTAACGAGAGAGGGAGAGAACATACGGCAAGGTCTGCAAACGAGGAGAGGCAAATTAGAAATCATTGGAGAAGTCAAACACAGCATGGGCACATTATTCAGTAGCTGGCTGTTAAGTATTCTCGAACATTCATCTTAAAAAATCATTCTTTGGATTAAACTGCTTCAAAAGAATTACTTTGGGTATACATTTGTTGGCAGGTGCTCACACAGTAATAATCATTTCCCAAAAGATCCTGCAGACTTTCAAATACCCTCACTCCTCTTGTGTTCTTACCGCAACTGGCCCTGATCAGTCTAGTTCTGGTGTTGGGATCTTCAAACTTCTTTAAAGTCCAGAACTGATTTCCTAAGAGTATTTAGGGGCACAGAACAAAGTTCAAACAATTCACAAATATTTATCCAGGCCTTGATCTGTGTTGTACTGATTCGATGAAACAAGGTTAAAATAAAAGGCAATGAAGAGTTACCAAGCCCTTGAAGGCTGAAGGTAATCTCATTTTCTTTCTTTTTTGGGGCAGGGTGGGGGTGGTGGGGAGGGACAGAGGGAGAGGAAGAGAGAGAATGGCAAAGAGATTCCATGCCCAGCATGGAGCCCACGCAGGGCTAGATCTCACAACCTTGGGATCCTGACCTGAGCCAAAACCAAGAGCTGGATGCTTAACTGACTGAGCGCCCCCCCCCCCCCCCCCCCCCGCCCCGGGCCCAGGCACCCATGCAATGCCACACTTCTAAGCATGATTGCTTAATCTCTCTGCTCGTGCCCCCAAATCAAAGCAGAACCCCCAAAGAACTATGGGACAGGTCCTTGTATGTCCTTACGTGCTGCAGTAGTCAAAATAACATTTGAGACATGGTATTTTATACAGGAGAGGATTAATAGGCCATATGTATGCAGTTTGGCCCACCCACTTCCCTGTTTTGTCATGGAAAATACCTTTCCAGAATGTATATATTGCTAAAGCTTCTTAGTGAAGAGAAGTTCTGGACCACCTTATCTTCAAAAATAAACCCTTGGACACACAAAGGAAGAAAGAGAAAATATTCATGATTTGATAACATCCTAAAAAGCATCAAGCAAGTCTGAGAAAAGTTGCTTCTCCTAAGCTAGAATTCCCTCTTTCCTGCTTTTGGAGACAACCTAAATATTTATTAGATCAGCATTTTTCATTAGGTCCAGTGTAATTCCTACAGCAAATATGAACAGGAGAAGGAAGAAAGAGGAGAGGGAACAGAAGGGGATTTGGGGGGAGCCCATAGCTCCCAGGACGATTAGAGCTAACCAACTGAGCCACCCAGGTGCCCCTTAGCAGAAATGCCCCTTGACCTTATGTTCCAGTCATTATTGCTATATTAAAAACCACCCCAAAACTTAGTGGCCTCAAACCATGGCAATCATTTATTTTGTTCATAAGTCTGCCTTTGAGCAGACCTCTGCAGGGAAGGCTGATCTCTGTTCAGTGTCGTCTTATCTAGAGCAGCTCTACTGTGGGCCAGAGGCTTCATTTCCAAGATGGCTCTTTCCCATGGCAGGCAAGTGGGTGCTGGCTGTCCGCTAGCACTCAGCCACGGGTTAGGGCCAGGGACTCTGGTTCCTCTCCACGTGGCCTAAATTTTCTCACAGTACGGTGTCTGAGTTCCATAGGTGAAACTCCAAGTGTGAGTGAGAGCCAGGTAGAAACGGCATTGACTTTTAGAATATAGGCTCAACGGTTACTTTGGCTGTATGCCAAGATCTACCACCATTCAAAGAGAGGAGACGCAGGAGGGGCAGGATTCTGGAAGAGCGCATGGGATGGGAAATACTATTGCAGCCATTTGGGGAAAACACAGTCTGTCACATCTTACATGGAAACTGTTTGAATGTAAGACCATAAGAAGCAATAGTGAGGCCCCAAATTAGTCTCAGGACCCCATTTAAAAACATTATAATTGTTGGGGCATCTGGGTGGCTCAGTGGGTTAAGCCACTGAGTTTGGCTCAGGTCATGATCCCAGGGTCCTGCGATGGAGTCTGGCATCCGGCTCTCTGCTCAGAGGGAGGCCCGCTTCTCCCCCCTCTCTCTCTCTGCCTGCCTCTCTGCCTACTTGTGATCTCTGTCAAATAAATAAATTAAAAGAAACAAAAAACAAAAAAAAATTATAGTTATCAATAACTGCTGAAAATATTTTCCCAATCCAGCCCTTTTTCATCTGCCTCTAACATTCACAACAGAGCAATACCATCAAAATAATCATTAAGACTGATTCATAAGGGACACTGGTGGCTCAGTGCGTTGGGCCTCTGCCTTCAGCTCAGGTCATGATCTCAGGGTCCTGGGATTGAGCCCCGCGTCAGGCTCTCTGCTCAGTGGGGAGTCTGTTTACCCCACTCTCTCTGCCTGCCTCTCTGCCTACTTGTGATCTCTCTCTCTGTTAAAATAATAATAATAATAATAATAATAATCTTTAAAAGAAAGGACTGATCCATAAAATAGAATATAACATAGTTTTCAAAAAGAATATTCATGTTTTCATTTCAGAAGAGAAAATGTTATGTTTGAGATAAATTCACCAAAGGTATCAAGTGCTGTGAAGTTCATTGTTTTCAAGACAAACAGTACTCTATAGTATTTCATAATATTCCATTACAGTAGACCATTCTTACTTCCATAGGCATTTGGGTTTTTTCCTTTTTTTAAAAAAGATTTTATTTATTTATTTGAGAGAGAATGAGTGAGAGAGAGCATGAGAGAGGAAAAAGTCAGAGGGAGAAGCAGACTCCCCAAGGAGCTGGGAGCCTGATGCGGGACTCAGTCCTAGAAGTCCGGGATTATAACCTGAGCCAAAGGCAGTTCTCAACCAACTGAGCCACACAGGTGCCCAGTTTTTTCCATTTTTAACTACCATGAGCAATACTGCTAAGATGACTTCGGTGCATGTCCCCTTTTGTACATGTGCACATGTTTCCCTGGGGTATAAAGGAAGTAAAATAGGCATAGACTGTGTAGATCCCCACCTTCAGAGAATGATGAGTTGTTTTCAGGGTGGTTGTGCCAATTCACGTTACTAGCAACAGTATTTGAATTTCCATATTGTTCCATATTTTTGTCAACACTTGATACTGTCAGGGTTTTTAGCTTTTGCTTATTTGGTGGAAGTGAAATGATTATTTACTATGATTTAAATTTTTACCATCTCATTCCTCAAGAGCGTGAGTCCTTGTCTTATGTGGATTGGCTAAAGGATATTTTATTTTGCATAGTGTCTAGTCAGATCTTTTGCCAAGTTTTCAGTTGAGTTCCTTATGGGTTTGTTTGTTTGCTTGTTTTTTGTGTTGATATAAGGAAAGCTTTGATAGTTTAAAGATGGGTCTTTTATTGATTACCTGCACTGAAAATATCAGTGCAATGCTTTTCAAACTTTGTTCCTCTGTTCCTCCTCAGGGAAGGATATAGCTGCATTCTGAGGCAGGTTGTACCCTCTATAATTCTAAAGGGTGCAAATCAGGAAGACAATGACAAAAACTCATGGCCAACGTGCAAAATCTTACATGGATGTCTTAGAGGCCCGTGGCTTTTTTATCAAGGGACTTGTGGCTGAAAATGTGTAAAAACTACTGATTGAAACTATTAATACCCATGAAAACAGCGTCAGAGAGTTGAGTTGAAAGGAGCCATGTTTGATGATTTAGACTGAGTGTGGAGCTGGTGTAGAAATGTTTTGGGGTGTACTAAATCTTGAAAAGTATGGAAGACAGGGTGGTTTTTCACAGAGGAGCGGAAAGGATGCCAGAGTTGTAGGTGATGAATTATGTCTAGTTTTGGAAGAGGAAAAGACAAATTCCTTAGAAAGCCTGGCAAAAGTATTTCTCAAGGTATAGAACAGAGAGGAAAAAATCAGAATGCTCAGGGCTACGGGGGATGACATTTAAAGAGACTTTGCAGAGTGTAGAAATACTTGGGGTTTTGGTCAGCCTCGCCTCTCAGTTACATCCGGAACTGGAAACACTCCAGATCTTCCTTCCTGTGAGTCTTTCTTCTGTGTGTCTCCTTGACTACTCACACAGAAAACTTTTCTTCAGACACTTCTGGTCACTAAATGCGTGGAGGTTTTTCCCACATAAAGCAATTCTCTTTGATGCCAGCTGGGCATCCTACAATTGAATTCAATTCTAACACCATGTACCTGGAGGTGGAGCCCACAGGTTAAGCACTCAGTCCCCCAAGTTTGCTGCCACCCTATTTCAGATGTCCTCAGCAAGTAGTGGGTCCCCAGGTTACACACAACTTTTTTCCAACTTGGCTACAAATCAGAGATGCCCATAACTCTCTCCTCAGGTTTCATTAATTTGGTAGATAAGCTCACAGAACTCAGGGAAACACGTTTACCAGTTATGGAAGGATCTGTTAAAGGACACAGACAAATGAAGAACTACACAGCCAAATGAAGACGCAGACAGGGCAAGATCTGGAAGGGTCCCAAGTGCAGAAGCTTCTGTAACCATGGAGCTGCGATGTGTCATACTCCCGGCAGGGATGTGTTCACCTGCCTGGAAGCTCTCTGAACCCGAAACTATTGGGATTTTTTATAGAAGCTTCATCACACAGGCATGATGGATGATTAACTTCTTTTTTTTTTTTTTTTTTTTTTTTGTCCTTCTCCCTTGTTAGGGGAATGGGAGGTAGAACTAAAAATTCTAGGCTTCTAATCAAGACTTGTTCCTTCAAGGGAGCAGCCCTCACCCAGCAGCCATCCAGGATCCCACCCAGAGTCAGCTCATTAGAATGAAAGACATTTCTATTACCCAGAAAATTACAAGGGTTTCAGGATTCCTGTGTCAGGAACTGGGACAGAGACCAATACATCTTATTAATCTCAGTATCACACATCTGGTCACAGAATCCTAGAGTTTCAGGGAGAATTAGGTTCAGAGGCCTAAAATAGGGAACAAAGACTAAAAAAATCATCAAAACTAATGAGGGTTTGTTGTCTTCTGTAAAAGTCAGGAGGTGGGAAATCCTGGTCTGGTGGGACAACTACATGGGATCATCTGAAACTCAAGCTTATTCTAGCTTTGATTTCCACAGTCACAAGATGGTGGCTCCATGCCTGTCATTGTATTCACATTCCAGTCAGGGGGAAGGAGGAAGGAGGAGAGAAAGAGCGCACTTCTCTGCAGAGTCAGTTCCCTTAAAGAAGCTTCCTGGAAATCCTATCCCAGACTCCTATCCTAGGTACTCAGTGGCCAGAATCAGCCACATGGCCGCAGTTATAAGGGCTGAGGAATATAAATATTTAAGGGGTCATCTACTTCCCCCTAATATAATTGAGGTTCTGTTACTTGGGGAGAAGGGGAGACTGAATGTCCGTTACCCACTTTCTTAACTGGGAGAACCCTACTCCCACCCTACTGGACCATACAGGATCTCCAGGGCAAGAAGAGGATCTCATTTTTCCCTTCTCAGTGATTGGTTCAGGGATGAGACGTGATTCAAATCCAGCCAATCAGATTACACTCTGGATCTTTGCACGGAAAAAATATTTTCTCTTAGAGTTGCCAAGTCCCAGATCTACTGAATTAGACCTGGGAATCTGGTTTTTGTTTTGTTTTGGCTTTTGTTTTCAAAGATCCACCTGTGATTCTTTTGACTCATCAAGTTGGGAATTACCAGCTATGCTGTACGGATTAAACCAGTAGTTAGTTTTATCCAGCATGTCCTCTCTTGGGGTCTACAAAGACCAGCGTGAAAGGGAGCTTGCTGGATGTCTCATAACATGGGCATCAAAAGTTTGAGGATACTGTTTAGACACAACTGCATCAGAAGTTATCGCGTGCTTACTACCATAGGCTCTGTTAGAGTTTCGAGTTTTTTCCTAGTTTATTACCTGTTCTATAAAGTAGCGCTTGAAAACATAAATTGCCCTAAAAAATACATTATTTTAATTTCACCAGGGCTTCTAAGTCTGCTTTGCTGGGATTCAGCGTCCCAGTCTGCGTTCACTCCCTTATAGACGCTGGCCCACCAACTCTCACATTTTGTCTTTTCAGGCTGAAGTATTTTTAAAGTCTGTCCAGTTGTTTTTTGTTTTTTTTTTTTTTTAACACACCTTAATACTTTTGAGGGACCTTCTTGGGATACATTCCAGTTTCGTTACGACATTTTTTTGAGGTCGAACGAGTGGAACTCTACTCAGTGCTTCGGGAGCAGATGAATTCTGGTGTCTCTGTTGGTCCCGGTGTGTGCGTGTGTGCAAGCACTCGTAACACTGTGCTTTCTATTTTGTTTTTAACATCCTTCCTGATGATGCTTGCTTTTGTAACTGCCACAATACTTTGGACCGACTTCTTCAGGGAATGGTTTGCAATGATGCCATCATCCTCTTCCTGGATCACGTCTGCACTCAGAAGCCTTGGTCTCCCGAGAACAAGGTGGGTTCTCCTTTCCTGTTGGCATTGCGTGAACCGCCTCCGCTGAGCGTAAATGTTCTCTGCCCACTCACACAGCTCTGTGAGATCTTCTTGATGTTTATTCTTGCCAGGGTGGCTTTGCCATTGCCAGAAAATCTTGGTGTCTTTTATAAATTTGAGACTTCACTTTATTTATGTTTAAGTCACTTTTAAAAGTGGTAAGCAAGACTGGTTCACACACAGATTTATGGAATACACATTTAAAGATACACCCTCAGACAAAAGAGCAATTATCCCTTTGATGTGCCCCTATAATATCCATTGGCAATCCACAATAACAGTAGAACCTGATTAAAAAATAATGAGCATCCCATGAAAATATAGCTTTATGCTAATTAAAAAAAATCCTCACCCTTCCCTCCACGTCCACCTCAATAGCAATAAAATTGTTATTCCCAAACCCTTCTTATAAGGAAATTTGGGAATTCCCACTAATCTCTACCCCAAGTTTCACACCTTAGCCTCTCTAACTCCTCTACAAAAGTAATTAAGAGTTTAAAATGAGTTAAAATTCTTATTTATTTATTTGTTTCTTTATTTATTATTTATTTTTAAGTCAGCTCATGACCTGAGCTGAAACCAAGAGTTGGAAACTTAGTTGACTGGGCTACCCAGGCACCCAGACCAGGTTCTTGACCTCATTAAATTTTTCCTCTTCTCATCTGTGAAAAAATGGAGATAATAATAGTACTAACCTCAGAGTGTTATCGGGATTAAAAGAAAAAAAAATGCATGTAAAGTCTTGTACACTGTCTTCAGCACAGAGAAAGCCGTGTCACCTAGTTCCCCGAAAGAGATGGGAACAGGAATTCAGAGGATAGTACAGTAGGAATTCAGAGGAGCAAGGGAATGGTTTTTTGCCTGGGGAAGGAAAGAATCATGGAAGACTTCCTGCCAGTGGCTGACAAATCAGAGAGTCAATTTATAAATTTACCAGAGACTATGCATTGAACTATTACCATGAGGCTCACCCAGCTATCCTGGGAGATTGATTTTATACAGAAATTCAGAGTTTAAATGAAATAACTTGCCAAAGATTTCCCCAGATAAGTTGTGGAGAAGCTGGTATTTGTTCATAGGTCTGTTTACTTCAAAACCCGAGGTTCTTAACATCTGCTTTCCACCCCTCTACAGTTGTGTGGATACTACTCATCTCATGGGCCACTCCCTTCCCAGGATGAGGGCACGGGGAAAGCTGAATTCGTCATTGCAAGATGGCTGACAAGCATGGAATCACAGTTCAGGGAGTTTGTGGCATGCTTCATCCAGGTTATATTAGGGTCGAGACAAATATTCCTGTTCTGTGGTAAAACAAGAAAACAAAACAAAATCGACACCTTTTTTAGTCACTGCAATATTGGGGTCCATTGAGTGGTGCTGGATAATCCTGACAAATTTTTATCCTCTGACTCTCTTGTCCTTGTCCTTCTTCAGGAACTCCAGACCCTCCACACTGCAAGCTATAGTCAACTGAAACACAAAATTGTTAATATTACTTGTAGACTAGATTCCTTGTTCTGCCGGAATCCCCTGATGAGAGAGAGGAAGTGCTCTAGGTTCATCAACAGCACATGGACTCATCATATTTTTCTCACAGTAACAATGATATCTACTTTTTTTCAGCTCTTCTTAGTGTGAGGCTGCATGCTATACGCAGCATTTGGTATCCTCTTGTGAGGTAGAGACGACTCTCACACGGTGCTTATGTGCACTCTGGGGCTAGACCGCTGACTTCACCTCCTGACTCCACCACTTACTAGCTGTGTGGCTTGAATCAGTTGGTTAACCTCTTTATGCCTTAGTTTCCTTATTTCTAAAACAGAAATAATATAAGAATGTGGTGGGAAAAAATGAAACAATGCATTAAATGCTCTTAGAACAGTGCCTTCCTTATTATAAGTAGCTCTGTTGGGGAGGAAAAACTCTGACCTCTTAGATTTAATAATCAGAGACCAGAATTGTGTAGGACTGATGAATTACAGACCTGTGCCCCTGAAACAAATAATACATTGTATGTTAATAAAAAAATAGAAATAAAAAAATTTTTTTAAAGAGGCAAGAAAAAAAAAATCAGAGACTTGCAGGTTAAATTGACCAGAAACAGACTGGCAAGAGAAAAGACAAACTCTTAGTTGTAGGGTTTTTTTTTTTTTTTTCTTTTTAAAGATTTTATTCATTTATTTGAGAGAGAGAGAGAGACAGATCACGAGTGGGGGCGGGAAGAGGTAGAAGGAGAGGGAGAAGCGGGGTCCCTGACATGGGGTGGGGTGGGTCTCAATCCCAGGACCTCGGGGTCATGACCTGAGCCCAAGGTAGACACTGAACCAACTGAGCCACGTAGGCTCCCCAGAAAAGACAAACTCTTAATCACTTATGTTTGGTGGGACTCATAGAAAAGTGTGTCTCAAGAAGGTGCTTAGAATTTAGGTTTTATATACCATCTTCATAGGGGAAGGGGAGAGGAAGACGATTACTTACAGGAAAGCAAATGACTTTCAGGAAAATAAATGGGCCCTCAGGAGAATAGTTGGGAGGTAGGATAATTTTGTGACAATGTCTGTTGAGGTGATTTCTTGTTGATGACTTCTCTCCAGTGACAGGAATCAATCTTTCTTGGTTGTGAAAGTCCAGCAAGGACATTTATGACCGTTGAATTCTTTTGAGAGGCTGTTTTAGGCAAATAAGAGGAGTTAAAAACAACAACAACCACCTACAAAACACTTCACAGTGATGTATTCTGGATTTCTCCAACTCATACCATCTACATTTTGTAGATGGGAAGATGGAGGCTTAGACAAATTAATTGACCTAGGATCACTAAGGCAATAAATGGTAAATCCAGGATTTGAACCCAGGCCCATCTGGCCTCAGACCCTCTGATCTTCTGAGTGGGAGAGATCAGAAAAGGAAAAACTCTAATCTTATATCAAAATTTCTCAGGGAAAATAAATTCTTTGGAAGAAATTTAACATATCTGGGCCTCAGCTTTATCATTTGCAAGATGAACTGTTGAACAATGTACTTTCAATGGCCTTTCTGTCCCTCCCCCAACTGTTATTTATTTTAGGTGTCTTAGCATAAGCTGTTATCAGAGAAGAAATTGTAGGCATGTTTCTAAGAATGTGTCAGAGGAGACACTGCAATGTGTATTTGCATGTGTGCACACACCTGTGTGCCTGTACAGACGTGTTCATGCGTGCACACCTGTGAATGGGTTTCCGTTGCTCTTAAAAGAATGATTGTCTTTGGAAGGAAAAGGGAAGATCCCAAGATGTCGATGATCTCGTTGTTTATTTCTGCCAAACAATCCATTGAACTAGGATTCTGCACGTCCTCAGGGAGTGTCTCTCCCAGTCCTCAGGGAGTGTCTCTCCCAGGCTTTTTCCAAAAGGTGATTGGCAAGGGAAGTCCTTCTAAGAGAGATAAGTGGCTTCTTAAAGTAAACTCAGAATAAATAGAGTGCAAATGCTGTTTACTAAGTATTTCCTGGTTGACGGGATACTAACGTGCAACCCCGCATGGCGTGTTCTTCAAGGGATGGGAGAGATGAGGCTGACTTCGCCTTCCGGATCATCCGGGAAAGATCATTACAAGCTGCCCCAGATAGAAGATTCCATCATTTCAGAGCAACAGAAACTCAAATCTATAGAAATGGTTGCTACCTTTTTATAAACCAGTAGGAAAATATTTTTTTTAATGTGAAAAAAAAAAGAGAGAGAGAGAAATGGAGGCTACCGTATGGGACGTTTGATTACTTTAGAGACCATGGAGAGATATCAGGCTTTTGAAAGGTCATTATAAAATTGTTACATGTATTCTTCGTAGTTTATTAAATTTGTAGAATTTTTACACAACAACAAAACTTTCTGTGCGGTGTGCTGCTTTTATGCGACATACACATGGCATTTCTCATGGTTCTAGCTCAGAATCACAGAGTTTTGCTGCTGGTGGTTCTATTCACTAAAGTTCCTGACCCCTGTGAGGGTGGATAGGAAGGCCTCAGGCTTGTGCCAACTGAGCCAAACATTTCCCAATTCTTTTTTTCCTTTTCTTTCTCTTTTTTAAAAAAAAAATACACATTTTTAAAGATCTTATTTTTTAAAGTAATCTCTACAACCAGTATGGGACTCAAATTTACATCCTGGAGATCAAGAATCACATGTTCTACTGACTGGACCAGCCAGGTGCCCCCCAAAATATTTTCTTTTTTTCATATCTTCTCTTCAGGTGTTGGGCCTTAGTAATGTTAATGTAATAACATGATGCCTGTATTGGTTCTGACTTTTCAAGATTATTTCTTCAGCCTAAGCATAGTCCAATTTAATTCCCGATTGTCCCGTGTAGGGAGGCCTATAATGAAACTAAAAAACAAAGGCTCAAATAGGAAGAGAAGTCAAAGGGTTACCAGCTGACACCCAAAGTCGTAAGATAGTGAAAGGAAAACACAGTTTGGCTTTTTGCCCCACAGGGGAAGGAAAAACAAAAGAAAACAATCAAAACATAAGGAGAACTGTAAATCAGTCCATCACCATGGGCCTCCAAGGGGCCTGCCTGCTCGGAGGAGAGGTGGGTTATAGCCTCTGAAGGCCAGAGAAACAAGAAAGGAAGTGGGTGGGATTGCTAAAAGGTTCTAAGGAACCATTAAAGGAAAAGGAAAAATAAATCCCACTGATGTGTAGATTGGAGGCCCTGAGAAGCCCTCACCAAAGCAGGTGGGACTCCCAGGTCATCAGTAGGTCACAAAAAGACTGAGGAAGCTCAGGCCACTTCAAGTCCTGCCTTCTAAGGGAAATTAGAGTTGGATCAGTCGTGACTTAGTTTAAGGAGTGTGAGTAAATCATCGCTTCTCGGCCTTTTGGCTAAGATCAAGTGAAGGATTGTGAGTAAATCAACTTGTAGGGGAGTTGCTGGGGAGAAGAGAGGTTTAAGCAATGAGTTTTTTTGGTTTTGTTTTTGTGTCTGGTTTTTTTTTTTTAACATTTTGGAGTCTATTCCCTAACTTGAAGTGATGATCAGCATTTTCTTAGGATTTTATTATTTTATTTCAGGTACACCTATGATTTATTTTGGTGGGAAAAACAAGGTTTTTGACATCTACCTAAATAAAAATTTTCTCCCTTTCTTTCCTAAAGTCGCTTCTCCTTAAAACCCAGGACTTTGGACACATAATTCAGAAAACTTTTACAGAACCTACTGTTGATCTTGGGAGTCAGGTTGAGCTGGGAGTGTAGCCCAGCTTCACTACTAAGGAACAGGATGTTGCCAAACTCTAGGCAAGACCCAGTAGCGGCAGCAGTGTTATCAGTGAGGGGGAGGATGGGGTGTCTGAACCACAGGGTTGTCGTAAGACCAATGGCTGTGAGGTGCTTGGCGCAGAACCTGGCATATACATAGTGACTGTCTGAGCCGGGGCAAGTCATTTCATTGATCTTGACCTCAGTCTTCTTATCCACGAAAGAGCCATAATGGCCACCCTCCAGGGTTATTGTGTAGCTGAAATGTGTTGATGTGTTTGCCAGCCTTCTTGGCAAACTTTTCCTCTTCCTTCAAGTCTCAGCTCAAATGCCACTTCCTCTGGAAAGCTTTCTGAATTCCTTTGGTGGATTTTTAACACGCTCCCATGGCAATGTGTCTCTATCTCCATTGTACAGTACCTCGTATTCCATTATAAATGTTGGTTCAACTGTGTCACTTCATTTTTGTAGTGTAGTTGAAAACTAGGCTTTGAGATCGGTTGAGAATCTTTGTTCAACCAATACTCTCAGATAATGAGCTACTGACTTAACTTCTCTGAAACTCCATTTCTACCACCGTGGAGTGGGAGCAATGATACCTAGTGAATAAGTACTCTTGTTAATACATCACCTAGAATAGTGCTTGGTACATGCCACATGCTCAGTAAATATTTTAGAATGCATGAACAAATAGGAATGTTGTGCATATTAATTAATGCAATGCATATGTAAAACACAGTGTCATACTCTTTTTAGATAATAAATATTTATAATGTACATGTTTGTAAAGGGTCTGGGTGCCTACATTTCATTAAAAAAAATATATATATATATATACACACATACATATATACTTGCTTATGTTCCAGGGAGTACAAACAGTATATGAGTCTTATATAGGTTTTGCCTAGGGCAAACATGCAAATTAATTAATGTTTGTGAAATAGAATGATGGGTCACCCAAACAGAGATAGGAAGAAAGTCTTTTGGAATCCGATATTCTAAAGACATGTAGAATTACATAACTTTTTGGAAAAAAAGGATCTTATACTTTATTAATTTTTTCTTTTGTCTGTTTTGCATTTCTTTGATATTTTTTATTTGAAGCATTTCCTTCCCTTTATTAACTTTGGATTTACTTTGTTCTTCTTTCTCTAGCTTCTAACGTAGGAGCTTGAGATCATTGATTTTAGACTTTATTTTATATAAACATTCAAAGCTATAACTTTCCCTCTAGTCACTATTTTAGCTGCATCCCACAAAGTTTGATAAGTTTTATTTCTATTATTCTTACGATTAAAATATTTTAAAATTTCCCTTGTAAATTCTTCCCGGACCTATAGATTACTTAGAAGTGTGTTACTTGATTTCTAAACATTTGGGATTTTCCTAGTTGGTTTGTTATTGATTTCTAGTTTAACTCCACTGTGGTCAGAGAATATACTTCATATAATTTCAAACTTTAAAGAAAAAGGAGACTCATTTTATGGCCTACCATATGGTTTATCTTGGCGAACATAATGTGTACACTCGAAGAGAATATGTTTTCTGCAATTGTTGGGTATAGTGTCCTGTAAATATCAACTAATTCAAAATAGTTGATGGTGTTCAGATCTTCCATATCTTACTGACATTTTTGTCTAGTTGGTCTACTAATGACTGAGAGAGATATGTTCAGATTAGCTACTTGATTGTTGAATTGTCTGTCTTTCCCTTTAATTCTGTCAATTTTTTCTTTCTTACTAAGTACATGCTCCCAATTCTTTTATTTTCCAGATGATAAAGGTTAAACTTTGTAACACCCTGAAAAAAATGAAACATTTAAAAATTTTGTTTAGATGATTATAAATGTGTAGGGGGGGGCACCTGGGTGGCTCAGTGGATTAAGCCGCTGCCTTCGGCTCAGGTCATGATCTCAGGGTCCTGGGATCGAGCCCCGCATCGGGCTCTCTGCTCCGCAGGGAGCCTGCTTCCTCCTCTCTCTCTGCCTGCCTCTCTGCCTACTTGTGATCTCTCTCTCTGTCAATTAAATAAATAAAATCTTTAAAAAAAAATGTGTAGGGGTTCAAATTACAAAATTCATATGATGCCTCTTATAATCCTCCCACCAGAGATACCACTCAAAAATTTGAAAAAGCGTGATTTAAGTTTTACAAATGCTTATATAAATATACATAAGAGCTTTTTGTATCTTTACATAAACAGGATTATATTCACATATTTTTCTGCAACCAGCTTTTTTCAACTTCAACAATTTACAGAGGATTTCTTTCATTTCACTAAGCATAGCTTTATTTCATTTTTTAGAAAAAATTATTACATTGTATTCAATTGTATGAATGTACAATAGTTTATATGATTAACCTCCTATTAAGGAGCACTAGCTTGTTTACAATTTTTCACTATAATCAGCAATACTATAATGAAAACCATTGGTTTACACTAGCTTAATTATTTCCTTTGGATAAATTCCTGGAAGTAGAATGACTGGTTCAATGATCTCACACATTTTATATCTGATTCATATTGCCTGCTTGCCCTCTTTCAGACTTGCCATTCTAAACTCATTGGACATTGTTACTCTTTTTATTATCTCTCTCAATCAGTAGGATAGCACCCATTTTAGAAGTTGGGGTTCTCTCCATCATATTAGAAGATCATGCGATGCTGGTCAAAGTTGTTGATGGAAAAATAGTGAAGACATATAAAGTAAAGAAGAGGAGGACATAATGTGGTTTTCTACCTCTACCTTTCACTTCTCCTTGCTCTCGTGAGATGGAAGTAGAAGAAACGATTACTGCAGAGGGGAAAACACAAATTTTATTAGAGATCTACAGGATGCATAAATCTGGCTTAGACTGTTTTAACCACAGAGCTCTGTTCTCTTCAACCCATGGCTCTTTAGAAAACAACAGCCCCAATTTTGTGCCCTAAATTTAGAAGAAGCATTGCAGGAGAGAATATTCCAGTACAGTAATGTAGAGGACAGGGTGGCAGCAGAAGGTAAGATGGGTATTTCTTGAGCTCCTGCTCCCTATGTTCCAGGTACTTCACATACATTGTCTCACTTCATCCAACCAACAACCCTGTGGGATAGGTGGTGAGGCTGCCATTGTTATCCTATACTTACAGAGGAAGAACCGTAAGTTCTTAAAGGGCAAGCACACACTATTAGAAGAGGTAGAATCTGGATTAAGTACCCATCTTTCTGCATGAGGGAGCATGCTTTTCCATCTCAGCGCCTTTGCCCCAGGGAGTGAGGGAGTGGGTGTGGGGTGGGGTAGAGCAGGGGGAGGAGGATGAGGCAGATAGCTGTCCTTGGGGGACAAATGCCTTTGTGAGCCTCAGGGAATCTGCTGGCTGTGTCCCCATGTTCATAGATCAAGACTTTGAATTGTCCCAAACTGCCCCTTGCTTTTGGCAACAGTGGAGTCTATGTTTGTTTCCAGAAATCACAGTCGTGATCACAATGAGGCTGTGTTCGTATGTAATCGGGTTTGACAGAAATTAATTTTTAATAAGAGGTTCCATTCAGTCAAACAACTGCCCTTTGGGGGCCCATGTCAGGCTCGGTCACCCAGGGTCAGGCAATGGCACAGTGTGTGCTCTTGGCTGTGGCCTGGGGAGTGTGTGTGTGTGTGTGCATGTGTGCGTGTGTGTGTGTGTGTGTGTGTGTGTGTAGAGTACAGTCGGTGTTGGAATGGGGGCTTTGGGGATGTGGTTACTGACTTAGTCAGATCTTACTGGTCTATCCAGAAGTTGGAGGAGGCAGTCAGGGCATTTCTTTGATGGCCAAGAAGAATCTGTGTGGCATCCCCCAGAACCCACCCCCCCTTTTTTGGGAAATATTTTTCACTTAAATAATCTCTACACCCAATGTGGGGCGTGAACTCACAACCCTGAGAACAAGAGTGGCATGTTCTTCCAACTGAGCTAGGCCGGTGCCCCCAGAAAACCCCTTCTTCTTCCTCATTGTAATTGTCCCTTTGGATGAATTTAGCTTAGCAGATGCTTAGGGTGTGCCCATCACTGTGGTTCTCATTAAATAGGCAACCCTGTCCGATACAATGTCATCCGTCCCGCATTATAGATTAGGAAAACCAAGGCTCAGAGAGGTTAATTAATGAAAAGTACACACTCAGTTAGAAAGTTGAGGGGGGTGGGATTCCATGATCTCTCTGCCAAAACACTTTGTACCTTCACTGTGGAGATGATGTGGTCCTCACCATTTCTCTGAGGACCAGACATTGACGTATTAGAGGGACTACTGTTCAAATTCCGTTCCAGTTGCTCTTTCTCACCGAAATTTGCATCTTTCTCACCAAAATTATGGTCAACAACCATATTTATATGTGACCTGCTACCAACTTTTCTCCACGTCACTCGAACTCTGTGGTCCTCACATCTCTTGCTCGTTAGCAACACTAACAAGGTGATGTTCATACCCACATCCCAAGATCTGGGAGTTCCGGTGTTTTCTCTTCTCTCTCTCTCTCTCTCTCTCTCTCTTTTAAAAGATTTTACTTACTTATTTGAGAGACAGAGTGAGAGAGAGAGAGAGAGAGAGAGATCGATCATGAACCGGGGGAAGGACAGAGGCAGAGGGAGAAGCAGGTTTCTCCTGAGGGACTGGATCCCAGGACCCTGGGATCATGACCTGAGCCAAAGGCAGGCGCTTAACTGACTGAGCCACCCAGGCGCCCCTGTGTTTTCTCTTCTCTCTTATCTCTCTCTCTCTCTCTTTTTTAAAAAGATTTTATTTACTTATTTGAGAGACAGAGTAAGAGAGAGAGATCGATCATGAACCGGGGGAGGGACAGAGGCAGAGGGAGAAGCAGGTTTCTCCTGAGGGAGTGGATCCCAGGACCCTGGGATCATGACCTGAGCCAAAGGCAGACCCTTAACTGACTGAACCACCCAGGCGCCCCTGTATTTTCTCTTCTTAGAGGCTGCTTCCATTTTACTCAGGAAATGTATACCATTGGTTTCCTTTCTTTTCTTTCTTAGTCCTTCCTTCCTTTCTTCTTCTTTCCTTCCTTCCTTTTCTTTCTTTCTTTCTGCTGCAAAAAGGCAGACTCTCAAGGCTCGTACTTCTCAGTGTGGGCTGCACTGCCATTTCCAGTTCCTCAAACTTATCTTCTGAGCCGCCCCCAAAAGCTTTATTAGGAGATGTGGTAACTTCTCTCTGAAATTACATAGGTTGGTTTAAAAATAGAGTGCAGGGTTTCCCTGTCAGGAGCGCTGTCAGACTGCCCACTTCTGACAGCCACTTCCACCTCCCTTCTTTGTTACATGTCACAGCATTTTTATTTTTATTTAAACACTGTTCAGCTCAAGTTTTCTGGAGCCCTTGACCAAAAAGTTTCACTTAAAGCACTGAGGGGTGCTTTTAAAAGACGCTTCTGTTTCCTGACGAAGAATCACGCACAATTTGATTTGTTATGCTTCACCATCTTTGCAGGGGCGCTGTTAGTATGAAAATGAATTTTAAAAATATAATCTAGCGGAGGCGAGTGCCCTGACATGACGAATTCTGCTCCATATCGAAGCAGACTAGGTTGGGGGACGTGGAGTGGCTTTGGTGATGGGAATTTACCAGCTTACATTGTGAGGGCAGCAAAAGGAAATGAAAAATTAAACAAATAAATAGAGACAAAACAAATAAACGGAACAACTAAAAATAAGGCCTGGAAGTAAAAACTAATTAAAACAGAGCAAAACAAAACAAAACACCACCACCCCCCCCCCCCCCGAGGCCCCGCAAAAATGCTGGGAAAGAGAATGGCTGGCAACTGGGGTAAATAGTCTAGTTAAATCTTTTCCAGAATTATAGGATTTGTTGAAACATCTTGTTCTTAGTGTGGCGGAATGCAAAAGTCTCTTCATTCTTTTCCCGTAACCTTTGCCTCTCCTTTCCTCTCCTCTTATCCACACTGTCTGTTCCTCCCTTATATGGTTGTTCTCGGAAGTCCAGGAATTTGAATGTTATGTGAAAGGCTAATTCTAATTGGGCTAAGTGACATTCCTGTCAAACTGGAGACGTATGGGGGTCGCCCAGTGAAAGGTCAACAAGGACCTGGCATCTGCTCGTCTGGATTGCTTCTTTCATGTGGGTCTTTAAATACCAGTCCTGGCTCAATGGCCCAACAGTCCTGGTCTCCCCTCCACAAACCCTCCTCCCCTGGTACCCTTTTGCCTTACTTCGCTGGGCAAATACAAGGCCCTAGCATTTCTTAACATTTCAGCTTTGCAAGACCATGTTCACATTTATTGTCTCATTCATCACCGGCAAAAACCTGTGAGATAAAGAGGGCAGGTATTATTAAATCATGTGCATTTTATAGCTGAGGGATTTGAGGCTCTAGTAGGTTCTGGTTACTGCTCATGATGGCACAGCTCATTAAAGGCCGAGTCCATTCCCCAGCCCCAGGCTCCCTGGCGCCCTAGCTGGGTGGTTTTCTTTTCCCTAAGGAGAATGCCTCCTGACTTTGGACATCAGACACCGTTTGCAGATCCATGTTAGAGATTATTTTGTAATATGAAAGCTCATCCAGTTTTATGTCTCCATATTTAAATAAGTTTTCTTATCACAATTTAAGTGATTTCAAATTTTAGGAAGTGTGTTAGCCTTATTCATCCAACAACTATTTCTACTGTTTTAGTGTGAGTGTATCGCGGTGAGTAAAACTGGCAAGTCTCTACACTCCTGGAGCTTACAGTCCAGTGGAAGAGACCAAGAATTTAATTAACTAATTAATGAATATATTCTCTACACCCAACATGGGACTAGAACTCACAACCTTGAGATCAAAAGTCACATGCCCTGCCAAGTGAGCCAGCCAGGAGCCTTGAGACCAAGAATTTAAATAAAGACATGAATACATTATGTGAGAGGCCCAGTGATGATGGGTACTAAGGAGGAAAATAAAGCAAGGTAAGCGAAGTAGTATTTGTCTAGATGAGGTGGTCAGGGAAGGTTTCTTTGGCACAGCGACATTTAATAAGATGCCTGAATATGAGGAGGTGTCTGTTCCAGATATCTGGGGGGCAAAACATTCTAGGGGAGGACATGGTATATGCAAAGGCCCTGGGGTAGGAGAATGTCCAGAAGGTGGGAGAATGCAAGTACGATAGCCTGGCTGGAGCTGTGAGAGCTGGTGAGGGGTGGGAGATGCAATCAGAGAGGTGGGCAGGGAAAGTGTTGGCTGTATAGAGCCATAGTGAGAATGCTGGCTTTCACTGTGAATGAGATAGGACAGTGGAGGAGTTGGAGTCTGGGGTCTGGTGTCAAAGACCACATTTAGACAAATGTCTACATATGGCTGGGCAGTGGCCCGGCTCTGACACCCTCTAGCCCAGGCTCGGTCCCACTGTCTCTTTTCACTGTTTATTGGGGATGGCTATGTAAATTGCATGGCCTAGTCCAGAAAGAAAATATAGGGCCTTTTGCTGGAATAACAAGAAAAAATATACTGCTAAAGATACAAAAATATAATTTTTTCCCTTTCTTTTGCAGCTTCTCTTTCAATTTATCATGGTGTTCTAGAGTTGCCATTTAATACAATTCTAAGTAAAGAGACATTAACATTTAAAATTATTAGCACTAACTTTACCATTCATTTTTATATTGTGCAACGCCAGTTTTAAATGCAAATATAAGATCATTTTACTTGTATACCAGAATCACAAAATGACATTTCAATGTTTTGTAGTTCATACATGCATATGGATTTTATTCCTACCAGAACAGTAGAAATGCTGCACAAAATGAACCCAACTGTTTCTGTTTCTTGATACGCAACATGTACCAACACCCTACCTTTTGCTTATTGATGAGCAAGAAGGGATGACAGGGAAAGGAGCTATTGGTCGCCCCACCTTTCCCTTTATTCGATGTCGTCCTTTTCAGGGTAGGTGGTAGGTTAATACAGGAAAGTACCAGGAGTAACACGAGATGTGATGGTTTCCTTGGTTATTTGGGTCTTTTCCAACCCCATTGCCTTCCTGCATTTGTAGTTCCTGCAAGTTCCAGGTGGAATAAAAAACATGGTCCCCCTAGGTGTGGTCTGTACTCCCACCTACGCAGCCACAGAAGGAACGTGCTCACCTTGTACCTGCTTCTAGTCCTGCGGGTCTCCCAAACACGATAGAGTCACAGGGATCCTGGGCTCCTGGGGCACAGCAAACTGTGACTCAGGTGGCAATGAAGGCGCGCAGGCATGGTGTTGTCTGCTCACACGAGCAATGCCTCATGGTGCCCTTGAACTTCACTTATAAGAACATCTCGAAGTAAGATTACGAAGAGTTTTAGGATGGTGACAGCTGAGCCTTAAATCTAGCACATAGCCCAGAAAGCACGGGCTGCACGTTCATGAAACTGGCCCTGTTTTTCATTCCACTCTTTCTAGAACTGGTCTGGTGTTTGTGTGGGAGATGTTCAAGGGCTGATGGAAAGGGAATAAGCCACGGCCTGAGCACCTTCCCTATGCCTCGGCCTGGTGACAATTTATACTGCCCGTGAGGAGGGATCTTAGTGGGTCCTGGCAGAGAAGATGGTACTTAGAACAGAGAGAGTTCTGCCAGAGCGCATGGAGGAACAGGAGAGACGCGGACAAAGGAGAGGCCACTTAACAAGAGTGTGTGAAAGGCCCCCCCCCCCCCAGCCGGTGGGGAGTAGCAGAGGGAGTGGCTGAAGGAGGGGAAAATGGCAAAGGCAGTTGCCTGAGGGGTCTGTGATGGCCTTTGTGCGGAAGGGTAAGGAGCACCCACTGCTCCAAGGAAGACAAGCCAGAATCCTAACTTTTTTGTTTTGGGTTGAACTGATTTTAGTCTTAGGGCTACCGGGAGGGATAACCTTATAGGGAAGGGGCACTAATAAAATCAGGAAATAATCAAGGCCCAGAAATGAAGAGGCAAAGCTAGAGATCAGTCATTGTTAATTGAAAAGAAGGAACCAGGCCTTAGTCTCCATATTTCTTATTTCTCTGGATTTCCTGCTTTCATGGGAAGCGAGGGAGACGCGACGACTTTAAGATGGTCCTGGTGCCTGTGTGAGACTTCTGTCTTGAGATGTAGGTAACGAATGAGCAGAATACCATAGAGCAGGGTAAAATGTGAAGGAAAGATGAGTTTTCTGAATTTGCAGAAAGTCAGGTTTCAGTTTTAGACCGAAGAATAATGTCCGAAGGGTGACATTAGGAAGAAGCCTGTTGCTTGACATTTGTTTCTGATTTATGGCAGAGGTTTTGGGAGCAGAGGTGGAGGGCAGGGAACTTCCACAGAGGCCGTATGTCTGTGGAAGAAGGTGTGGGAGACTCTCTCTGGGGGAACAGCTCCTGGGGCTAAGGTCTGAGGAGATTCTGAGGAGGCTGTGTTCTCCTCAGTTTTGCTCCCTGGACAAGGCAAGAGGTGTCTCTGGCCTGAGCGTCACACTCAGCAGGTCTCATCTGGCTTCCTTGGGGGAGACTGAGCAAGGAGTCTGAGAGGTCGAGGGGACACACACCTGTCTAAAGTTCATAGTCTTGGGCGCCTGGGGGCTCAGTTGGTTAAGTGTCTACCTTCTGCTCAGGTCACAATCTCAGGGTTCTGGGATCGAGCCCCATCAGGATCGCTGCTCAGAAGGGAGCCTGCTTCTCCCTCTGCCCCTCTCCCCACTTGTGCTCTCTCTCTCTCTTTTTCAAATAAAAATAAAGTTTATGTTCTTTTTAGAGAACCTGTCCTAGATGCCCTCAGGGCTCTTGACCTCCCCAGGCCTGACCCCAGTGCCTGGATGGGCATCTGTCCCAGGTTTGTCCTCCTGGCCTCAGACTGTTGTGTACTTTTAGGCCTATGTGGTTGCCAAAGGCCAGCTGGCAGAGGGAGTTTGAATGATTTGGATACATGGGCTTGGTGACCCCCAGATGTGCCTTGGGCTGCTTGTAGTGCTGGATAGAGCCAGGAAATGGATATGCGGTGGGCAGGGGTCAGGCGACGTCTCTTCCCGGGTCACCGCGTGTCAGTGTGAAACTCCAAATTGCAACCTGGTCTTCTTTGTTAGTAAGGGTCTAGCTGTCAAAGCAGGAAAATAGAATTTATTTTATCTACCTACTTCTTCCGCTGTTTTTATAGCTTTTAATTATTTATTCATATGGTATATAGGCATTTCTTCATTTTCCTGCCTTGGACCTGCTTTCGTATAAATTCTTTCTTGGATCTCCTGGCTTGGATGAAGGTGGAGGTGATGAGATTGCCCCTGGGCCCCACATTGCTTTTGTTTTTTTTTTTGTTATTATCCTTCATAATTCCAGCAGAGACCCCTCAGGATTGAATACCAGCCTTCCTGCCTAAGTTTATTCTCAATTATTTCTCATTTTGTGCATGATACAGTTGTTTCTAGCTGAGGAATACAAATATTTTGGTGTTTTAAGCATTATTTGCTCCTTTGATGCCTTGTACACAAAGGGGAAAATTGGAGAGACCAGAATTACTGGTTCCCCTGGGTATCCTGTTTCAAGCAGATGCCTGGAAGTTAAAGATACTCTGGGAGCTGGGGCTAGCAGAGCCTTCACAAATCAGGGCAGAAGTCAAAGTTGTCCGCACAACCTGCTTTTTGCTTCTTTAAACTCAGATCCTGAATCTCTTTTTCTTTCTTAGACTTGATATTAACTTTTAAAAAAGGAAGTGAAATAGCTTGGGCAGGGAGAGCAGTAGTTCCAGAATGTTCTGTTGATTTTGGATGGTCAACTTCTGCTTCGTCTGCCCAGGACATGCAGGCAGAGCTGACTTTCAGGCAACTGTGAGGGGGTTGCTTTAGGATTCCTTTGTGGAACATGTGACCCGATCTCTGTCTTTTATGACAGCCTGGACAGCGTTAACAGACATGGTGTAGGTTCTTGTCAACAACACGAAGAACACTTCCTAATGTGCTAGACTTGGCTGAATACTGCAGTATTTCATAATTAGCAGATTCTCATACAATTCTTGTTCTCATTCTACAGATGAGGAAACTGAGAACTCAAGACACTTACTCAGGATTCTATAGCTCGTCAGCTGCTGAGCTGAACCTGAAACTGGTTCTCTTTGATAACCGAGTTCATGTTTTTGACCACAAACCTTTACTGCCCAGCTTTCCAATATGAGCTGAGCATTTAACTTCTAGAAGAGCAACTTTCAGTCACAACCCCTAGTCTGACCCTTTTGACTAATGGTTGTGAAAGCACAGACCCAGAGGGGTCAGATGACTTAACCCAGGTTCAACAGCTGCTTAGGGGCAAAATGAGAATCCTGGTGTCCTAGTTCTCCTCAGCATTTCTTCTGTTACATTCTGATAGAGGCCTAGTTTGGAAACACAGTTTGAGTAACGGTGGGTGGGGAAAGTGGGAATGTTTCCTTTTAAAATTCAGACTTAGAGCCGAGTTCCCAGCCTCTCTTATTTGCCTGCTTTTTTTCTTTGCGGTTCAATCTGTTCTATGAATTCTGAGAGCTTTCATAAGGAAATACATTGCTTATGGTTTGGCCTTAATAGGTCATACTGAGGAGGAAGGTACATGGTGCTTTCTCCTATGTCGTTTCTTAAGTCAACTGTGTGTTTGCTTTTGTGGTAGTTCCACTGAACCCTCTCTCTTCAGACTTCTGTCTTCATGGGCACATTGGGTGCACAAGAGGCAGGGAGAGGCTTGCCCCCAATTTCAACCACCAAATTTATACTTGACTTCCCTGAGAGAACAACCCTCTGCCTTCCAACCTGCCTAGGAGAAATTGCAGGGGGAGGTCACATGATGTCTCTAAAATGCTTTAAAATACTTCCACATAAAAATATAAGAGGAGTATTAAAAAGGAAACTGGAAAGTATTTTGGAACTTTAACCTACCTTATGGATTCAGAAGTTGTTTCTGTTAGCTTTTGCCATCAAACCATGTTCCCCAGATTTTGCAGCCTAAATGGCAATCCTTTATTTGCTCACAATTGTGTGGGGTCAGCAGTTTGTGCTGGGCTCAGCTGGGTCTGCTCCTTTCAGATTTCACTGGGGCCAGAGAGGGAGCAAAATGGATGGTTTGCAAATGGCCATGAGGATCGCCTCCCTCCCTCCATACGTGCCCCTGTGTAATGTGACTTTGCCGCTCTCCCATCAAATGAGGGAGCGTATTCCTTGCCTCTTCGAATTTGAATTTGACCTTGGGACTTAGTCTGCCCAGTAGGATATTAGCATGTGTGACACAGCGGATATCTGAAAAGTACTCGTGCAATGGGGCTTGTTGTCTTGCTGCTGGGAACCAAGAGACCACCTTCTGAGGAAGCCTGAACTAACTTCCTGGAGAAGGAGAAAGCTCCTGGAGAGAGGCCAGTCATCTCAGCTTTTCTGGCTGAGACCTCAGACTGGGGAGGCCATTGGCTTAGTTAGACCTTTTAGTCTGTGGCAGGTTGACCCTATCAGAAGAGCTGAGAGAAATAATAAATTAATTATTGGCCCTATACACCACTTAATACTCACTTTTTAGTTAGTTTGTTTAGAATGTCATTTTTACCACCCAGATCAAAAGGCTTATATACTACAATGATTTAAAAAAAAAAAAAAAAAAGCCTGCTTTTGCATGCTTCAACATTCTGAACAATTAGCTAGCAATCTAAGGCAATTTTAATAAATTTTGTTCCACAGAATGGTGTTATTGATATTGTTGCCTGACGTAAAGCTGCGAAACTTGTAAGGCAAAGAGGTCCGGCTGGTGGAGAAATTTAATCAATGAAAAGGAAGTTGAGAGCGATCCTCTGAGACCAGGGATTTACGGACAGGCTCCAAGAAGGCTGTTTCATCTCCTCCTCCCAGCAGAGGGGCTCAAAAGCTAAACATAGCTTCAAAAAAAAAAAAAAAAAAAAAATCAAGCGGCACCTGCAACACCTTTCTAAATGGATCAAGGTCAAGTTCGTAAACTGGATTAACAGTGTTCATGGGTGAAAGAATTAAAAATCAAGATGCAATTTGGTGAGTCTTTTTGTTAGGCCTAATCACATCAACATCTTGGTAAAAACAGTACCTTTTGCTTTGGACAGATGTTGGTGCCATAAAAATCCACAAGAAATACTCTCTGCTGTATGCCCTTGACTGTGATCTAACGAGCAAGTGTTTGTTTTGCCTAAGGTTTTCCAGTGCCTCACTATTGCTCCCAAGTCCGCGGGGTCAGAGCCGTCTGTGGTGGTGCACAGCTTCTAGAGCAAAGCCATGCCCCGACACACCACGCACGGCTGGGTTGGAGGCAGCTCCCAGGACACAGAAGGACCCGGCTTAGCACCCAGAGAGCACAAGGATTAGAAGGACTACAGGGCTATAGCACTGGAACTGGTTGGTCAGAAGTCTCCTGGGTCACAAAAGGCTTAAGCCATTCAGTTTTGGAGTGGTTCGTTTTGCAATAAAAACTAACCATATAGAAATAGAGAAACTTTGCAAGACTGTGTGGGACAGTTTAAGAAAATATTACCAAGTTATGATTGAGGTAATTATGAAAACAATGCCTACTGGATAAGAATACCATAAAAATTACCATTATTATTATTTTTATTGAGATTAATTGACATACAACATCATATTAGTTTTTGGTATACAACATAATGATTCCATATATGTATATATGTGAAATGATCACCACAATAAGTTCAGTTTACTTCCATGACCACACACAGTTGCATTTTTTTTTTTTCTTATGAGAAGGTGTGTGGAGAGGGCATTAGAGGTAAATTCTTCGGCTGGACCTCATTTCTGAAATTGTGGAGAAAATTTCCCTTTCCTCTTCCTTTCTATTCCTCAAAGCCTATCAGGTTGGAGTTCCTAGCGTAGTTTGGGTACGTTATGACATACGATGGTATTTTCCCTCATGTGTTCTTTGTAACATTAGTTCCTCAGGACATGCAGGATGAACGAGACAAGGAGTTAAATACGTTTGACACATACTAGATTAGATCTCACTTTTTGTCATAATGGCACATGAGTGTAGTGTATTGAGGACTTTAATAAATACGGTAGCAAAGAAATTATTCCCTTTTTAAAAAACCCAGTGCTTGTTAATCCTATTTAAAAGTAGAATTATTTCCCTCCCTAAAATGTTTTAACATCCCACATAAGTGGCATTCACTTGAGACATACTGAATTAGCTGGCTCAGTTCAACCCGCAGTCATGTTGACGTATACAGATGTATACGCTAGACACCCTGGGCGGATGCACAGATAAAGTCAAAAGGTATCATGGGCAACATGAAGCTCGTAAGAAAATGATACGAAGTAGAAAGCGATAAGGACTGTGTCAGTAGGATGATTTCATTGGAGGGGACAAAAACCCAACTCAGAGTGGCCTAAATGATACGAGGGAATGAAATTCTTGGTTTATGTAATTGTAAAGTTCAGAGGTAGGTCAAGCTCAGGGAGCTTGTTTTATCAGTATTCTGGCTCCCATTTCTTTATGATCCCCTCAGTTCTGCCTTCCTCTGGGTATCGACTTCATGTTGGCATCCTTCATGGGAACCAAAAATCAGGCCACTGGAGAGTGAGCCTTATAATCCCCAACTTTCAAATCCAGGAAGAGAATGTTCCCACTCACAACCATTGGTAGAAAGTCCCAAGATTTGTACTTATGCTGACTGGACCTAAACCAATCCACGTGGCCAAGAAAATGCCAAATACCTATTGGTTTAAGCCTGGATTACCTGAACCAATGTCTAGGTCAAGAGAGATGGGATTATCCTTATTGGCATAGACTCCAGGAAATAGGGATGGGATTGATCTCACCCAAACCCTGTGATTATTACCACAGACTGGATGGGGTGGAGGGTAGAACAGATGTTAGGGGAAATAACCACAATGTTTACTACAGAGGGACCATGAAGGGCCCTTGAGTTCTGTGGATCCAGTGACTGGTTCCATCTGTTGAGAATCTTTGTGGAGTAACATTTAAGCTGGTTGTCAAGGGTATGAATTGGTTTTGGATATGAGGGAGAGGGTGGGTAAAGGGCATTCAAAGACGAGAGAGCTGCATGAGTCAAGCCAGAGGGGCAGGGCTTAGGAGGAACATGAATGAAGGACTGTTAGGCAGACCCCTTTGGATGGAATAGTCATAACAATGTTGCCATGGGAAAATGCATGCTGTGTTCCAAGTACTTAAAAAATGAGGTTTTGAAATACAACCAGTTAGTAAATTGGGAACTCCTTGTTCTTTTGGTTATAGTGGAAGGCCTACGATAGTCGAGGATATTTATGTTCCAAGAAGTGTGCAGTTGGCATATCCATGCAAAACCTTTCTAGAAAAACTACAGACTTGTTTGAAAAGATGAGATTAGTGCAGATTTGATCACTGACCTATTTTATATAAAAATATTTGTTAGCAGGAATACAAAGCCTTCTTTTCCTCTCTCTAAGGACCCTTCGCTTATTGTATAAGCACTAATTTAAATTAGAGGTAAAATGCAGTTTTAAAAGTCAGATTTTGAAAGGAATGCTATGAAATTCCCTGACCTAAGTGTTTATCATTTTGAGTAACTAAAAAGATTTAATGTAAATTTGATTTAATGTAAATTGCTCGGACAAAATTTCAAAGCTGTTGATAGACTGAAGTTCATTAACGGTGTGAATTAAGAAAAAAAGAAGAGGGACATGAAATTCTGTATGGTGAAACCAGATGGGCAGATGCCCAGAGGAAGACAGACCAGGGGATGCTCCGATATTTTGGGCCTTTTAAAATGCCTCCCTGAATTTTTCTTTTCATTTCTTGTTCACTTAAATGTATGCATTTCTCCTTCTCTTTTAAAAATCTGGCCTAGGGTTGTGTGTAACTTCTTGTGTAGCCACAGAGGACATTTTTAAGGGACTCCAGTCACTACCAACTGTTCCCTTTGAGGCACAGTTCCCGTCTTCGCTAAGTAGCTCCGAGGGTTGGTAGTGGTCATTCTGCTTCCTTGCTGGTTGATTCGAAATACGTAATTACTTCTACGTCGAAAAGAGAGGATTAACAGACCTTACCCTAATTGCTTGTTTTTGTGGGGTTGTTAAAAAAGACCTGGGCTCCAGAAACAGAGGGTGTAGCCAGACAGAAGGCAGCCTGGAGTTCAAAAGTCTTGTAATCTTTGGCTCCACAGGCCTATAAAATTGGAGTGTTGACTGAATGCAAACAGCCTGTAGTCTGGAGGCCCAGGACCCAGAAAGGACAAGAGGCCCATCAGTCATTTGAAAAGGCAGGGGGTTTCGTAACAATTCCGGACTGACCTGCTAATGGATGGCCCCGTTTGATTTCCCCTTCCCATGAATGCCAGATCCGCAGCTCGCTGCCACACAACAAAGCTTTTCTTAGCTCCTGTGTTCCTGGAATTTGGGAATAAATGAAGCCTCTCACCAAGGCCTAGCATGAAAGGAGAAAATTGGAAATATTAAGGGATGATGGTGCCATAATAATACACTCTTGTTTCCCGGTGCCACTCTTGAGGTAATGATTATAGGCTTGTAATTTGTGAGCAAGGAGATTGAGCTCAATATTAAAGTGTTATTACAGACAAGTAGGAGCAAGGGGCTTTTTCAGGAAAGGGTGAGTGGTCCGTCACCTCCTCACCTCTAAGCAGTAAGGGTTACCCGAAGTTATAAGATATAGCAAGTATGGAAGTTTTCGCTGGGCAGAGGGTGTTTTCAAAAACTTAAGCTGGAAGCTCTTTCAAGTGACTTACTTGACAACAAACAATGTTTCCTCACTCTCCACGAGCTTGTAAGCATTCACTGGCGATCTCCACAGAGGAAAACTTTGATTCGGGGTAACTTCCATGTTACACCGGATTGATTTTTGGAATAAAAGACAGATAAATTATTTTGTTTAAGAAGATGTAGTGTAAAATCACATTAAAGCTGGTTATAAAAAGATGTTAGAAGACCAAGGGCGACAGACCTTTTTTTCCCTCAGTGAGGCATAAATAATAAAGGAACAATGGTTATGAGTCTGTTTTCTTTTCTTTCTTAGGTTCGTTTTGGTCAGCAAGCAACTCTGAAATTATTTTAAGAGAGATCTGTTTCCTACGACTTTGGAAAAAGTGGAAATAGAAATACATATTTTAAAATGTATTTAAATTTAATGAACCTGCTTCTTTCCTCCTCTTCAGAGGAAAAAGCTCTTAGTTTCAGAAAATCCTTGTTTTATAGTATTTTCACATTTTGCTTAAGTATTCCTATACTTAGCATTTACCTTATTTTATCTGAGTGTTTGGACTTAAATTGTCAGGAGATTTCCTAACATCACACCTACATCGCTAACCCTTACTTATTACTGCACTTACATTTCTCTTAAAAAGAAACACGCACAACAAGGTTTGATACTTGAGAGCTTATTTTTTATTTATGTGTTGAACTCGCTTGTGATCTTTTAAAACCAAGAAATGAAAATTTATGAAAAGAGATACTTGTTATGTAGAGCACTGATTATTCCCATCTATTTTTTCTAATGAGCAGGTGTTTCTGAATCTATTGTATTTCTAGAAGATGCTGGCTCTTTGACGATGTACAAGGTCTTGACTTTCTGATCTCTGGCAGATGTTTGTCAACACCTGTTGAACAACGAGGCTTCAGAAAGTAGTTCCTGCCTTATATATTTAGAAGGAATCTCTTGGGGCGCCTGGGTGGCTCAGTGGGTTAAAGCCTCTACTTTTGGCTCAGGTCATGATCCCAGGGTCCTGGGATCGAGCCACACATCGGGCTCTCTACTCAGCAGGGTGCCTGCTTCCCCATCTCTCTGTGCCTCTCTGCCTACTTGTGATCTCTGTCTGTCAAATAAATAAAAGATATTAAAAAAAAGAAGGAATCTCCTAACTTATTTCTTTTTTTAAAAAAATATTTTATTTATTCATTTGACAGAGAGAGACCACAAGCAGGCAGAGCAACAGAGAGAGGGGGGGAAGCAGGCTCCCCGCTGATCAGAGAGCCTGATGTGGGGCTCAATCCCAGGACCCTGGGATCATGACCCGAGCCGAAGGCAGAGGCTTAACCCACTGAGCTACTCAGGCGCTCCCTAACTTATTTCTGAATAGAATGATTGACTATCCTGCAAAGAAATATGTCATTTCTGCATAGTCTGGACCCAAGTGTCCGGCAGCAGCTCTTTCTCAAACTGCAGTATATCGACCCCACGGGTTGTCAGAGGGAGAGTTTGGGCCAAATGTGTGGCTTGCGTGGCAGGGTTCCAGAATGCAGTCACTCAACAATTTAGATGTGCAGAGAAACATAGCTCCTTTATTTTGTCTATAGCCTGTCTCCTCCAGCAACTTCTATCTGCTGGCCTGAGGGAAAACAATTAAATTTAAAGTATGTTTCAAAACTGGTCCAATCTGGCAATTTAGAAAATCTTTCTTTTTTTTTAAAAGATTTTATCTGTTTATTTGAGAGAAAGACAGAGAGAGCGCAAGCAGGAGGAGGGGCAGAGGGAGAGAGAAAACAGACACCCCGCTGAGCAGGAAGCCCAACATGGGGTTCCATCCCAGGACCCTGAGATCATGACCTCAACCAAAGTCACTGTCTTAACCATTGAGCCACCTACGCGTGCCCTAGAAAATCTCTTTAGGTTATATGCTCAGTCTCTTATATGAATAGAAATACTCAGTCCTAGAGAGTTTCTATTTTTTCTTGTCCGTCTCTATCATTGACTTGCTGTGAATGGGGAGGTTAGTGTCACTGAAGTTGAGGCAAAGGAGAGATTTGG
Organism: Meles meles; assembly: GCF_922984935.1. Classification (NCBI taxonomy): domain Eukaryota; kingdom Metazoa; phylum Chordata; class Mammalia; order Carnivora; family Mustelidae; genus Meles; species Meles meles. Next base: position 30,585,439 of record NC_060072.1, read on the forward strand.
GAATCTTTGGTTGTGATGTTTTCTGGCCTCCAAAGTCACAGTCATTGATTGTTGAATTTTCCCCCGGCTGTAGGCTGCTGTTTGGCTCAGGAAATTCTACTGGGGTGAACTCTGGCTGCTTTACGTCAACCTGCCCATCTCTAGCAGCCCCCATCTGGTCTGCTGTTTGGCGGCGGGGAATCCTCCTTAGGAGTAGAGTGCTTATGCTTTGCAGTGGTGAGCTCCATGGTTGGCCTAGTGGATTTCACTCTGAACCAAGGCAACAAGGACATTTGGGTACTTCAGAATGCTAACTCTGAAGGCTTCTCACCACGTGGTACTGCGTGGCTTACTTTGAGTGGCTGTGTCTCTGCTGAGTGGCAGAGTCTTGCTGGTACCACCTCTGTGTAACATAATGTCTCCTTTCCTGATGGAAGCAAAGATGGGACGAATTTGGAGGTGCATGTTCACTTGTTAGTTGGTTTTTCCTCCCCTCTTCTCTTTTTCACCCATCTTATGTCCAGGATAAACTTTCCTTATTTCCTTTATGACACAGCCTTTGTCCATCATAGAGATGACTTAGCTGTGATGGAACCACAAAAAGATCCAGAATAGCCAAAGCAACCTTGAAACAAAACAAAACAAAACTAGAGGTGTCATGATTCCAGGCTTCAAGTTAGATCACAAAGCCATAGTAATCAAAACAGTATGGTACTGGCATAAAAATAGACATACATCAATGGACCATAATAGAAAACCCAGAAAATAAACCTACAATCTCTTTCTACAATCTAATGTCAGTTAATCTCTGACAAAGGAAGAAAGAATATACAAGTGGGGAAAGGACAGTCTTTTTTTTTTTTATATGTATTTTTTATTATGTTCAGTTAGCCAACGTATATAGTACATCATTAGTTTTTGATATATTGTTCAGTGATTCATTAGTTTCATATAGCACCCAATACCCATCACATCACAACCCTCCTTAATATCCATCAGCCAGTTACCCCAATCCCTCTAATCCCTAAATGGTGTTGGGAATACTGGACAACCACATGCAAAAGAATGCAACTGGACCACTGTATTTCACCATACACAAAAGCAAACTCAAAATGGATTAAAGACTTAAGTGTGACACCTGAGTCCATAACAATCCTAGCAGAGAGCACAGGAGTAATCTCTCTGACTTTGGCCATAGGAACAATTTTCTAGATATGTCTCCTGAAGCAAGGGATGCAATGGCAAAAATAAACTATTGGGACTCCATCAAAAGATAATGCTTCTGCACAGGGAAGGAAACAACCAAGAAAACTAAAAGGCAACCTGGAAATGTCATTGGTTTGTGAAGAGTCTGTTTTCTGGGGTTGAAAAGGTGGTATCCTGATTGTGGGATCCATGGAAGATAAACTTGAGCAACATTCACCAAGGGCTAAGTACTTTTACTGACACTATTCACATGTTCATCATTATATCCTGGTGCCCAATCCAATTGGTGCCCAAGTCACTCTATTCAATCTAAAACACTTAGAGTAAGTGTTTGTTAATGTGTGTTAAGTTGTTTCAGTGTGAAAAGTGAGTTTGAAACTTCCAATTTTGCTTTAAGTCTCTGTATAAATGATCCTGAAATGACTAACCCCCCAGATAAAGTTGTACAGCTCATGGTGTGTTCCCTCTAAAAGAACCCAAAAGCTAGGATTGTGAACCCTAGTTTGCTTGATTTTGTCTTAATTTAGGTCCTGTTGTTGAGCCACTTCACGACGACTAGAAAAAGGCATTCCCGGAATTGAGGTATCCAGCTGGAAATCTCTGCTAATACTTTAACAAATATAAAAGAGAAGGTTTCTTACCATTGACACTTCAGTTTAAGATGTTAAAGTTGTGCTTTGTCCCAACATGCTAGCTGGTCTTCAAGCAGCACAACACAACTACCCACGAGTTAATCCAGAAGCTGTCGCACTGCTGTGGCATTTGAGGGTTTGCATAAATGTTGATGACTGCATGGGCTGACGGATGACTTCGATTTCTTATGCCTGGGGAGCTGGCCCCATAATTGTCCAGGTATCCAGGAATAAGTCTTCCCAGGCCTATGTCTACAACGGATACAAGAGCCCTCTGCATTCTTGTGATCACTGTGGTGAGTCATCTCAGCTGTGTCCTCAAGTCATTTGGATCTCTGGGAAGGGCCTCACCTGTGTTCAGGGCTCACAGTTGGGGAACTGAGAGCTGGCCAACTCACCATGACCATAGGACTGTTGGCATGTAAGGTGTTTCTCTAGCTGCTCAGCGAGGATTAAATTGAGTTATCCTAACCATCTGATGATACTGGCGGTGCAGGTTAGGGAACATTCCAGGTCACAGATTTAGACACAGTGAGAATGTGCTGTTACTATCTGCTGAGGCTTCGCTGGCTTAAAGATTACACTAATTTTCTATCAACATAGGGTATAGTGCCTTGATAGTCGGCCGCTTAGAGCAAAGAAGGGTTCATGGGGAAAAGTCACTCTATTCAATCTAAAAATTGTGTTAAGTACTTACTGGGTGCCAGGCCCTGTACTAGGAGGCCCTGAGAGAGAGAAGAGAGCAAGAAGTGATTCCTACCCTCAGGAAGTTTATGATCTTAGGTTAGACAGACTTTTACGTGAAAATAAATAGCATATATTTTGATGTAGGAAGACAATAGAACATTTTTTGTTTGCATATGTTATAGGAGAGACAGGTGTAGTTGTCTTGGACTACAGAATTAAGAAAGGTTGATGATTGATGACTTTTTTTCCCTTTTTGGGGGAGGGGGTGTCTTTTGGAAGATACAACACCTCCCATTCCTTTGCTCAAGTACCAGAGCCATTAAAATTAACACTGAGGGCCTCCTGGCTGGCTTTGATCTCGGGGTTGAAAGTTTGAGCCCTACGTTGAGTATAGAGATTACTTAAAAATAAAATCTTAAAAAAAAAATAGCACCAAAAAGTATAATAGAAATTTTTGGGTTTTATTAAATGAACAAACAAGAAACTAAACAATCCAAACATACGAGTTATTGAGTTGGAAGTTTATGTTATTTTTAGACGTTTTTAACATCTATTTTCTTTGGATCTGCTTTCTTCTTTTTTTCTTAATGTGAAAGTACACAGAAGAAAATCCTATCTGTCAAGTTTTATTTTATCCTTTGCTGAAGCCTGTGTGGTTTTCAGAATTCCTTCCAGTTAATAAGGATGATATTTTTAACTTCAAAATCTTGATGATTATTTTTATTTCTCAGGAAAATCCTTTCTTTCCACCCTTCTCTCCTGTTCACCAGCAGAGAGGATACAGCACCTTATAAGTCTCTTTTCCCTCCTATGGCATCTTTATAACGCTAGTGTTCTTCACTTCAGCTCGGCTTCCAAATTTAATTCATTTGTTAGGCCTATTTTTACCTAGAGACATGAAATCTGAATGTGTTGCTAAACTATCAGAGAAAGTGCTTTTCTTTGTGCCTTCCATCTAAGGCAATGTGTGCTTTCCTAATGGTATTATTTATAGCTGTGGGCTGTGGAGTCGGAGCACAGACAGGCTGCCTACCTCCCGCGTCACACTTTTTTTTTTCTGGTTGGAGTAGTTAGTCATTAGTACTGAATTGTTTGGTCACGAGCAGGGAGAGAGTGAAAATGTTAAAATTCAATATGCTTCGTTTCTATGGTTCTGGTGGGAGATCTGTGGGGGAAATTCCTGGGTAAGGTGAGCCCCAAGTACTCACCTGACTGAAGGGTTATAGTTAAATGATGTTACTTGGCATTTCTTACCTCATGTCTTCTGCCCTGGAAGTTTGTGCTTGTGAATGTATTAGTCAGGATAGGCTAATTTATGCTGCAGTAACAAATAACACCTCTCCCACTCCCAAATTTCAGTGACTTACAGTTGGATTTATCTCCTATACCACATCCTTTCCAGATTGGCTATTGTTCTACTCTCTGTCCTCTGAGGGGACAACCTCTATCTGGAACACTTGGTCATTGCAGCAGAAGGAAAAGAAACATGGAGAACCATATTCCAGATCTGAGAGCTTTGGCATGGAGGTGATACACATGTCTGTCAGCATTTCATTGGCTAAAGCAAGTCACATGGTCACTTTTGAGTTTGTCAGAGCCGTGATATATGTTCTCTCAGGGAAGGACATTGCAGGGTGGGCACTGGATTTTTGGTAAACAAGCGACTACAACGAGGATTCATTGACTTTCTTTTTTTTTTTTTTTTTGAGATTTTATTTATTTATTTGACAGACAGAGCTCACAAGTAGGCAGAGAGGCTGGCAAAGAGAGAGGAGGAAGCAGGCTCCCTGCTGAGCAGAGAGCCTGACGTGGGGCTCGATCCCAGAACCCTGGGATCATGACTTGGGCCGAAGGCAGAGGCTTTAACCCACTGAGCCACCCAGGTGTCCCGGATTCATTGACTTTCATTTGACAATATGTCAAAAGAAATTTCCAGACAAGGACTGAATCTTATAACTGAGCTTGGTAAGGAGCTAGTATCTTCTTTTTTATTTTCATTTTTTTCTGGGGGGCTAGAAATACCTAGAAAGTCTCATTTTTTAGAACAATAAGTTCTTGAAAGCCACTTTCTAAGGTATGGATTACATTCATATTCATTGTGCTTGTTGTTTGACCTACTCAGTTAAAAAATTAACTTTAGGATATTTTGAGTTCTCATGACTATCATTTTGTCCTTGACTATGCATTGAGGCTCATCTCTCACCGTACTCTTTCCTCCAAGTCTAGGCTCTGACTGCAATTACCTATTTGCTATCCTAGAACCTTCCTTGGAATGACTTATAGTCTTCCCTTGTCTGGCTCTTTCCTCTCATCTTTTAGGGGTCAAAGTCAATAGCCCTTTTCCCAGTTTTCGTTTGGTGCTTCTATGTTCAAATAGGAGGCTGTCCATATTTATCTGCACCATAACATTTATCCCTTGGAAATATTATTTCATTTGCTTATCAGTTTTTCTCACTACCTACAATACATCATTGCTCTGGGAGACTCACAACTGCAACCTTATTTCTTATAATACTCCTCCTTTGACTGGGTTATTCCAGCCACGGTGGCCCTCTTTCTGTTCTATGAATAAGCCCATTTGACCACACGTTAGTGCTTTTCCACTATCCATTCCTGTTTCCTCTCTTATCTTCAGAACACTGGCCCTTTCTGTCCTTCAGGTCTTGGCTTAAATATCAGTTCCTTAAAGATGCTACTCAGTCTAAAGTAGGCACCCAGATTCTATCATATCACACCATCTCTGTATACTCTTGCCACTCTCCAGTACTTTTCTTACTTATTCATTTATCATCGGCCTCTTGAATAGAATATAAACTCAACAGAACAGAATCTTTCTGTCCTTTTTAGTTCTGTCTTACCAAGGACAGTGTTAGTTATTAGTACTCCTAGTCAATAAACAGCTGTTTATTTTGGATAGAAAATTAATAAAATTCTGATAGTTCTTCAAAATTAAGGCTAAAGCTATTATTGTTAAATACTCAATAAATATGAATTATTAAAGAAATCAATGAAATTCTAAAGGTTCTTCAAAATTCAAGTAAAATTTCCTCTTCCATTGATAATTCCCACCCATACTACTAATCTTCTCTTGGACTTACTATTTTGTAATCCAGCAACAATATCTTCCCTTATTATTCTCTATTGATCTATGTTACACCCTGATGATGACAGTATCTTACTTTAGTTTCCCCTGTGACACTTAGTAAAAATTTGGAAAAATATATTTTGGAGTATATTTCATTCCATTGGTAGATTATAAAGGAAGAATGGTATTATTGCCTTAGATTACTCATATCTAAAATGAATTTACCAAAATTTTAAGATTCCTACAAAGATCAGAAATCACTTAGACCAAATTTTCAAGGCCTTCCATGATTTAAGCCTGGAGAATTAATTTCTATGACTCTATGGAAATTGCTTGGGAAGGACTATTAAGAAAATTTCATATAATTTGTTTAATCACTGTAGAAACTTTTCCATAATTGGTTTCAAGCATGATTTCTAACTCCTGCAAGTGGAAATTGCATCAGATTATGATTTTAATCTATTTCCACATCATTTACAAGGTATATGACCTTGGGATAAGTTAATTTATTTCTCTGTGTCTCAGTTCCTTCATCTCTAAGTGGGGAATAATAATAATATTAACCTCTCAGTGTTGAGAAAATATCTTGATGTAAGTACCTAGAACATTGTCAGAAAAAAAGAAGGTGCTCATTATATGTTAGCTATCATTATTTTTAATAACCTGAATTAAAAATCCATGGGGAAGGGGTGCCAGGGTGGCTCAGTCAGTTAGGTATCTGCCTTTGTTTGGCTCAGATCATGATCCCAGGGTCCTGGGATCGAGTTCAGCACCAGGCTCCTTTCTCAGTGGGGAGTCTGCTTCTGCCTCTGCCTGCCACTCCCCTTGCTTGTTCGCTCTCTGTCTCTATCTCTGACAAATAAATAAAAATTTTCAAAAATCCATGGTGAATTTTAAAGACATGTTTAAGATTTAAGTTTTTAGCTAGAAAACAAAAATAAGCAAACAAACCCTAAAAAGTAGTAAGTTGGTTCAACTCTTGAGGCTCTGTGAAAGCAGAGGCATCTTTATCCTAGTAGAAGTTACCCAGAATCCTATAGTTACAGAATTTACCTTCAGAGATTCTAGAAAACAGCACATAAGGCCTAAGCCATTGGAGTTCAACTGGGTTCTGTGGGACTCCATCTGAGGTCACTGTTGGGTATTTGGAGTGGGGAGGAGCGGGGAACCTGTGTGTATGGGACCTACCACCCCTACAGCCGTGCTTCATCCATTGGCCATTATAGTTCCAGAGCAGTCACTTTTCTTGCTTTAAAAATTAGGCACTTACTGAAGACTTTAAGAGTCCATATCTTTGGGAAAGGGTGAGGGTTTTGAATATATATAGTAATCTGGATCAGTAAAGATAAATGTGTGAACTGGGGACAAAGAAGAGCAGAAGCCAAGAACTTTCTTGGGTCTCAGGGTGGTCGGGAGAAGAAAATCTATCGGGGGATGCCATCCTTGCTTTCATCTGTTCCACCTCATTGTACTTTTCCTCCCCACCTCTTCATTCACTTCCATGCCCTTGACCCTTACTTGCAGAATGACAACCAGCATTTGACTTAGTTGTTATCTTGATCTTAGCCTTATCTTTGATTTCCTGGAAATTACCATATTTTATTTTGAGAGAGGTGATATTAGGTATTCAACAGAACCTCTGCATATCCCAGACGAATGTCAAAATATCCAGTCATTTCAATGAACAACTTCAGGCTAACTGTTTAGCATGTAGAGGAAACAGTATTAAATGCTACATATTTTAACTGATAATTATATGGTCATGTAGAAAGATCCGTAGCTGATGTGGCAAACTCATTGTTTCCCTGATGCAGACCTGTGTGTGTTTAGGGAGGTAGAAAGGAAGAAATAAAGGACTGTTCTGTAGGAGTCTTTTAGGAATTTATCTGTTAAGGGAAAGCATTAACATGATTAAGCTTGAAGAGATAGTGTTATTAAGTTATATTTTAGTCATATCCTACCTTACCATTTTGATCCCACTGTTTAGACTATTTAGATGCATTGATTTATCTTTGTTTGTTTCCCTTTTCCTCTATCTTTCTTGCCTTCTCCGTTCACCTATGCTCTCCGCCCTTCACCCTTCCTCTCTCTTTGACCTCTTTCTTTCCTTCTATTGAATTGCTTGCAATTTTCATATTGAATAACTGAGACATAAATGCAATATTTGCATTAAACATTACTGGTACAAATAATCTCCATGGAGAAAACTGGCAATGTCTTAAACTGCACATGCAAATTTTGTTATTGGCAAAAAATTAATGGAAGAGTAAGATCTAGGCAAAGTTTAGATCAGTAAAATCTCACCAGAACACTGAACTTGGTAAAAATCATGACCGCAAAGTAAAACTCACAAGGATAGAAAGGAATCCACGAAAGCTGATAAGACAAAATTTTAATTGATAAAGAAATACAATTTTTAAATTCAAACGGGAAATAACAAATGCCAATGAAATAATCTCAGTTAAATAAAGAAGAAAATTGAAAAAAATTGTAAATGGTTACTGTACTATTTTGATCAAGGAAATATTTTGGCTTAGTGATGTTTGCTCTGGGAACTAATTTCTTGATGAAATTTTATCAATATGGGCCTAATCTGATCAACATGTTTGTATTATAAACATCCTCCGGGTCAAAATTTTCTCAAGGACGAAAATAGCTGGGTCAGAATGGTGGGGTTGAAATGTCCTGTAAATATTATTTTGTATCTGATCTGTATGTAACAATTTAACTTGTAGAAGTTTCCATGTCATTAAATATTTTTTCTATTACATTTCAGTGGCTGCATATTCCTTTAACTAGTCTTTTATTCCTACATATTTAGATTGTTTTAAGCTTCTTGCTATTACAACTCTGTGAACAATATCTTTATAAATGGATGGCAAACTTTTCACAAGAGGAGCATTTCTTGGATCCTTCTATTTCTGTATGGGTTTCAGAAATAGATATTGTCTGAAAAACTGCTGTGAAGAAAAAGAATCTGTATGTCTTTTTTTTTTGCGTCATTCAAGTTTTGATTATCTGGCATTAAGACTACTTATTAAATAAGAGCCTTTTGGATTCAATTAAAGCTTTTTTTAAATGTCCAATGTTGCCTGAAACGGTGACAAAATATGAGACAGCATCTGATCTTGGCTTTTAAAATAAGACAACCCAAAATACCTCAACACAAATAGCTCAAAAACAGCATGGTAGGATTGAAATGTCATATAGGAGCTGCTAGGATTTGATCAGCGGGAATTTATTTGACTTGTGCTTATTCCAATGCTATTTATAGTCAAAGGTAAATATAATTTTAGGTCTCCTTTAGAAACCACAAGCAGAACCAAATGCAATTTTTGTAAGAGGCTAGAAGAAATGAATTGGGGATAAACTAATTTCATACTCATTGCTTAGCATGGTGAACACAAGTCATGAAGAGTTGTTGAGCGAATAAATATGTTACTGAAAAATGAATATTAATTTCATACTTTGTAATAAGCAAGATGTCTACGAAATCCACCACCTAGCACCTAGCTCTGCGAATTCAGGTCTTTGACATGAGTTCTTTCTGGATGAATAAGAAACAAACATACTGTTCTGATACCTTGACATCACTGCATATTTTAAAATGTCTGAGGCAACTGACCATACCGCAGCACTGGTTATGGGGAATAGCCAATGGCATGGACAGGTCTTACTGTGACATGGTGGGCGACTTGTGATAAGTGCTATCAATAATGCTAGTATGATATTAGTTTACCCAGTAGCAATAACCACAGCATGTAAAGCATCTAGAAGGTTCCAGACCCTCTCCTGTTTTGTAGATGAAGAAACAGAGGCCAAGAGATCTAAAAACAAAGGAAAGGAATAAAAAACACTTTCAAGGCTGAACAGATAAGAGGTTTAGCTAAGATATGTACCCATTTCGTTAAAATCCCAAAGCCTGTGAACTCCGTTATATCCACGGTCTCTTTCAAGTTCATAATCCAGTAATGCTTTTTAAAATTACTTATGATCCCGGCACCCAGAGGCAGTAGCTGGAATCTTCTGTAATTTTAGGAATCCTACCTGTTCTTTCAAAGATATTTGAGATTATACTTTTTGTTCTGTAATGTACTATTTTTTCCCCCTTTTCCTCATCCTAATATATTTGAACATTTCCTCATGATATTAAATATCCTTTACCATATGCTTTGGTGGCAACTTCCCCCAACCCCAGAACCCCAGGTAAATTATAAGGTCTTTGAAGGCAGAGACTTAAAAAAATACCCTACCATGGTGTTTAGGGTAATACTGGACATAAAACAGATAATAATAATAATAATAATTATTATTATTATAGCTGAATTAATACAGTGTTTATTTTGTGCCAGGCATTGGTTGAATATAATGTGGACCAATTCATTTAGCTTTTAAAAAAAGATCTCTGAGGCAATACTATTTTTATCCCATTTTCCATATGAGCAAAGTGTCTAGGTCACTCACAGTCAGTAAGTGGTAAGGCGGGTTCAAACCCGGAAAGGCTGGGTCTGGAATCCATGCTTCTAACTGCTATGCTCATCTACCTAAAATCGATAGCAATGAATACTTGTCAATGCTAGGAAATGGAGAGTAAAGGTAATTATGGGTGTGCTTTGACATATCTTATGTGTAAAAACCCACAATTCATCCCCATTGCCACACTGCCTGAATTTTAGATTCCTTTGCTAGGCTTCTTAATGAGAAAACAAAGCCATACTTACTCTCCTAATTTCCCTTTGGACTTTTGGCCTAGGGAGACTGAAGGTGTGACCACACCATCCTTATTTCCATTTTTCCCTCCTAGTCTTGATTCTATCCCAATTCTGTTCCCCACTGAGAGCCTAGCTCAGGTCCTACATCCTCGATGAAGCATTCCCTGTCTTTGCTAGGCTCTGTTGCCTATCTCTTTGAACACTCCTGGTCCCACCTTAAACAAGGATCCTTCAACTATTTAACAAGTCTTATTCATCTTCATATTTCTTCGTGTCTCAGAAAAAACATGCTCAATTCATGGTAGGCAGGAAGCCAATATTCCTTTGTTGAATGAGCAAACGCCCAAGTGAATAAATGAAACTTACACTGTTTTGCAACAGACTGTCGTCTATAGTCCTCTCGAAAGAGCTGATGAGGTCTTGGTAAAGAAGGATTAGCTTTGACCACTTCTCCATCCCCCACCCAGTGCCTGGTACCATCTGAATCAGCACGAGAGCCTCAGCCAATGCTTGTAGGTGTTTCAGCTCAGCCTGGAGTAGGTACAGTAATTTTACTAACTTAAGTATAGATTTTTTGGGATTTTCTATTCACATAATCATATTGCCAAAGAACAATGCCAACGATGTTTCTTCCTTTTATTCTTAAAGCTTCTATTATTATTTTTATTAATAATAATAATAATTTTTTGGCCTATTTTATTGGCTAAAATGTTTTTTGTTTATTTTAGATGCTCTTTTTTTTTCATTTTATTTTATTTTATTTCTTTTCAGTGTTCCAAAAATCATTGTTTATGCACCACACCCAGTGCTCCATGCAATACGTGCCCTCCATAATACCCACCACCAGGCTCACCCAACCCCCCACCCCCCTCCCCTCCAAAACCCTCAGTTTGTTTCTCAGAGTCCAAGTCTCTCACGGTTTGTCTCCCCCTCTGATTTCCCCATCTCACTTCTCTAAAATGTTTAATTCAGCGTTGAATGAAAGTGGTAATAGGAGGCATCATTGTCTTGGGTCTTGCTTGAAAAGGAAAGCTTTTATACTGCATCAATTAAGTGGGAATTCTTGAGTCATTGGTTTTGTGGTTTTTAACCATTATCCTTCAAATATTGTTTCTGTCCCAACTCTCTGTATCTTTTTTTAAATGAATCTTATTATATGTTAGAATTTCTCATAGCATCAGCTATATCTCTACATTTTTTATGTCTCATTTTATTCTGAATATTTTGTTTGATCTATGCCACATTTCACAATTTTCTCTTCCTCTCATCTTACCTGTTGTTAATCTCGTCTACTGAATTCTTAAGTTCAATTGTTGTGTTTCTCAGGGAAGTTTACAGAGCTTCTATGTGACTCTTGGTTAATAGTTTCCAGTTCTCTGCCCACATTCTCAATCATGACTTTTATCTTCTTTAACATATAAGTATTGTCATTTTTTAAAAATAGAAGTGAGTATGATTATTGGTTTATTTATTTATTTCACAGAGAGAGAGAGAGAGAGAGATATCACAAGTAGGCAGAGAGGCAGGCAGAGAGAGAGAAGGGGAAGCAGACTCCCCACTGAGCAGAGAGCCCGATGTGGGGCTTGATCCCAGGACCATTAGATCATGACCTGAGCCAAAGGCAGAGGCTTAACCCACTGAGCCACCCAGGTTCCCCAAGTACTGTCATTTTAAAGTCTGTGTCTAGACATCTAATACTTAGATGTCCTTGTTACTTGCTATCTATTATCTCTTTATTTCCTGCTCTTTTAAGTTTATGTTATTTATTGCTCCTATACCTGGTTATTTTTGGTTGTATTTTGTTGTATTTGTGTGTATCTGTTTATAGAAATAGTTTGAGGTTTTGGATAATGCTACCTTCTTCTGCCAGGCTTCTGACTGTGTTTGCCATATGGTAAGTTTTAAGTGTGCGGGTGGGGTACAGGAGTGCTGCAATTCTTTAGAGGCCTGTCTGTTCTGGATTCATCCATTAGATGGGTCTTTCAGGGTCTTACAGAAAGCAAGGAGTGTTCACCTGGGCTCTCCTGCTTGGTGGACCCTGGCCCCAAACTTTGTCCCACAAACTGTAGGACACCTGCAAAAGCTCTCTGACTCAGTTTCCCAGCTTCTCAGTTACTTTATCTGGAATCAGCAGAAAACAGCCTGTAATTAAAAAAAATGGCCTGTAATGCAGAATTATTCTTTCTGGGTTTCTGCCTTCTCTTGGGTACTTCTTCATTACTGTGTTGGGTCCTCAATGCCTTTAAGTAGAAGCCTTTACAGCACAGAACTTGTTCTCATAATGTATTCTCTCATTACTGAAATCAGAATGCTCCTGTGTTCCTGACTTTTGACTTTAGGTTTCCTGGGCTCCATTTTCTATACCGCTGGAAGGAATGAAAAATTTTGAAATCCACTCATATTCTTGTTTGATTGTTGTTGTTGTTGGATTGTTTGTTTGTTTTGTTTTAACACTGTAAAGTAAGTTGCTTGGATATAAAAATCCTAACTATTCAAAGTGAACAAAATGATAGTGGTTTGTTGGAGAGATCGACTGGACATGTTCATGCATTCCAAAATAGAGCTGGAGAAACTAGTCATGAGTGGTGAAAACAGACGATTAAAAAGAAAAGATTCCTGTCAAATTGGACTTTCCAGTATCATGGAAAATTTTTATTCCTTTTCACTGCAAAGTAGGTGTACTAATGTTGGTTTTTCTACTTAAAATGAAGGCCATAATGTCATCATATTTGTATTCCTTAGCAGCTCTTAAATAATAAGCCATAGTGTAGTAATGGAGGGAAAAAGAACAAATTGATGAGGGACAAGTTTGGACTTCACATTTCCTTTGGATTTTTTAAAATAATAGCCACCGGAGAAAAAATATTTGTAACATTTCTTTGACAGTTCCCTTTTAAGATTTTAATCAGAAATAACTATTATTAAAGAATTTATGCCAAATAGAAAGATATCTTGCTAACTGAGAGAGATGTTAAAAACAAAAATAAATACTACATAGTGAAAATCAAATAATTGACTGCTTCCCTAGGACAAGTAATACGTTTATGTTTTCAGTTATAATCAACAAATACGGATGAGGTGTGATCAAATACCACTCATAATACAACATCCAGAGTGATTTTTTTTTTGAAACAATGCAATTCTAATCAGTCTTACAATGGCCACCAATTATATCTAGAAACAAAAAAATCATTGACTTATAAGAACACACATCACCTCCACGATCTGATCTTCTTTCTTCCTCTTTCTTCCTTCACTGGACTCCAGCCCTGATTGGCTTTCTTTCTATTCCTTGAACACACCAAGATTGTTTCCACCATAAGTTTTTGCACCTGTTAGTCCCTTTACACGGAAGCTCCTGTCTTCAGCTTTTCTCTTTACTGGCCTCATTTTTGCCATCCCACTTATAATGTAAACTCTTCAATGAGAATTGCTGTCCTAAATAATTCAAATTAACCTCCACTCATCTCAGCTGCTCCTAACTCAGTCCCATTCCAGCAGCTTATTTCATTTTCTTCATAGCATGTATCATTACCTGCAACTCTTCTATTTATTATTATTAAATATTTTATTTTATTATTTTTTAACTTGCTTAAACTCTTCTTCAGAAAATAGAGACCTATATTCCAGAGCCCAAAACAGTGCCTGTCACATAATCGGTCTTGAAAATAATTCCTGATGGGCTTTTAACTGATATTTGAAAGCTTGTTGCAAAGTATGTTGCTTAATTTAATAGAGAATTCCATTGCCTAGATCAGCAAATTTTATGTCAGGAAAATTTTGTTAGAGTGAGATTCCCCATGGAGAGATAATTTTGGCCTAAGGGGTGATAAACGTCTAACTTAAAATGAAGACCAATCCTTGAATAGTGTTCAGACTTCGTAGAAAATACATACGTACATACACACAAACATGCATGTGCACAGGCACACTCCATACACCCTATACATATGGTATATAGGAGATATGTATATATGTCTTCATATTCATATGGAGAATGAAATCATTTATATTCTCAGAGGAAGAAATGTTGAAGTGATTCTTACATTAAAAATATTATCTGAAGAACATTTGTCTCCTGTCAAGCAGTTGGTGATATATTTCTGATTAATTTTAAATAACAGTGTTTTTACTTGGAAAAAATATATCCCCTAATCCTTACCCTCCCTCCCCTCCCCCGCCCCCCACCCTTGCAATGGTGCACACATAAGCATACTCTCTCACGACTGGGATGATAGAGAGAAAAAATGCTGGTACTAAGACTACGATGAAATTTCCAGTTACCATGGCTACCTTTAATCAAAGCCTATACGTACGGGAGCTCCTAAATCTAGCTAAGAATATGTAACGGTGCTCATCTGGCATAGTATTTGGACAAATAATTAAATCTAGCGATGATTACATTATTGTAATAAAAAACTATCACTATCTATCAAGAGAAGATTTACCCTTCACCTGTGGCAGGCAAAATTCTAAGATAGCCTCCAAGATTCTCAGCCCTTGCTATACATACCCTGTGTAATCCCCAAATCTTTTTTTTTTTTTTTGTAATCCCCAAATCTTGCTGGCAGGTGGGATTGTGACTATGATGGATTTTACTTCTGTGATTAGGTTTATATAGCCAAAGTGAACATTGTTGACTTGAAATTACTCACAAAGGAGATCTTGGGTGGGTCTGACCTAATCAGATGGGCATCTCTGAAGTTAGGAGCCCATAATAAGAACACAGCCCACTTCCACACCAAACACTTCAGGGACAGGGGTAGCACACAAAGTTAATCATTTTAATGTTGTGATATGAGGGAAATAAATCCTCCCAGAGAAATGAGGAGCTCTTTATAATTTAGTAATTCCTTCCTATAGCTTTTAAAAATTTATAGTTTTGAGATGAATCACAGACCTGTACCCCTGAAACAAATAACACATTATAAGTTAATAATAATAAAAAAATTATAGTTTTGGATATAACAAAAATCCTATTTTTTAATATAACATTACCTCAGAACAAAGTTCCCTCAGGTTCTTTATGGCAACCTCGTTGTCTGCCAGGGCCCCTCACACACAGTACAGTCTTAGTAAGCCTTACGTGATGAAAATGATGACTGGGCTCCACGGGTCTGGGACAAGCAAAATGGTAGACTAGCCAAAATCAATGAGGCTGAAGATAATTATAAATTTTTTGGAATGGTAAATGTGTTGATGGCAAGATTCTTGAAACTGTTCTGCTGATACATTCACGTTTATGTAAGATCCCGTGGGAGGTGGGTATGGTGCTAACCATTGGGACCCGATATGTTTAAAAGGAACGTTAATTCTACTGTTTCTGGCTCAAAAGCAAACCTCATCCACACTGCCATGCTGAGCTTTCATCCCAGGCTCTGCAACACACGCGTTCTTTAAGTACTTAGTTGCCTTTTCACCCCTTTCCCAAGACACAGGCTCAGTCCACCTCTGCCCTCCAGTTGTTCATCTTTAGGAAGGGGCTCATTTCCCTTTGTTTTGTGTGTTTTCTTTGCCGGTTCCTAATTATTTTACTGCATGAGTCTAAGCTGTGAGCTAAGTAGCTCCAAGAGCAGATTTCATGAGAGTGACAGATTTTGACTTTCATATAAAATTATAAACTTGTGTCCATGGAAACAGAAGGGAAAGCAAAACCCGAGATTCCCTTCCTTTTTTATCTTGCCGTGTGGCACAGTGAAAAATAACTACCGTGGAAATAGCTGAGAACAATTACATGTTGCAGCAAATTCAACATCCCAGGTGTCAGGAAGGCACGACCTGTGTGTTTATTTTATTTGTATATTGCTGTGATGGCCATGGAAATTTGCCACTGGCCTCTCCTTCAAGAGGAACTGCCATGCAGAACACAGTGAAGGAGAGCCACAGCCACCTCCCTTCGAATCTGCAGTCAATGGCGGCTCGGCAGTGGATCTAGAACCTCCCTAAAGACTGGTTTGGGCTCAGCCGTTTTCCAGAAAAGATTGTAACACGGTTTACACAGCAATATGATGAGAGATTTAGAATATGCATAGCAAATTAGGAAATAGGAAAATAAAGTTAAGAAAGCAGAATGCAGCCCAGAGGGGGTTAATGTACGTGATGAGTATTATGTATGGGTCATATATTTAGTTCTAAGAATAAAGTATACCTACCAATGGGAATTGGAAACATGAATAAAGTGATTCCTGTTTAATGGTTTAGAATAACAACTCAGAATCTAGAGGACCCAGAAGATAATGGAAAAAGAAAAATTTCTTACCATCCCAGCCATTTTGACCTTGTTTTGATTATCTAGGTTAGTGACTTATAGGAGTGATAAGAATATAGTCCACTCATGGGAATTTTAAGAAATCCATTCCATTTGGTTTTGGATACACAAGCATATAGTGTGCAAACATATATGTTAGCAGGCTTTCTTTTGAAATATTTTTCTTAGATTCATGTCAGTATTAGTTGGTATATATCCTAAACCATAGAATGCATGATAGTAGTGGGCAGAGCTTTATTCTGGGATTAAAATTTCTTGTGGCTCTTCCCCAGTGCAAGCCTCACGATATGCATCGTTCAAGAATGTGTTGTGTGCCAGCCCGCCCACTGTGTCCTCGTGGGCTCCTTAGAGAAGTCAAAGTGGCCTGTGTCATCTCAGTCCCATGTTGGATGGCAAGCCATATCTGCATCATAGCAAAGCACATTCAACAGTCATAAAAATAAACTACAAATTAATTTCACTCATACCCGGTACTGCATTCTACTCTGATGACCAATTTTTTCATATTATGCGTTGTTGGAAAAGTAACTTTCTGTCGGAAAAGGATCTGATGTGAGAAGTTGAGCATTAAGTCAAAGCTGCGGTGTTGTTGAAAAAGGTCAAACATGACACACTGGGATATATAAATATTTAAGTGTGGACCCTGCATGAATAGAATAACACCACAGTTCTGCATGTTGGGGACTCAGAATAACAGTGGATAAACACGGGCATCTGGAGTTAATTAATGTTAGCAATCATCATCATATCACCATTCTCACTTTTGTCTATCAACCATTATCCTCTCAACCTTTTTTTTTTTAAGATTTTATTTCTTTATTTGACAGAGAGAGAGATCACAAGTAGGCAGAGAGGCAGGCAGAGAGAGAGAGGAGGAAGAAGGCTCCCTGCGGAGCAGAGAGCCCGATGCGGGGCTCGATCCCAGGACCCTGAGATCATGACCTGAGCCGAAGGCAGTGGCCCAATCCACTGAGCCACCCAGGCGCCCCCCTCTCAACCTTTTTTTAAGGGGAGCATCATTCAGGAAGTTTTGGTTCCACTGCGTTGAGCCGAAGATTGACTCAATCTCTATGTATGATTGCTATCCCTCTAGTATATATTAAATACAGTATAGCTATGATGATTGCTTTCTCCTCTCCACTTACAAAATTTTTAGCTTAGTACCATATATCATCTCTACTTTTTAGTACCATACATAGTTTCAAGCTTGACTTGGAAGTCAACTGATATCATCTAACGATTTGTATTAGTTAGATTCAATGCTAGTCCGATCATTCAGAGAATAGATTGAATTCTGAGCTGTGCAATTTAGGGAGAATTTAGGGAGAATTTAGGAGCTATTCAGGAGGTAAATGGAGTTTATTCGAGAGTTAGACCTTGAACATCTGTAAGAAGGGATACACAGTGCATTTTCTTACAGTGGAGAAATCAGAATCCAAGCCAATATGGCTTTTAAAAAAATCAAGGTATAATTTACACACAGTAATAGGTACAGATACTAAGGTCTATGAATTTTAGAGAGTGAAGACACTCAGGTGACCAACATTTAATTTAAGATGTACTGCACAACCAATAACCTGGAAACTTCTTTATGCCCTGTTGTTACCCTCCAAAATAATTGCTACTCTGACGCTTTATCTTCATGGGTTTTTTTTTTTTTTTTTTTTTTGCCAATTTTTGAAACTTCTCTCTTCATAATCCTATTTTTTCCTGTTTGCTTGAATCTAATACCATAGTTGTGAGATTCACCCCTGTTATGTGAAACAATAACACCTTCTAATATTTCTTTAATACCCCATTGTAGAATTTATCCATTCGATTGATAAAGGACAACTGGGTGATGGCGGGATTTGGATATTATGAGCAAGTTTGCTACGAACATTCTTTCTCTTGTTTTTGGTGCAGGTAGATGTTCATTACTGTTGAGTGTTTATGAATATAATTCTAGGTCAGGGAGAATGCATATGCTCAGCTTTAACAGATAGAGCGACAGAGTTTCCTAAAGTAGCTGTACCAACGTGCAGGATGACCCTCAGTAAATGGATCTCCTTTGCTCCATGTGTTTGTAAACATGCGATACTTTCATTTTTCACCCTGTGTTCAGCTTCAACACATACCTTTTCACCATCTGTCATGTTCATAAGACACAGTGTTCGGAGATCGATGAAGATTCTGGAGATAGAAAAGACAGAGAAAAAATATGAAAAAAGGTTAAGAAGAGAAGATAAAGAACGAGGCAAAGGAAAGACGGGGAGGATTATCTGAGTGAGCTGAGGGAATTCTGAAACGTTCTGATCCCCCCCACCCCCACCCTGAGAAAAAGCCAAGTGAAATTCCATTCCTTTGGGAAGAAGTCTCCTCCACCTGATTTGAGGCTCTGATTGCTTGAGTTATAAACACATGATGATGGGTGAAAAGTAAGTAAAATAAAAACAATAAGCAAATACGGAAAAAAAAATCAATCGAGATTTTGTAAGATCTAGACCTCATTGGAAGTGTCTAGAAAGCAAGTAGTAAGCATTCCATCTTTTGTACATTCTCCTGCATATCTTCTCTGTCTGCTATTTCCATCTGATGCATAAATGTATCCTCATGACATATTTTTGATACTAAAAGGCTTTGGAAATGGAAGAGGAGAAAAGGCCATGTCAGATTTTTCCCTCCTCTTTGCTTTGCTCTTTTCCTTCATACATTCTTCAACCTTTGCCTAAACACGTTTTCTCTAGGACATTGAAGTAAGGGGGACAGAAATTGTTCTTCACCCCACACAATCTGAAAGGCCCGAGGTAGGTCCCTGATTTGAGGGGACACAAGCCATCCCTGAGAAGGTAAATACTGGCTTATAATGGAGAAGAGGGAAAACTAGGTATCTTCAGGGCGAATGATTTTTTGTTGCTGATTCTGTCCACCTAATCTTTTAGTTTTGAAGGAAAAAAAAATCCTCTAGTTTAATGGCTTTATGAAGGCTACTCCCTAAGGGGTTAAAACCTTCCACATACTTAAAATGTATTGTTTATCTGGGTAAATTCTCTTTAGTAAAGCTAACTTCAATACAAGCTAGTTGGGAGTGAGACTTTATGGAACACACAGGAACTGTGTCTCTTTGGGTTTGCTTGCTAATCCTCCCTCTTTCCCCCAGCCATCTGGAAGAAGGGAACAGGCTTGAAGTTAAATTTGGAGATTTATGAGGCATAGGACGCATAGTTGCTCTATACATTTGAATTGAAAATTTGATCCAATTCTGGAAACTTCCCAATAAGCATCAACCTTCTGGGTTGAGCTATAAATCTGGAAATGACTCCGTAACCTTATTTGCTTTGATTTAACAGGGCAAAGCGTTGTCTCATACCTAGCAAAAATGCAATGGAGCAGTAACACTTGAATTGCTGTACTTCCAGCTAAGAATACTGAAGAGCTTTAAAAAGATAATTCTGTGCCCCAAATTAGCATTAAGTCGAACCGGTCCAGTAACCTGGAATCTTTTCCAGGCAACTTCCTTGCTGCTGTCCTCATTATGTTAGCAAGGCATTGCCTCTGTCACTGTCCTAGATCAGCTGAGGTCATGGTTTATAGACTGAAAATAAGGAGAAAGAGAGGCATACGGCCATGAAGCAATTAATACATCATTACAGAGAATGCCAAAACACACACCTTCTGTTGTTACTAGGACTTACTTGATCTCCTGTTAATATGTATTTTTATACCTACATGCAGTAAAACCTAGAGCACATTAATGATAGTTTCAGTAAGAACTGGATTTTCACCAAAAGCGTTTTTATTTTGCTAAAGGAATAATGCTATAAGCTAAAATAGGTATTTATACTTCTTTTTGACCTCTATGGAGAATTCCTCTGGGGCTATGGTTGTATCAGATATTCACTTCCCAGGTAAAACCTGACCAAGTAATTAAGAAAATGGAACTGATCTATGAAAAATGGATCCACAGGCCATTGTGAGTTTAAATATTGGCTGGCCGAATAATCTTTCCTTCTTCTGTTTTTTAAGACGATGCAGACAATGTGGAATAGAGGATAAACCTACGGCAAGGCATTCAGTTCTCCACCAGCCAGTGTCTAACAACAGCTCAGAGGGACAGTAGGGATTGCCTACTTGAATCTTCCCTTGGTACAAATGGGGTGGTATGTGGTTAAAGAAATTAACTGGGGTTGAACCCCGCCATCCTTCTGATCTCTTTTGGTCATCATGTTCTGTAAGTTTATGAAATGAGTTGAGCTAAAGATGAGCAAGCATTGGCCAACATTCCGGTCCATGTTATAAAGGGATATTGTTTGTTAAGAGGAGTAGTTCCAGGAAATCCTTTTATTTCTGATGTCTTGTATCTTTTATCGTCATGAATTAAGGTCACATTTCTGAGCATGAAAAATATGGACGTGTGAACGAGACTCAGACCTTCTCATATTAACGTGCTATTTCACAAGGAACTATCTTCATGGCCATCTGGCCATTTACTTGCTTATTCATGAAACAGGTACCCTGTGCTAGACAGTGTGCTGAGACACATTTTTTCACTCTATATTTTAATATATTCTGATATCAGGAAACATCTTAAAATTGAGACAGTGTCATAGCTTAATTGGCACGCCCCGCTTATGATATGTAATAGAGTGGCATGTCTGACAATGGCTGGCATTCTAAATTTGATGAGCTGTTGTGTGCATACATTATGCCAAATACAATGAAGAGAAAGTGTTACTGCACAGACTAACCGGGAACTTACCTTGGATTGATTGGTGTGGGAATTTGTCTGGACAAGATGATGTTTACACTTGAGGAAAGAGAAGGTCCCAGATCGGGTTGGGTGAGCAGGTGAGCAGAAGGGATAGGAGTATCCTTAGGAAGAATAGACTTTATGAATGCCTGGCTGGGACAGAGATGGGCCTGTTTGAGGAACAGATGGGATGCCAAATGCCAATGCTGCTGGACCATAGCAAGCAATAGGGGCTTTCAAAAAGCCTGATTCTTAAAAAAAAAAAAAAAAAAAAAAAAAAGCAAGCAGCTTGATTCTTTTTAGCTCCTTACAAACGTTTATCGTTTATTCTGGAAAGACTATTTTCAGATCAGCAGTGTAGAAGACATTCCTTTTGTGTTTCAGTCACTGTATGATGGAGTAAGGGCCTCTCCCCTAGGCTCTGACACAGCTTGGGAATATCAGTCCAAATCGGACATATTTTAATTGAATGATTTTTAACCTAAGTGTGGGAGCACATGCAATTGTAATTCAGCTGAGTTTTGTTTGTTTGTTTGTTTGTTTTGAATTATGTAACAAGCTCATGTTTCACCTGTTTTGGCTTTGTTCTTGCCATTTTCAACCAGGCACAATACACCTTCCTTAACAGAAACACTTTAGAGTGAAGGTTTATGGGGATTATGTGATTTTAACAGAAAAATAAATTTGCTTCAAAATGCATACATATAAAGTGTTACTCAAACATGGTGGTTGTTTTTGCAGCAGCTGAAATTCCAGACCCTCTGGTACAATGAGTATAATTTTTCTGCATAAAAACAAAACAGAAAGTGACAAATGAAATGAAATATATTTAAATGTTAATTGAAAAAAAAAAAAAAGACCCAAAGTCTAGAATACAGTTTGCTCTTTTAAGTAGGGGAACAGATGTCCTGAAAATGAACTTATAATTTATACTTAAATTTGTTAGCAATTATTAGATGCTAACATCTCCAGGATGAATGGCTACATATAGGCAGATAGAAATCCATGTTAATGCAGTTTTATAGTAAGAACAATTTTAAAATACTTTCCATTATAAATTGCATGCCTTCTTCCTCTATGTGTACCCTAACGACAATTAGTTAATTTTAGGTATATTTAGATAAGTGCATAAAGCCAAAAGAAAATACTTTTCCATGACAGGATTTAAAGAACACTTCCCCCAAAGACCCACAAAGCATGGCATTACTCTATCATCATTTAGAAATTGATTCTGATGTTTTTACACTTACCAGTGCTACTGTGGCCACTACCATCAACAAAACCTCCTCTAAAATAAGTGCAAAATCTCTTTTACATTTACCCTTCATCATTTTTGTCATCATTGCCTTCCCAGGCATCTGTTTTGTGGGACTTTTTTCTTTTTTTCTTTTTTTGTATGTTTGAGGTAATTTTATATAGGCTTTTCTGGCCGGTGCATCTACTTTAAAAACCAGGTGCATATTTGCATGAAAGCATTTATAGAAAATAAAGACAATCCTATGAGTAGCAGGAGCAATTGAGACCTTTGATGAGAGCAGTGAGGTTTCTTAAAAGTTTGGCTGCCAAATTAGAGAGAGGTGAGGTCACGTCTAACCCGACGTGTTCTGTGTTGAAGAAACTGTCCCCTTCAGGATGCAACAATATTTAGAAGCTGGATAAAAACCCCGCTGTTTCCCAGGAAGTGCACTAGTTTAAATGACAACTCCATACTGCTGGGATTTAATTGACCACACATGGTGCAGAACGCAGGGGAAGAACTCGGCGGATACGTCTAGTTCCTCTAAGCAAAAAGTCATCCAACTTAAACAGGAAGGAACAAAATTTGAATGCTAGAGGATGGAACAAAATTGCTCTAATTTCTAGGGTGGAAAGACTCAGAGGACTTTGCTTTTTTCTTTAAGTTTTCGCATAGAAATGGAAAAAGCAGCAAAGCGCAGCTCAAAAGACCGCATTTAGAGGAAGACAGGCAAAACTTTAAGAACAGAGCTATGACAAAAACTTGGTCCCTGAAACTGTATACTTCATAATTCATGCTTAGTTCAAATAGCAGTGATGAATGTGTTTGCTTCTTGTGCAGTGACCACCTAAATCCTTCGTGTAACCACATCATATTCATCAATTAGGACTGTGCTCTTTGCTTTAGAATCAAATTGTTTGCTTATTTAACTAATAGGAGTGCTTTTCGCTGAGTGCTATTAGCACTCCAAGACAGTGTTAATAGATGGTGAAACAAAATTTGTAAAAAAGAGCTCCTGATGAGAATTGAAAAAAAAAAAACCCAAAAAACAAAAACGACGGCACAAAACTAAAAGATATTAAATTGACAAGAAAACTACCGCTACAGAAGAAAGCTGCTATTGTGATGGAGATTGTATAGATTTAAGGACACATATTCATACATTTATGAACATTTTCCACTTTAGTAGGTAGGAGATGAAGCAGAAAGCACCTTAAGAGGAATATAATTGGCCTCTAGTCTTGTATCTGCCTACCTTATGACCTTAGGCAAATCATCTGTTTAAATCTGTTTTTTCATTTAAAAAAGTCTAGAGGAATCATAATATTTCCCCTGACAATTCCTACAAAAGTCAGATAAGAGGATGCATATCAGCATACGGTAAATGTATTGGTAATATAACAATATCATTTAAGAAATAGTTTATGAGGGAGGGCCTGCGTGGCTCTGTTGGTTAAGCATCTGACTCTTGATTTTGACTCAGGTCATAAGCTCAGGTTTAGACTGAGTCCTGTGTGGGTCTTAGCACTCAGTGTGGAGTCTGCTTGGGATTTTCTCTCTCCCTCTCCCTTTGCTCCTTCCCTCACACACTCTCTCTCAAATAAATAAATAAATAAATAAATAAAATCTCAAAAAAATAAATAATTTATCACTGTTATTATTATCGTGCTAGAAATGTATACAGTAACAGGCAGAAAGGTGTTGGTCTACAATGCCCGCTTCTCTTGCTGAAAAAATTCTTTGTTTCTTTCTAGGCCTCAGTGAACTACTGTTACTCAATGGTTCATGTTGGTCTTTTCCAAAAGGTAATGACCCAGTCATTTAAGTCAGAGTCAAGACTCTGTTTTGAGAATGAATTTTGGCCTACTGTACTCAACATGTTTAAGACTGTCAACAGTTTTTGTTCTCCCAAATGTTTAATCACATCAGTGGTTGAAACAAGAGAGATTTTCTTGACACAGTCTTCCCTTCTTTTCCCTTTGGGAAACATTGCTTGGGCTTAACTGCTTTAAAGTAAAAGTTGGCAGGGCTTGCAGGTTTGGGAGCAAACAGAAGAAAGTCCCTCCCTGGATCAGACAGTAGGGAACAAAAGCCCTGGGGAACTGACCACCACCCCCTCTTCCCCCGTCGCAAAGGCCAGATGGGCTCCAGACAAACCCCGAGAGCGTGGACACTCAGGGGGTAGTGGAGGTCAGCTGTGGTTCTAGGAAATTCCCTCTCTGAGAGATATGTGGGAAACCTTTGGGTATTCAGAGCGATGCCCGAATGATCAGAAATGGGGCTAACACGGCGGACTTTGGCTGGCTCTGTAGAGACAGAAGCATTCTGCTTCCTAAGAAGCCAAACCCTCAGGGTCACTAATCTGTGGGATTCAGCATACTGGGTGCGTTGTTTGTTGCTTTGGTTCCCACAACCGTTGTTGCACATCTTCGGTTTGTGAGAAAGACCTTTTCCAACAATTTAATCTCATCGGGAGATAATTGTCAGGGAACTGGACTGACAGGGGATGCAAAAGAATGTGTGTTTACTATAAGGCCAAAGACACAAGCAAGAGAGGATGTGGTGAAAGATTCTACTTCCTGTGTATGCCAAGAGTGCGAAGAGACACTTTGCATACTAGGAAATTCAGTAGACTATCATGTGGCAAATTATACAGACTTGTTTGCAAATAACGCAAGGTAAAAGGCATATTTGAAAACCTAGTAAACTCACAAAAATAAGCAATAAGAAGAAGACACTCAAATGCATTTCTTTCTGGTGAGCCTTGTGTCCAGGCTGTATGGGATGGTGCAAAGAATATTGCCTTTGGAACGTGGAAACGGAAATCTACCTGAGACTGTGCCTTCTCGGAGGCTCAATTATCTCCTCATCAGTAAAGCACGAATGATAGCTATCAACCTTATAAGGTTTGTAAGAGGTTCAAATAAGTGAATAAGACATGGTTTATTTTTATTTATGCAATGGTTTCATTGCATAAATACAAGTTTTTCTTCCTGTTTTTATTGACAGGTTAAAAAGAAAGATGACAAATTTCACTACTTTGTATCTTTTTCGGAAGCAAGTGGGATATAATTTATGAATACAGTAAACGTGCTTAGCAATTTCACTTGTAGGCATTGACATTGAAATGACCAAATAAATTGTTTCGAAAACAATGAGGGAATTAATTATTATTAAGATCACAATTTTGTGGGCTCTATCCGTACATTCACAGTAAGGTCACATTTAATCAGGGTCCCCTCATTTTTGTGGGTGATTTCACCTACGTTAGCATAATTTAATCCACAAAGCAATCTGGAGAGGCAGATAGTTTTCGTGCTTTCAACATGAGGAAGTGGAGGGCACCCAAGTTCATTCAGTTAGCTGATATTTACATAAAAATATAAATTTAACTGAAAAAAGCTGAAAACAAGACAGTGCATGTATACTTTAAATAGCATCACATATGAATGTATCTGTAGGCCTTAAAAAGGATGGGAGATAATTTGAGAAAATAAAATGGTTCACAAATAATCCTTAAACATTTTTTATCATGTCTTTTTTAAATTCTAAGAAAATTTCCCTCGAGGGAAATTTTGTTGGTATGGTTTAAGGACAAAACAAAACACAGCGAAAGAAAACACCATTACCCCAAGGGAAAATTAGTTTAAAAACCATTTTAACTCTGAAAGATATTAGTATAATTTAATAATAAAACCAATCTTGCTACAAAAACAGAGACACTTAGACTTAAACCAACACTTAGGGGATGCGGGGAATGAAGATTATAAGCTTGCTGAAAACTCTGAGAAAAAATGGTACTGGTGAATAATAAGTCACTTATCTCCTAACAAAGACAGGAACACGATCCTGGAACATTTTCTTGTGTCAATTAACAGTTAATATGTTATCTGCTCAGTGACATTAAGATGTGGTTCCTAAAGCCCTTTACAAAGACACTGGGCTTTGATGAGTGACAGACAACAAGCCCAGACAGGCTTGGGGAAAGGAAATTCAATTATATTGCTTCTAAATCGTGCATCCTCTCGGTTGAACTTAGAGATTCAAATACCAAAGAATAACACTCGACCCCAGGTTTTCTTTAGGGAATGCTGAGTGATTTCACAATTTTGTGTCTGCTAGGAAGGGACACACTTCAGAGCAATCAGGTGGCAGAACCCACAGGAGAATGAAGGCCCTTGAATGAGGAGCGCCGAAGCTGGTATTTGTTGATGGAGAGGCATTTCAGAGAGCGGCAGGTCACTCTGGGCCTCAGTAATTCTACACATGGAAGAACGAGGCAGAGATGGCTTTTGTCTGAGAAGTGATTCAAGAAGCAGCTGTTCTCTTCGTTTACTCAAGCAGTCTGGTCTCCAAGGTGGAGGTTTACACATCCCAGAGGTTGGCTGGAGACATCATCTGGGGTCTGGGAAGAGAATACTAGAATTCTTATTTACTTTTACCTAAAAATGTAAAAAAGGGATTCCGCTTCCTAGCAACTGTAGAATGGCTGTTACTGGTAGTCCCCGTACCCTTCCTGGGTCTGGATATCGGACAGCCTTGGGTCTTGCAAAGTGTGGAAGTTTTACCGAGCAGGGAATGGAATGCTACACAGGGGAGATGGGGAGGAGGCCATTACTCTTACTCTTTTGTCTCCTTTCAGAATATTTCAAAGTAGGATCCAGCAAGTGGCTTTTCATATTATATTATCTTGTTTTAACTTAACGGATGCTCACTGACTAGGTGGCTTGAAAATGCCCCCTTGCAAAGAAATGACAGATTAGAAAATACTATGCAGTGTAAGCGCAAGTCAACAATCATAGTGCCTGCAGAGATGAGCGATACTTCTCCTTGTCCTGAGGTGAGCTACATGACAAGGGAAAATGGTCATTTCAGATCTACTAAGAAGTAAGGTAACTTTTTCCCTTTGAGCATGAGTATTGTTTAAAATGTGGACTCATAGCCACTGTTTTTCACCTTTACTGAGTTATAATTGACAAAACCAGGCTATTAAAAACAAGGTGATGATTGGATATGTGTATACGGGGTGAAAGGACTCCCCTAGCAAGTTAACTGACATATCCACGCCCTCGCATATTTACTGTTTTTGTGTATGTGCGTGTGAGAACACTTAAGTTCTATCTACTCTCTCAGGAATATCGATTATACAATACAGTGTTATTATCAACTACGGTCACCATGTTATACATGAGATCATCAGACCGTATTCATTTTTTTAAAGATTTTATTTATTTATTTTTGAGAGAGAGAGAGAGAGAATGCACAGGGGGAGGGGCAGAGGGAGAAGCAGACCCACCCGCTTAGCAAGGCCTCTCCCCTCACCCCTCCAAGCAGGACTAGATCCCAGGATCCTTAGATTATTACCTGAACCAAAAGCAGATGCTTAACCGACTGAGCCACCCAGGCGCCCAGACCTTATTCATCTCATAACCTCACTCTTTGACCAACCGCTCCCCATTTCTCCTACCATCCCGCCACCCCCAGTCCCTGGCAGCCCCTCTTCTACTCTGTTTCTTTGAGTTCAGTTTTTAAAAATTCCATATGAAAGTGATACCATAAAAGTATTTGGCTTTCTCTTTCTAGCTTGTCTCACTCAACAACATAACGCCTTCTAGGTTCATCCATGTTGTCAAAAATGACCAGATTTCCTTCTTTTTAAAAGCTGAATAATACTACATTATGTGTACAGATCCCACATTTTCCTTATCCAGCCATCTGTCGACAGATACTTAGGTTGTTTCCACGTCTTGGCTGTTGTGAACAATACTGCTTTGAACACAGGGGTACAGAGATCTCGTTGACATCATGATTTCATTTCCTTTGGATACACACGCAGAAGGGGGATTACTAGATCACACGATAGTTCTATTTTTACCTTCTCAAGAAACCTTCATACTGTTTTCCGCAGGGGCTGCACCCGTTTGCATTCTCACCAACAGGGCACAAGTGTTTGCTTTTCTCCACATCCTCGCCAACGCTCGTCGTCTCCCGTCTTCCGTTTATGATGCTCCTCCCCGCAAGTGTGTATGTATAGTGGGTATTTGTGGTCTTGGTAAAGTACTGTTCTTCGCTATGTGAGCTATCTTAGTGTTTCAGGGCTGCCATAACAAAGGACCACGGACGGGGTGGCTTAAACAACAGAAATGTATTTCCTCAGATTTCTGGAGGTTAGCAATTCAGATCGAGATATCTGTGCAGGTGATTTCTTCAGAGGCCTCTCCTTGGCTTGTAGATGGCTGTTTTCTCCCTCTGTCTTCACATGGTCCTTTCCTGTATGCATGCATGTCTTTGTCCAAACTTCCTCTTCTTATAAGAACACGAGTCATAATAGATTAGGACTCAGCCTAAAGACCTGATTTTAACTTCTTCATCCTTTTAAACACCTCTTCTCCAAATATGGTTACATTCTGCATTACTGGGCGGGGGTGGGGGTGGTAGTTTAGGACTTTAACATATGAATTTGAGGGCACAATTCAGCCCCATAACAATAGCCATTAAAGTCAACTATTAAAAATAAACTGAACTTATAAACAGATTTTCAAATCACTCATCGCATTTTTTAAACCAAGATTCTATTTTATTTTATTTATTTTTTAAAGATTTTATTTATTTATTTGACAGAGAGAGATCACAAGTAGGCAGAGAGGCAGGCGGAGAGAGAGGAGGAAGCAGGCTCTCCACCAAGCAGAGAGCCTGATGTGGGGCTCTATCCCAGGGCCCTGGCATCATGACCCGAGCCGAAGGCATGGGCTTCAATCCACTGAGCCACCAGGCACCCCTAAACCAAGATTTTAAAAAGAAGTATATTTTTCAAAGTTTTGTACTAATAATAAATACAAATTATTTAATAATATCCTGTGTCCCAACTTGACCTTATCTTAAGAAACTTTTATTTTAGGTTTATGTTCTATGATCCAATTAATTTATTAACATTAAGTTCTTAATTTAACAAACACAGTGAAGTCCCTGTCATGTGCAGGTACTCTGTTCTAAGCACCTGGGCCACATCAGAGGAGAAACCAGATCCTTGCCCTTTTGGAGCTTATATTCTAGCAGACGAGAGACCAACATTGAGTCCAGAGCATCGTAATTAAGACTGAAGGACTTACCTCCAGCTGCTGAAAGCAATGCCAGATGTCTGCCCTCTGCTGTCAGCCCTCTTTGGGAATTGCCCTTGGCTGAGAGGGCTACCTCACCCAAGGTCATGGATTCTTCCTAGTGCAGCTTGCATCTGAAGACTGTGGAGAAAAAAAGGTCCAAATGCTTAGACTCAAGGCCTTTCCAGTCTGAGGGCTCCCTGTGGGGTTGGCTGAGGACTTTGTTCAGCCTGATCCAAGCGTCTCCCTCTACCCAGCTCTGCTTCGATTTCCCCCACTGTCTCGGTCTGTTTCCTGCGGAACCCCACATGAAACAATGCTGCATTGTGCTGTATTGAACTATGTTATGTTAATTACATTACCTTATATTGCATTATAGGTTACATGATATTGTATGACTTATGGTTTGTCTCTCTCCTTAGAATGTAACCTCCGTGAGACCAGGTACGTTATCTCCATCGTTCTCGGCTCTGTCCACAGCTTCCGGAACGGTGCCTGAAAGTATTAGTCCCCCAGTAAATATTTGTTAAATCAGTGAATAAATTTACAAAGTGGGAATAAAAACAGTACTGACTTCACAAGCGTGAATCGTGACAACCCACATGCAGTCTTAGCATAGAGTCTGTCATATTAGAAGTGGCTAATAAAAGTTGGTCATTATTACCATGTTCCTTTCGAAGATGATTTATCACTCTCATTTTTTTTCAAAGCCGGTGATTCAACTCTATCTGTCCATATGTTAATTAATCAAACCTTTATTGCCAAGGACTGCATTAGGAACGGGGGCTGCAAAGAGGGTCAGAAATATCTTATCTTTAAAGGGAATCTGGTTTACTGGCCCAGTCACAGGTCACATCTCATTAGCAATTTTGTATTCACCCACTGATAAATGAGCTTGTTTCTTATATTCTTTCCTTTCTCAAGAACTCTGAGATTTCAGCTTTAGTACCTGTTTTCCAACTGACTTTTTTCTGTTTTAATTATTGGGGCAACTGAAATCTGTTCACACTAATCACTGGGCAATAACTAGCTAGAAGTTGGACAAAAGGATTGTGTGAATGGGTATGATCAAATTCTCGTAACCTGCTGGCAGTTTCTTCTTATTATTATTTAAAAATCAATGACGGCAAGTGGAAAAGAATTTGTTTGCTCACATTTTGGGTGAAATGGTTTTTGGCTAAAAGATTCCCAAAACTTTGCCATTTGCACATCCTTGAAGACAGGACTTGTATCCCCTTCTTCAGGAATCCTTCCCAGATTAAATTAGCTATCTCTTCCCTCCGCCCCCACTATGTCAGTGGTACATTAAGCCTTTGTAGCACTTGGCATATTTTGTTGGAATTCTGTTCATGAACCTGCCTTCTTCACTAGCCCAGGAACTCCTCTAGGATGAGAAAACTTGCCTTATTTATTATTGTGTCTCTTGTGCCTATCATGTTGCCTGGAAATTAACCACAATTGGGATTATAAGTAATTCTTGCTGTGTAGGCAGCCACTTTTATAAGTGCTCTACAGTCCTCTGAGGTTGGTATTACGATCATCTCCATTTTATGGAGGAACTGAGGCCCAGAGATCTTAAAATAACTTGGCAGGATCACCCAGCTACTAATGATCCACAGGAAATTTGAACACAGAAAACATGGTTGGGGAGCCCAAATGTTTACCCACTCAGCCCTACCGGTGAATGCTTTTTTTTTTTTTTTTAAAGATTTTATTCATTTATTTGACAGGCAGAGATCACAAGTAGGCAGAGAGGCAGACAGAGAGAGAGAGGAGGAAGCAGGCTCCCTGCCGAGCAGCGAACCCGATGTGGGGCTCGATCCCAGGACCGTGGGATCATGACCTGAGCTGAAGGCAGAGGTTTTAAACCACTTAGCCACCCAGGTGCCCCCCCGGTGAATGCTTTTTGAATTGAACTACGCGTACACACTGTTTTACATAAGTGAAGAACCATGACAGGAACCTTTAACCACAATTTAAGCTTAATACTTTCTTAAGTTCAGAAACTTTCCTCAGTAGGTATCGGTTCTCCTAAGTAGAGCCTTTTCACATTTTCTCTTTTTAAAGTAGAAGGCTCCCTGATTCACCGAAGTCCTGACTTCTGGGTTGCTATCGTCTTCTGAGAAAGGGTCACATCTGATGAGCTTTGGCCCTGCTCCATAGCCTGGGACAAGATCTATACTCAGGAATAATAATAATGTGAACCAACCTTTAACCGGCATTCACTGTGCAACTGTGTGAATGCGGCCAGAAGCAGCCAGCTTGTCAGTGGTGAGACAGGGATATTTGAAGGTGCAGAACTCACTGCTTTTGAAAGCAGGAAATCATCCTGCTCCAGAGGGAAACTTGCTCTGTTTCCTCAGCGCATGGGCTATAACTCCATAGCCAGAGCACTGGGCCATGCTCCTTCATGTTGTGGCCGTCCATCCTTCCCATTCTTCTGTGTCTGGGTTTGTAGGTCTTAGTCTCTGTGGTTGAGATTCTAGAGCGTATCCTTGCTGGTCACTGCTTTCTAGGTCTCTGAGCAGTGGCAGGTTTTTAGATCTCTGCCTCTCAATATTCCTATTGTCAATGGATCACTGATGTGTGCATATACATCCGTCAATTGTTTTAGGTTGGGGGGACCCCAAAAGTCACTGATTACAACTACTTGGCTGATCCTTGGAAACAACTTCTCAACACTCCTGCCAAGTGGTGATGTCTCTGTTCTCGAGGAAATCGGTTCCATCTTTTGATTGTTCTACTAGAACATTCTATGTTGAGGTGTCCTCATAATCTCCACTCCCAGTTTGGATTATCCAAAACTGAATCCATTTTCTCAATAACTGACTTTATAATATTTAAAAACAAGGCTATGTTTTCATGAGTGTTCTTAGTATCCATCCTCAGGTCATTTTTCTTATTAGA
The DNA here is from genome assembly GCF_922984935.1 of Meles meles. Lineage (NCBI taxonomy): Eukaryota > Metazoa > Chordata > Mammalia > Carnivora > Mustelidae > Meles > Meles meles. The sequence goes on from NC_060072.1 coordinate 30,617,978, forward strand.
TATTGTTTCAAGTCCCTTTGGTCTGCGCATACAGGAAAGGGAAGAGAACATCGTTCCGAGTCAGACACACCCACCTTTGAATCCTACTTACTGGCTTTATGTGTTTCAGTTTCGGTTTCTTCATTCGTCACATGTTGATAATGACCAACAGTTTAAAGGGGAGTTGTAAAGATTAAAGTAAAGAGGTGAACTACAACACTTGACCCAGGGCAGACACTCAAATAAAGGGTTATTTGCTGTTACTTTTGTTGTCATCTTGTTTTTACAAGTGGGGTTTGAAGAGCCAACACTGATGCTCAGGTGTGGTCTAACCATCACCAAGCAGAGTGAAACCATCATCCCTGAACACCAATGGTAAGGATGATACTTATAAAAACCTGTGGATTTCCCTTATTGCCTCTCTCATGCCACGCTGGATGCTGATGTTGACACGGAGACCCTTTCAACCATCCTGGAAGGTAGGAATTATTCTCCTTTGACAACATAGAGACAGGGGACCTGCCCAAGGTGACACAATGAGGAAGTGAGAGGGCTGGAACAGACTGTTGTGTCTGACACCAGAGAACCTGCTGTCTGTGATGTTTGACCTTTACCAATGGATCCTGGGGTTGGCGGTCAAACACGCAGGCTTACGCAGAGCTTACTCTTGATGGAAGCCTCTCCTTCTCCCCTGCCACTGCACATCGTAAAGCAAGATATCATCCAGCTTCTACTCAACAGGTATATTTGTTTCTTGCCCAAATGTAGGTGTATTAGTTTATGATGGCTGTCACAAAAAAACACTACAGGCTATGTGGTTTGAACAGTAGAAATTCATTGTCTCACCGTTCTGGAGGCCAGAGGTCCAAGATCATGGTATTGGGACATTTGGGTTCTTCTGAGGCTTCTCTTCTTGGCTCTCAGAAGGCCTGGCCACCTACTTGCCATACCCTCACATTGTCGCTGCTCAGTCTTGTTGTCTGTGTTCTAATCTCTTCTTGTAAGGAACCAGTCAAGATTGGGTTAGGGCCCACTCTAATGGCCTCATCTTAAATTAATCCCCCCCTAAAGGCCCCATCTTCATATATGTCATATTCCAAAGTACTGGAAATTAGGGCTTCAACTTATGAATCTCGAGGGGGGGCACACAATGCAGTCCCTAATAGCCCATTCACACATTTATCTCCCTAAAATTCCCCTTTTGTTAAACATGATGTATTGTTCATTCATTGAGGATTTTTCAAGGCTGATTTTGTTCACCAGCATTCACACCATTCTTTCTAAGTAGGTGTCATCTGTAAACTCAATCTACTTTCTGCTCTGTATCTCCCCATTGATGAATCCAATTGTTGCAGAAAACAAATGTGATCATGAAGCTGGAGGGATGAAACTAAATGACTTTACCCAATTTGATGTCTTCTTCCAGCCTGTCTGACTCCTGTGGGTTTCTCTGGTCTCCATTTTTCCTGGCTATCTATGGTTTGGTCCATGTGGCCATTCCCTGCACACCGGTTTCAGCTTGTTAGATGAAAAGCAGGTACCGTTATTTAGGCCTATTCTAATGAAAGTGTCAGTTAATTTGATGGTTTCAATAGTAGAGAAAACATCAGATGAGAAGACAACTTGAATTCTAGTCCTGGTTTTATAATTATCTGTGTAATAATAATCTCTTGAATGCTTGAATTCTCACCTGAAAAAGATGGGATAATACCTGCCCTACTCCAGCTTTATGGAGTGGGTATCAGTTGGTGTTCCAGTGAAATGTCTTTGTGGAGCCTCCATAGAGGCAAAATGTTAGCGCTGTCTGACAGATTGTTGGCAGGCATTTGAAGATTCACATCTGTTAGCCTATTCTCAGGCCAGCTGGTCCTAGCACCAGCCAGAAGATGCCTAAAGCATCCATTCCTTAAGGTTGACCATTCTCTCCTCATTTCTTTGTATTGGGACTTTTTGCAGGAGCAATCTCTTTTGAAAAAATAGATAGAGTCATTTAGCTCCATCCCTCCAGCTTCACGATCACCTTTGTTTTCTCCAACATTTGGATTAATCTATTTTGAAAAAATAAAGTGAATTAAAATAGAGCTGCTTGAAAAATTCTGAGCTGGCCTAGAATTACGAATCATTGACTTAGGACATGTAGATCAAGTTTAATGTCCCAGACTTTAAGAAAATAACTCAACATTAGAGTCAACCTGTGATGCGTTTCTAGGCCAAATAGAGGAAACATTCTAGAACAGACATCTGCATTAGCTGGATAATCAATATGTGAGATGGGTATATTCTTTTTTTTAAAATATTTTATTTATTTATTTGACAGACAGAGATCACAACTAGGCAGAGAGGCAGGCAGAGAGAGAGGAAGGGAAGCAGGCTTCCTTGCTGAGCAGAGAGCTCGATGTGGGTCTCGATCCCAGGACCCTGGGATCATGACCTGAGCCGAAGGCAGAGGCTTTAACCCACTGAGCCACCCAGGTGCCCCATGGGACATGTATATTCTTTTTTTTTTTTTTTTTTTTATTTATTTGACAGAGAGAGATCACAAGTAGGCAGAGAGGCAGACAGAGAGAGGAGGAAGCAGGCTCCCTGCGGAGCAGAGAGCCCGATGCGGGGCTCGATCCCAGGACCCTGAGATCATGACCTGAGCCGAAGGCAGCGGCTTAATCCACTGAGCCACCCAGGCGCCCCTGGGACAGGTATATTCTTAAAGGTTCCTGGAAAATGAATTTCTGAAGAGTTGATCTTATTTTACTACTGATTTCTACTGTAATATGTAACATACAGTCTCATGGAAACTATATGTTACATAATCAGATTGTATATAAGCTTCCTGAGTCATCTGACATTCGAGATAGAACCTAGGCTCTCTAAATCATGTGGGGCCATGGGTGGACACCCAGAAACCTTAAAGGGAGTTAGGGTAGGGGAAGAAGACAAAGAGGGGACTAGTATTTATTGAACGTCTACGTGTCAGATTTATAGGCTCTTTAAACTCTCCTTTAGTCTTGACAACAATTCTGAGGTAACACACATACAGCAGCTGGGAGGAGGGTATATATAACCGTTGGAAATGTCAACGTACTCAAAATCAGCTTCCTAAATTGTGAACCACTTCTGTTGAGTCTATTTGTAGCATAGAGCATTGAAAAAAACATTTAAATTAAGATTAACAGGAAAAAGCTCGCTTGCTGTTCAGGAGGAGGGCCTCTGTCTCACTGGGTAGCAGACCACGTCAATGCCTGGTGATTGACGCTACTCTGCGTAAGGCTGTCATTACCATCCCACTGCTTCAGATGAATAAACTGAAGCCCAGAACAGCTAAACACTGTTCCATGCCACAAGACCGGTCCTTATGTATTGGAGCTTGGCATTCTAAGCCACGTTGGCTTTTCCAGTGTGCACTTTTGCACCTTGTCTTGAAAATGCTGGACTAGGAGACCTCGACTCTCCTCTCTGCTCCCAGGCATTGATAGATGAGTCACTCACTTTCCCTAGATTTCAGGTTTCATGTTCCTTCACCACAGTATGGGGGGCAGTTTTAACATGAACCAGCTAAATAATCTTTCCCAGTCTTTGGAAAACACAGAGGGCGACAAAAATGTAAAGGAATATTTTTTTTCAAAATAACTCCAAAACAAGGTTATATATGAAATTCTTTTCCTCATGTAGAAGGCTTGGAATCTAACAGTGTTGTGCGGTAGAACATTCTGGAATGACAGTGTTCCACATCTGCGCTGGCTAGTGCAGTAGCCGCTCAATGCATGTGGCAACCAAGCAATTGCTATGTAGTAGCTACTGTCACCGAAGAACTCAATTTTCAATTTTGTGGACTTTTGGGGGTGCCTTGGTGGCTCTGTGGGTTAAGCCTCTGCCTCCAGCTCAAGTCATAATCTCGGGGCCCTGGGATCAAGCCCTGTGTTGAGCTCCCTGCTCAGCGGGGGGTCTGCTTGTCCCTCTCTTTCTGCCCCACTCATGTTCTCTCTCTCAAATAAATAAATACAACCTTAAAAAAATAAATTGCACTGACTTTTACATAATTTAACTTTAATTTAATTGCTGTGTATCGTTAGTGGTTGCTCTTAATGCACAGTGGCTAAGGCTGGATGATTCCACACACAGATGTGGATTCTGAACCAATTCATTTTTATGTACTCTCTGCACAATCAATAATCCTGGGTGCTATAGGTGGTAAACTGAAATGCATATTTTATTATACTTCTCTTAGTCCTGGTATCTCTGAGTCATGGGCATTTGGTTTGTCGATGTTGTTTCAAGCAAACTCAGGCTGGGGTGCCTGGGTGGCTCAGTTGGTTAGGCAACTGCCTTCAGCTCAGGTCATGATCCTGGAGTCCCTGGATCGAGCCCCACAACAGGCTCCCTGCTCAACAGGGAGTCTGCTTCTCCTGCTGACCTCTCTCCTCTCATGCTCTCTCTCTCTCTCTCATTCTCTCTCTCTGTCAAATAAATAAATAAAATCTTTAAAAAACAAACAAACAACAACAACAAAAAAAAAACAGAGCAAACTCAGGCTGTTCTAAAATCTCCTGACTCCAGGTGGACTTAATTATTGAAATAATATTTGTTGAACGAATGTCCCTAATGCAGTTAGTAGGTGTCGTGTCTGAGCCTTTCTTATCTGTATACGGTGGAGGGAATCAGACACTACAGGCTGCCTTGAAGGTTAGCGGCATCCAGTGAGTGAAAGGCTCTGGCACAGCACCTAGTAAGGTCGTTTAATATTCCTTCCCCTTCCCTTCCCCTTGAGAGGAATCTCTGCTTGTAAAGCAGAGAGAATGGTAACTAGCGATCTGTCTACTCGTTCATCACAGCGGGGGCTCCCTGCCAGCCCATTCATTCATCCTTCGGGATGATCTTTAACTGTGTGATTTAGCTTGCATTTGTTGTGATTTTTTAAAAATATGAAACCAGAGGGAGTATTCTCTTCTCTCCACAATGCTATCTTCCCCCATCCAAAAATGACTCACTGTAAAATATTTAATTGGGAGAATTTTAATCTCTATAAATATAAAGAATCCAACTGGTCTGAAATAACCGTATGGGTTTTTTCCCCCCCCTTTGGTTCGTGCATTTTATAGTTAACTGGAAGAGGAGGATACTCTTTCTCCCCACCACCTCGGTATGTGGGAAGCTGTGAATCAGCACAAGTATAAATCTTCACACCCACCCCCCTCCAAAAAAAACTTATGTTAGGACAGTGACTACAGACGTCTTTAGCTCTGTGACTCAGTAGGACATTTTTCTTCAGCACTATAGTCTTAATCATCTCCTTTCTGGAAACAGAGGGGGGCTGGGGAAAGAAAACTGCACTAACAGAAGTCCTAACAAACTTAAAAAGGTCTCCTTTGACCTTCTATCCAAACAGACTGTCCTTATCAATTTGTGGAAATTCCTGCTCCATTGATACAGAATGTCAAGCTTTGATTTATCTGGCTGAGTAAAGAACTGTACATTTGCTTTCTTCTAATTGATGAGATTTGGGGGAAGAGAACAATTTTCCCCAGAGATCCCAAAGCCCTTAGCGGATTTTGCCTTTGATCTTATCTCTCTGCCTTTCTTTTTTAACTCAAAGTTAATCTTCAATTCAGGTCCTCCCTCTTTCTCAAAAGATTCCCATAATAACTTTCAAAGTGAGAGCGTAAACTGTATTTCAAAAGGTAAGCATTTTGAGATCAGCTTTAAAACATTGTAAAAGGAAATTAAAAATATTTCTCGTCTATTCCTTTTACTCTGACAAAACAATTCTTATTTTAGTTCAGGCATTATTACCACTACGGGGCATAGCAACACATTTGTCACTCGGGTTTTTTTTGTTTGTTTGTTTTGTTTTTTTAACTTATTTATTTGACAGAGAGAGAGATCGCAAGTAGGCAGAGAGAGAGAGAGAGAGGAGGAAGCAGGCCCCCCGCTGAGCAGAGAGCCCGATGTGGGGCTCGATCCCAGGACCCTGGGATCATGACCTGAGCTGAAGGCAGAGGCTTTAGCCCACTGAGCCACCCAGGCGCCCCTTGTCACTCGGTTTTAAAGTCGTTTTTTTAGTGAAGACAAGAAGAGAAGTTACAGCAACAAGCCACAACAGTACCGTTCAAACAGAAGAGAATTTTCAAAAATAGATTGATTAGATTAGAATACACTTAGGAATCTAGATGTTGTCACCATGTAAGATTGTTTTAACACACAAACCTGTTAGAGGATTATCGTGAACCACAGTATAAGGATAACCACTATACTTTACATTATACTATAGTATAATAACCACCTGAAATGGGTATCAGGAGAAATGGGTTCTTGTCTGAGATCTGCCGTCAAATCCTAGTGTGATCTTGAGTGGATACTGTGATTTCCTGGATCTCTTTTCTCAACTATGAAATAATTCCATGAGAGTTTCAAAAAACTTCTAACTTGGACGCCTGGGTGGCTCAGTGGGTTAAGCCTCTGCCTTGATCTCAGGGTCCTGGGAATCGAGTCCCGCATCGGGCTCTCTGCTCAGCGGGGAATCTGCTTCCCCTCTCTCTCTGCCTGCCTCTCTGCCTGCTTGTGATCTCTGTCTGTCAAATAAATAAATAAAATCTTAAAAAAAAAATCTTATAATTCAAAGGATTCTATTTTGTATAATGCCATGTACGCAAGCTTTTGTACATAGAAATAAAAGTGTGAGGGTTCCGTAGTCGGTAGGTTAGGCTCTGGGGATTGAGCCGGAGGATTGGTAGGGATGTGTTCCCATCTATCTAGGCGTTCTCTGCTGTGATTCACCTTGGAGCCAAGGGCGCATGTTTCTCTTTCCTGCTTGTGATGAGGCATCCTGTTTGTGAGCGTGTTAACGTGGGTCTTCCTGGCATTAGACTTGAGCCAATTAAATGAATGATGTAGCAAGTGCAGTTGTCACTGAGTTTACACCCAGTAATGGCCCCAAAGGGTTACACATGGGTGCTCCTTGACCCAGTAAAAGGCAGTTAAAGAAATTAACCAGGCGATTGGAAGCTGCCAGAAGTCATTTCTCAATGAGTCATTTGTCTTTGCTAACAAGAACGAGTTAGGGACAAGTGGAAAATGTTATTTTTAAGATAACTGCATTTCAACAGATGAACAAAAAGTTGTCAATCAGCTCTTGTGAATAGCAGTTGGGTCCCTTTGGAGCCAAGAATTCCTGCTTCTTTAGGAGGGCTTATGAATTCCTTCATTCAAACCTCTTTCTAGTCACCAGTTTCCCAAAGCATACATAGATAAACCACCCTCTCCTGTTGATGTGAAGCTGGAAAACCAGGGATGAAGGAAGCCAGCTAGGTACAGTCAGATTAGAGAAATCCAGCCTGGATTTCATCCTTTTTCCAAGATTTTTTTCCCTCATCTGTTGTTAGATAATTTCTCAAGATCATGTCTGCTCTAAACATCAGTGACTTACGAACCCAATGGCCATAAGTAAGCGGTAAAATCACAGAACCCTCCTGTTGATCCTAAAATCAGGAGAAAGGGCATTTGTTTATAGTACATGTGAGTCAACAAATTATACCTTCAGACTATGTAATTATGATATACTTGTTCTAGGCATTGTGATAGATGAATGATAAACTCTTGATTCCTACAAGTAAATTAGTCTTAATTAGCAACTTAATTTAAACACTTCTATTAGATAATTGCTTACTTTCAAATGCTTATCTACGGAAGGGTGATTGACTTGTTTTCTATTGGAAATGAAACTTACAATGTAAGCTTTCTGTAATTCTGATATAAAAATTTACAGGTATATAAATATTCTAAGAAAGAAACAAAGGGGAAAAATATCTCACAAGAACCTCCACTCTTCCTATACAAATAAGGATATCCCTCTCGGCATAACACTTTAGAACTCTTGTGTATTTTCTTTAAAAGGTATTGGACCGGGGGAACCTGTGTGGCTCAGTGGGTTAAGCCGCTGCCTTCGGCTGGGGTCATGATCTCGGGGTCCTGGGATCGAGTCCCGTGTCGGGCTCTCTGCTCAGTAGGGAGCCTGCTTCCCTCTCTCTCTCTCTCTCTCTCTGCCTGCCTCTCTGTCTACTTGTGATCTCTCTCTGTCAAATAAATAAATAAAATCTTAAAAAAAAAAAAAAGGTATTGGACCGAAGATTCAGAGGACGCCACTGGCTATCGGCCGTGGTGCTGTTACAGTTATTTGTAAAGTACGGTTTCCCGGGGAATGGATCAGAGAGAATCCATTACATTTAAAAAGGCAGCTTATTTGCCGGGTTTTATGTGTTTGTGCAATTGTGAAGGGTTTTTCAGAATTTAGATAATGAGTCCAACAGTTTAAATGATTACAGACAGCCTTGTCATATCTGTAGTCGTACGTACGCCAAGATCCTCCGGGAATGGAAGAACAGTCAAACACCAGCCTGTCAGCTCCCCAGGCGCTTGGCGCTCTCTCCAAGGTGCCCGGTTATCCAGAAAGATCGAGACTCTTCGGAGCAACTGAAAGGTAAGTGTGGTAAGGGAGTTATCAGGTTAATAAACAAGGGATTCAGAGACAGGCCCTGGGATGAAAGGTTACAAGGCAGGGTTTCAATAGCCATTTCATTTGTTATCACTCGTGGGTCTGTCAGAGAAGAACATTCTTGGGCAATACTCGACATCCCAGTTTATCGTGAGGACTGTGCACCGAAGGACAACACCTTTTTACCAATTAGTGCTCCTTTTTAGTCTGAATGAGCAGATCGTGGGTGTAGACGACTTAAGCCGTAAGTTATCTTGGGCCAGAAATTGTGATTTTCCTAAGTACTTCGTTAGTTCTTCCTCCTGGACCCTGAAACCTTCCTCAGCAGTGATTTCATGAGCTAGCTCAGTTTCTGTGGGCGGAAGCCCGCAGACTTCTTAAATCTCTAGGCAGTTTTTCTAGTGTTTAGCTGAAATTTTACTTTACTTGGGTAGAAATCTCTGTTTTCTCTCAGAAGAGCTTAAAAATCTATAACATTTCTTTATCTTTTTCTTCTTTAGGGGGGAGACCCTTCCCCCTTTAAGAGGGCTATAACTTTTTTTTTTTTTTAAGATTTTATTTTATTTATTTGACAGAGATCGCAACTAGGCAGAGAGGCAGGCAGAGAGAGAGGAGGAAGCAGGCTCCCCACCGAGGAGGGAGCCCAGTGTGGGACCCGATCCCAGGGCCCTGAGACCATGACCTGAGCCGGAGGCAGAGGCTTAACCCATTGAGCCACCCAGGCACCCAAGAGGACAATAACTTTTGAAATAATATCTGTGTCTCTAAACATTTCCGCAAATAACTCCCATTCGGGTATTTCTCACTATTTTTGAAAACCAGCTGTGAGCTCCTGGGTAGGAGTTAACAATCTCTGTATGACTTCTGACCCTTCTGATGGGGACTATCATGGCGACACACAGTATTACCTAAATGAGCCAACATCCGATCTTTTTAACTGCAAATATGAGGACGATCCATGAAGCCGTGAATGGCTGTTTTCTTTTGCCAGGACACCTACCTATGTAAATCCAACCAGAAGCCAGAGATCACAATAGTCCTAGTCCCACACAATGAATTTCTGGTTAATAAAAACAAAAACAAAATGAAAACCCCGCAACTTCGTTTGATTTATAAAAAGCAAGAATTCGATTTGTAGGAACTATGGAATTTCAAGAACGAAACCTTTGCCAAAAGCTAGATGTAAGTAATATTTTGGATGTTGTCTATTCCAGAGTTGCCGAGTTTAATTGATGGGCAAGCATTTTTTTGAGCGTCTGTTCCTTCTGTGTGATCTGGAAGACACAGGTGGAATCACAGAATTACGGATGATGAGTCAGATAAAAATATGGCCGGTGTGTCAGAGGCTGTTAGCGCTCACCAAGTAGTAACTGCTCCTTTTTCTCCCCCCACCCCCCTTGCAGGTCGGTTGGAGCCACAGGAAGAATCTTGGCTAATGAATGGTGAGCAGAAGTGCTTTGTGGGTACTTTCGCGTGACACACATCTAAGAGCTGGTGTGCTTCCTCCACTTTTTTTTTTTTTTCTTTCCTAAGCATTCCAGATGGCATAGCACTAAGAGAGGATGGTGATAAGAGAGAGAAATAAGTTCTTACTGGATTAAGTCACTGAGATCTGGGGTTTGCTATTGTAGCAACCAGCAACAATTGCCCTGATTAATGGAATTGGTGATACTGCGAATGTTAGAAAGCCATCAGAGAAACGGGGGCTGTTATCTAGACCAAGAAATCACAAATCTGACTTTGAATCAGGATCAGGTGGGGGAGCTTTAAAATATTCACATTTTTGGGTCCACATAAGATTTACTAACAACTTTAGGGGAAGGCATAGCAATCAATGTTTTTATCAAGCTTCCTCAAATGGTTCTAGAGCATTCCCTTCAATTCTGAATTCTTACTTCTTTTTAATGGTTAAAATTTTAAAATTTATTTTATTATTTTATTTTTTTAAAGATTTTATTTATTTATTTGTCAGAGGGAGAGAGAGCACACAGGCATGGGCAGTGGCAGGCAGAGGGAGAAGCAGATTTTTGGCTGAGCAGGAAGCCTGGTACAGGACACTGGGATCCTGACCTGAGCCTAAGGCAGGCACTTAACCGACTGAGCCACCCAGGCATCTCTGAATTTTTACTTCTTAATATCTAAATCTCTTTGACTATTTTCCAGAGTGATGAGATGGAAGATTAAAAATGATTGGAGAAAATCAAAGCTTTAGAGCTAAAATGAGAATCAGCTAGTGACTGTAGACCCCAAGGGCCAAACCTCGCCCACACTCTGTTTTTGTAAATAAAGTTTTATTAAAATGCAACCACATTCAATAGTTTACACCTCATCTATGGTCATTTGCAGTACAAAATCAGAGTGTTGTAGTTGTAACAGTGACCTTTATGGCCTAGAACGCTGAAAATATTTGTGATCTGGCCCTTACAGAAGAAGTTTGTAGACCACTGATTTACATAATTGTCTGTGTGCTTGAAAAAGGCATGAGCTCTTGATTTGGCCCTGCTCATAATTGGAAGACTCAATTCTCAGCACTCTGAGTAAGCGGAAGAAGGACCTGTCATGGAAAGTTATTTAATTTTTGGATCAGCTGCACATTATCGAATCTCCATGCTCCAAGGAACACTTTAAAGTCATATAAATTCCCTTAGGGGGAACTGCCAGAAATGCAACCATAGGAAGACAATTATTTTAATAGAATCTAGAGAGAGCTGGATGATATTTAAAGGGGAAAAAGTTTACGATTTCCAAATATGTCTGAATTCTTGTAGTTTTTTTTTTTTAACTACAAGTAAAATATGAAACAGGGTTAATATTTAATGGTAATCAAGTCACACTCCTGTACACATTTTCTTTAATCTTTCATTCATGATTAACTTACATCAAGGGCTTTGTACAACCCAAAAGTTTAAAAATTAATTGTATTTCAATATGTATGTACATTTAAATGCGTATTCAAATATACACACTTTTGATATAAACCTTAACGCTGTCTGGTCCCAGGAATTAAAATTTAAAGTGCCATTCTGGGGGGATAGCTCTGTTCACTAGCTTGAGGTGCAGATTTTAGCCAAGGATCTCTTCAGCTCAATGCAATGCATGAAATACTCTTCCGTCTCACAGTGAGGTGTCCCCTTTCTTTCCCCTTCCACCTCCCCAGTAAAATACTGCCCATCAGTCACCTAGTTAATTACAGCCGAGAGACAGAATATTCTTGCTTCTTAGTGGGCAAAAGGGAAATTCTGTCTCTTGGCTAAATAATGTCTGTTGCTGTTCAGGAAAGAAACAAGGAAATCCTCGTGTTTGAATCACAAAGAGCTTCTGGGGGTTATTCTTGAGGCCTGCAGATGGGATTCTGATAAATTCCACTGAAGTCACCTTAAAATATCCTTGCTGAGGACTTGTAGGAGCGTCAATGCAGTGGTTCTTTGACACTTAGAAGAAAAGTTAGGTTTAATGTCCCTTCCCTCACTACTTTCATTTATATACCTTCTTGGAGCTAGGAAGGCAGAAAAATCAAAGCAAAATATACAATTTGATTACAATCCCTAATGGAAATAACGGGCAACATGTGTAACTCATTCTGATTACTCTTCTGTTCACTTGTCGCTGGTTAATTGAGAGTGGCAGTCCCAATTAAACAGCCCCTAGTACCATGTAATGGCTAATTGTGAGCAGGTTAGAAGGCTTCTTTGTCTTTGAAAAGGTCTCCTAACTCTCCAGGGCATGTCTGTTTTGGATTGAAGTCATAACACGGTATCCGATGTTTTAAATTCAAGAGGGTCCTTTAATACGAAGGTTCAAATAAATGAATTTGCACCCCATGTCATCTGTGTAGCAGGTGACTGAGACCATGTGCTCTTTTACCCCACTTACCAGAAAAGTATAACGTATAAGGGATTTAGATGAGGCCTTCAGCAGCCCCACTGCTAGGGACGGAAATAATGTGGTGAGTGAAGTGGGCAAGAATGAGAAGTTTGCTCATTGGGGTCATCGCAGTGACATCTGATTGGAGTCAAGTCACTTCTCCTAAAAAGATTTTATCCTTCTCTTCCTCTACCTGTAACTCCAGAACTTTACAGACAACTACTCACTGATTTATGCAGCGACGACCTCCAGATTGCTGGGCTGAGCAACACGTCTCTCAAAATGCTTTGGCTGAGGGGGTCTGTGATTATGAAAGTCTATTAGGGATAAGGGCTCCTGTTCTTTGCTGTAACAATCGCTGTGCTATCCCCACGGTGGTTTCTGAGCGCCGCACGGGTTAGCAGGCTCACTAAAAGATGGAGTATGTCGGCGGGGCTTGAAGCAACACGATTCTCATTAATAGAAATGGGAGTTGCGTGGGCAAGACCCATGGTCCTCCTGGACAAGTACGTGTGCACCCATGAGCACCTTTCACACCAGACACCATTTCTCTTTCCAATTAAATTAAATTAAAAGAACCAATTAAAAAATGGGTAAAGGTCATCATTTCACTTTAAAATCTTTTATGGATAAAGACAGACCTGGATGACTGGGAAAACTGGCACAGCCCCGTCAGGGTGGAGGTCTGAATTTCTTTCTCAGCATCTTTCCTTTGGACTCACAAGGACGGCATTCAGGGAGGCAAGTCACGCTGACGTGCTCCCAAGCCATTCATCCGGTCTCTGTATGTCTCCATTTCTCACCCAACTTCCTACTTCCTCTCCTTTGCTTTTCTCAGACTCGTTTGCAAGACACAGAGGCAGAATTTGAGTGATGCCTTTCCTCAAGGGTCAGAGGAATCGGAATTAAGAATCAGATGGTAGTTTCCTGCCTTTATTCTTACTCTTTTATTATCTTTTTCAGGTCTGCAGAGACAAAGAAACACTTGAGCTCAGTCTTCAGTCGGGCTCTAGGTTCTTTTGTGAATAATAGGAACCCCCAAATACCATGGTTTCAGTAAGACAGGTTTGTTCTTCTCTGATATAAATGTATAGCTAGAGAGGCTGAAATGGGGGCTTGGTGAACTGGATACGCGACCCTCATCCCCAGGATGGAACCCCAGGCCCTACATTCAAGTTCCAATCAACAGGACAGAGAAATGAAGAAAGATGTTCCCTACCTTTAAGGACATGTCTCAGAAGCTATATAAATACATCATCTCTGCTTACAGCTCATCGGTCACATAGCCATACCTAGCTGTGGGTACCCAGTTAAAATTTTGGACTTCTAATAATGAGGAAGAAGTAGAGAACAAACTTAGGATATTCAACAATTTCTACCATGGTCTGTCCAGGTGGAAACCTAAATAGCTCTGCATCTCCTTCTCACACTCAGAATACACTCACTGCCTCTCTCGAGGGATTCGGCTCAAAACTCCAAGCAGTGATTGCAATAAACTCACGGTTCAGGATCTCTGGGTAATGATCAGTCCCTTCTGTGAGATCAGAACAATGTTTCTTTTAGGTCCATAAATTTCTGGGCCCACCTCACCCAATAGTCTTTAGCAGAACAGTCACAGAATAACTGTAGCAAAAATTCCCATTTGGGAAAGGAGGGAATGCAAATCCAGGCCAGTCATGAGGCTGCAGTAGTTACCAATCCCACTGGATGGGACTGGGGAAGGAGTGAGGAGGATGAAGTCTTGTGCTTCCCATCTGGTGGCTCTTGGTTCTGACTCTCTGGAAGGACCTCTCTTCTGCCGTTATCCCCTCGACCACATGGGAAACAGACCTTGGACAGTTTGCCCTCATTCTCAGCCTCCTTTCTGCTAGTGGGGGGTCTGGGTTCCCAGGGTTGCTTTAGGGCTTGAATGATCACAGGGTTTGTCAGGCCAGGCCTGTGGTTTCTTTGGCAATACAATTCCCTCACAAAATTAGGAAGTGTCTGATCTGTTTGTTTCTGGTTGGTAGTCCTTTGAGTAAGCAAAACCCAGGAAGTCATTTACACATGATTTTTCAATCTAAAGTCTTTATCTTTTACTTCTTGACTGCTGTGTTTTGCTTACCCAAATTGGTTTCTTAGGGCTTCCATAGGAAAGCCCCACAGATGGGGTGGCTTAAACGGCAGATATTTATTTTCTCACAATTCTGGCGGGTAGAAGTCCAAGATCAAGGTGTCAGCAGGGTTGATTCCTTCTGAGGCATCTCTTCTTGGCTTGTACATGGCCATTGTCTCCCTGTGTCCTCACACCATCTTCCCTCTGTGTCTGCTTATTGTGTCCTCATCTTTTCTTCTTCAGAGGACACCAGTCACATTGGGTTAGGGCTCATGCTAATGGTTTTATTTTCATTTCATTACTTCTTTAAGTACCCTAGCTCCAAATTCAGTTGCATTCTGAGATACTAGGGATTATGATTTCAACATGTAAATGTTGGGGAATCCAAGTCAACCTGTAACACTGTCCTTCACGGTTACCTCAAGCAGGGGCTTCGATGGGAAGGGAACGCCTGGAACAGGACACTTGCTGCTAGGCTGGCTTCCGTGGTCTGGCAGAAAACTCTTACGTGGTTTGCTGAAAACAGGATTTATTTCTCTCTAAGCCTACAATTTGCTCTTAAAAGTGTTCCATTAAGATATAGAAGCAGTTATTTCTTTTCATTCTTTAACGGCTCCAAATTTAATAGGCTTTTCCAGTAACTTAGATTGCAAACCATAGGCAAAACTGAATTCACTCCCATTTCTTCAACGGGTTAGTTCTAGGTTGGAGCTAATCTCTTTCGTGAGTTTTGAATTCTCAGCCATGTGGCCTAGGACTACAATTGGATTGGCTGGGTAGGTTGGGTTGAGTCCTGGTCTCCAATGTTTCTATGCTTAACACACTAGGTGTCACAATTTTAAGCTAATGCAAATCATTAGATATGTGTGGCTGTGACTAATAGAGATTTGACACCACGGTGGCTTAAATGGGAGAGGTTTTTTTCCTCTCTTTCTCTTCCGAGTCAAGATGTAGACAGTTTAGAGCTGTCGTGGCCATGCTAACCCACAGTTACCGGTGACCCGGCTTGCTTTAGTGTCTCATTTCACCATCTCTTGGGTATAGTTTTCCTGACCTGGTCCCAACTGGTGCTCCCACCATTGTATGCATATTTCAAGCAGCAAGATAGAGAATGGGGAAGAAGAAACAGACTCTCTTCTTTTAAATACACGTCTCAGAAGCTCTACCTACAAGTTCTGCTTATATTCCATTGAACAGAAACATATCCTATGTCCCTTTCTGCTTGGAAAGGAGTCTGGGGTTTGAAATTCTTATCTCTGGGGTAGAAGGGGGAATAGATATTGGAGGATGACTAGAGCCTTTCCTAGAACTAAAGCAATGTGCTTCCTCTTTAATTCGACTGCCTGGAACTTTTGCAAGCTTTCCCTAACTACACAGCACTAGCCCCTGATGTTCACAGTGAAGAGTGAAATTGTGGATTAGTTCTGAACTTAAAAAAAAAAATTCAAATTGTATTCATATTTTGTAGCATTTTCATTCCAGCAAAATTGATACTCTATGGTTACAAGTAACAATAGTAACTAACAGCTATTATGAGCTTGCAATATACCAGGTACAGTGCTAAGCATGTCATGTACATTGTCCCATTTAGTCTTCACATGGACTGTAAAAATGGGTTTTCCTGGTACCATTTTACACACGAAGGAATTAAAGCTTAGAGGGATTAAATAACTTGCTCAAGGTCATGTGGCTCCTAAGGGATGTAGCTGGTCTTTGTACTCATATGACTGCCTATAAAATATCTACTAAGTATATTAAGAGTGGTGGTTCTCAATTGGAAGCAATTTTGCTCCCAAGGGGTATTTAGCAATATCTAGAGACATTTTTGGTTGTTATAACTGGGAGGCTGTCACTAATACCAAGTAGGTAGAGGCCAGGATACTGCTAAACCGCCCTCAAAACACAGGATGACTCCCCAGATAAGGAATTATCCGGTCCAAAGTGACATTGGTGTCATGGTTGAGAAGCACTGAACTAAGCCTCACTATGTAACAAATTTGGTGGATGCCTTGGTTCCTGCTACATGATAGCAGAAGATTTGTGTCCATTTAGATTGCTCCTCTCTGGAAATAGGGAATTTCCTTTCCTGTGCAAAGGACTAAATTTTTCTTAGTCCATAGGGATCAGTTCTTCATTTTAGAATCTGGTTGATTTACATTTTGGGGGGAAAAGGTAGAATGTTTTGAGGTTGTGGAATTGGGGAAGTTTACGGAGAAAGAATACAAAACAATATTTGAACATTATTTTATACTTTGTACTTCTGAAATTTTTAGAAGAAAAAGAGACATTCATCCCAATTAATAAAGAAGTGGTGTAATTTATTAATTGATTTTCTTTCTTTGAGAAGAAAATGGCTGTGTATAAGAGAAGTATTTAGGACATGAGCCAACACCTGATGCTACTCTTGAGCTGTTTGGTTATATGGATTTTAAATGCTAGAACTGCTTGAACACTCGTAAGGCAAACTTTCCTTTAAGCAAGCATTTACTAAGTCCTTAAAGTGAACAGACTTTGTCCTAGGCAATCCATGTAGAGATGATTATGACCTTTTTTTTTTTTTTAACCCATAAGGAGATTATGATTTATTGCAGAGAAACAGGAAGTAAGCCGATGGAAGTACTAGGTGGAAATTAAAGGATGTGATGGGGATATGGTGACAACAGAATGGGGTACATTAAGAGACAGGCATGAGCTTCTGTGGGTTCATAGAGGAGAAAACTTCCGTCGTCGTGCAGGAGGTGGAGAAGACAGTGAAGACTTCTCAAAGAAAGGGAGATTTGAGTCAATTCTTAAAGATGAGTAGATTCTTAAAGATGGTCAGGATTTGCAAGGCAGGCAATAAGGGAATGGGGAGGGAGGTAAGGGTGGGAGAAATCCTGGCCACCTGGTCCAATTGTGAAGCATTTGCCCTGGAATCCAGCAAACGCTCTAAGGCAGGTCTGCTCCCCCTGCAGAGAAGGTGGTATCTTTCCCTTTGCACAGAATTCCACACTCTCTGCATCTGGCCTCTGGGACTGCATCTGCCTACAGGGTAGATCTACTGGGAATTAGCACTCATGTCTTAGAGCCACAAAGAGGTCCTGGGACCAATACTTTAGGCATCGAATGCAGCCCTTGCTAAGCCAGGGAGGAGTGAAGCAATCATGACAGAGCTTGTGGAGCACGCCGGGGACTCGGTCACCGCGGTTTAGGAGAACCCTGGGGGCAGTGTGGAGGATGGATGCCCTGGTGCTGGAGGAGATGAGATGCAGCCCGGGGTTCATTGTAATGTCGTTCCTGCACACGTTTAAGGTAGCGTGAGTGTAATCAAGACCAATGCCATAATTAACTTTAATCCTTTGAAACTAACGTTAATGGGGAGCTCACCTGCTATAAACGTTTTACTGGCAGCGGGATATGAATCATAAATAATCCAAGATTGGAGGGAACAGTGCCACCTTATCCAAATATCCTTTTGGCACAGAGAATCGATAAAGTGACACACGCATCTCTAACAGCTAGAAAGCTCTTTAAAAGGCAGCTGAGTTCTTCTTTTATTATTTTTTTTTCTTTTTGATTTTAGCTTTACAAGATGTCTTCAGAATCTGGATTTCCCCCTAATGGCTGGGGAGGGGGGGATTTATCATTCACTAAATCTGTGTGTGAAGTAGGAAAAAAAAAATAATGTGATTCCGTGACATTTGTGATGTTGGAATTTTTAAAAAATTCAGTAACTAGCAGTTTCATAAACTCATGGACTAGTCAAATTAGAAAAGACCTTAGAAATATCTTTCAACTTCCTGATTTTACAAATGAGAAATGTGAAGTCCAAAGACCTTGTGGGATTTGCCCATGTTCACAGTTAGCTACTGGCTGGTCTGGGACCTAAATTGAACTTTCTGGCTTCTTAGTCCAGGTTTTTCTCCATCAGAAAATAATTTTTTTCCCCTAAGAATTTTCTTTTTTTTTTTTTTTTTAAGATTTTATTTATTTATTTGACAGAGAGAGATCACAAGTAGGCAGAGAGGCAGGCAGAGAGAGAGAGAGGGAGGAGGAAGTAGGCTCCCTGCTGAGCAGAGAACCTGATGCGGGGCTCGATCCCAGGACCCCGAGATCATGACCTGAGCCAAAGGCAGCGGCTTAACCCACTGAGCCACCCAGTTGCCCCACCCCTAAGAATTTTCCAAACTGATAGTGTTTATGTTAATTTTAGAGCAACTTTGCTAGTTCTCCATGAACAGTTCAAGGGATATACTTCCTCTTAGTTATATGGATTTTAAATGATTGGGACTGATCTTCAGTTTGCTTGTGTTTTGGAGGTTTTCTTTTTATTCTTGAAAGATCGAAAGTTCCTGTATATCCTCTTGTTCTTGTTGGAAAAAACTGGGGGGAAACTCCCCCTTTGCAAATCATGGAGTCTTTCCAAATGAACAGGCCGAGAAGAGAACCAACTGTTAATGAAAACATTCATGGGATTAGGACACACTCTTTTAAAAAAGTTAGTGAACAAGTACTTAATGATAAAATGTTCTGGATTTTCTGTAAGAGTAAAATAAACGTGAGGCTCATACAATGGAATAAAGTGGCACGTTAAACTCTCTCTAACAGTTTGGAAACGTTTTCCTTAGGATTTTGCAAAATGGCATCTGGTAAATCCATTCTTGACTGCAAATAGGAATTACTATTCTTTGGCCCAAGAGATATTTTCTCACAGTCAAATGGGGGGTGTTGTCACTTCATCTGACCTGGTGTTTCATAAACCATAAACTCTGCGTCAGAGTGGGGCTCTTTCTTCTTTCGGAGTTCTCTAGGCTAGTCCAGGCTTGTTCAGGGGGCCCTCCCCATAACTTTTGAATTTTTAAAAGATTGAGGCTAAGTACTGTCATTGTTCCAACACAGCTCTTTTCTCCAACTCTTTTCTGGGTCAGCATATTCAAATTTTCCCAGATGGAGTTTGGCCTCAGGAAGACTCCGATGACTCAAGTTTCTGTTATATAAACAAAAAGGTTTATACTTACTGCCTCAATTTATGTTGCTAGGGTCTTTACTCATTGTAGTTTATTCATCACTAGTATCTCGAGTTTCAGGTTAACCCACTGAGCCACCCAGGCGCCCCTCGAGTTTCAGGTTAAAAGGTAGATTGTACTTCCAAAAATTCAGATGATCTTCTAATAAAGAGTTAAATTATCCAGATGACTTTCCCTCCTTAATTTTATGGAGCACACTTTGCTAATGGTCCTGCTCCCACATTTATCATCCCTCTCTTCCTGAACTTTTACTGGGCACATGGTTTCCCAATATGAAGCTGCATTTCCCAGTCTCCCTTGTAGCTGGTGTGGCCATGTGACTAAATTTTGGTCAGTGGGTTGTTATCTGAAATATGTGTGACTTACAGGTTGTGTAACTAGAAAGGTAAGTGGTGTGTTCCTTAATCGGTCCCTCTTGCTGCACAGAAGTTGCCTAGGACCCAGAGATGGAAGTTGTGCCTTAAGGACGGCAAAGCTTTCCTTTAAGCTCTACACCACTTGCCTCTGAACTACTACATGGGAAAGAAATAATTTCTGTCTTATCTTTAATAGATAGATATTTATGTATCCATGTATCTATTGTATATCTATCTATTATTTTTCATCAGGATAAGTGTACTCTTTAATCCTTATCCCTTATTTTCCCAACTCCCACCATGTCCCTTCTGGTAACCATCAGTTTGTTCTCTACGGTTAAGAGTCTGTTTCCTCATTTCTCTCTCTCTCTCTCTATTTATTTATTTATTGGCTTATTTACGTTATTGTATTTGGGTTTTTATTCTTGTTGTTGTTATGTCATCTAAGTCTTGTCCTAATTTGTCTACCTTGCTAGATGTTTCAAACCATTCCAAACTATTCATACCTGAATGTAGAGGAAGGAGGCCGTGGAGACATTTGTACCAACTATAAGAAATTCCTGTGACCAAGAATGAGGTTTCCCTCAAGACTCTGTCCAGACAGCAGAACCATTCTCAGCACAGCAGCTGAATGAGAACATTTATGAGAACACCACAGACTGAGCAGAAGTTTGTTTACCTCTGTCTAGTTCCATCTTTGAGGAATTTGTTACCTAATACTAAAGCAGGCCACGATGTAGCTTTGTTATGTATCGAGGGGCCTATCTCTTCCAGTTGTAAGGGTCTCAGCTGACTATGGTGTAACGACCACAGCTTCTGACAACTGGAGTATACTCAGAAGCACAATTTGGGGGAAAAGAAAATCAGCATGGCATACAGCATGCCAGATACTGAGGTCTGCCATCTCACAAACATCTCACTGAATTCCCAATCAGCCCCTTGATGTTGATGTTTTGTTTTGTTTTGCTTTGAGAGAGAGAGAGAGAGGGAGCATGAGAGAGCACAAGCAGGGGGAAGGGTAAAAGGAGAGGGAGAGAAAGAATCTCAAGCAGGCTCCATGCCCAGCATGGAGCCCAACATAGGATCTGATCTCACAACCCTGAGATCATGACCTTAGCTGAAATCAAGAGTCGGACTTCCAACTGACTGAGTCAACAGTGGCCCTGTTGATGTTTTTATGCACCATTGACAGGTAATGAAACATACTCTCCAAGGGTTTAAAGTTACACATTGTTCAAAGTTACACATTAAGAAGAAAAGCTGAGGCTTGAACTCAGGGCCAGGGAATTCCAAGTTTTATGCCTTTTCTAAGAGTAATAGCAGTCTATGGAAGGAAATAAATCTCCTGATGAGGGACATTAAAAAATAAATTTGCTTAAAAAATAAATTTGTTTATACCCAAGGTGGTCATCAGGAAAATGACATCCCTTTCGTCCCCACCCCTGCCTGCCTTGGCTTATGGGCTGCGCGGCTGGTATCACATTCCTATGCTTTACTTACATAGAGCCCATCTTGATGTGCAGAAACAGAGCTCATTGGGACCTTGAAATACCATTCTTCAATAGCACTGCTTTTAGACAGAACTATAACAAAATGATCCCTGGTTTTTAAAATCCTTCATAAACTCTCGTAGAAAATGATCAACTTTTTCATAATTTTCGCTAAATAGAAAATCTTCCTCCTATACAACACGAGTCCTTTATGCTGTAATTTGGATGCATATACCACAACCATCTCACTGAATAAGAAAGAAGAGCAGAAATACTTATTATTCTAGAAATTGATTTGTTACATTACTCTTTTTTCTTGCCCTTTGGACCCATAATACAGGTTCCTTTAACTTCATCTGCTTCCTCTTGGATCTCTGTGGGGTCTTTTGGACCCAACTCTTTAAGTTTGTCTTTTTCTTTGTAGAACCTCAGACTGGGGCCATAGCGATGGATTAATGTTACTTTGTAGGTGGGCAGCACTGTGCTCAATGCCATTGTAGCACATCGTATGATTTCATCCTCACCTCTATTCTGTGAGCAACGTGCTATTATCACGAGCTCTGTTCCACAATGGAGGAAACAGGTGTTTAGAGAAATTAAGTCCTAAAATATAAGATCCACTCAGAAAGGAGGGGATCACCTTTAGTTAAGTCCTTACACAGTCTCTTGGATTCTGTGCACATCTTCAACTTGTTTAAAGCCACAGAAACCTGAGACGACCTCAGAAAATTCTGGTATTTAAAGCTGATAGAAGTCACCTGCAGAATGCCTAAAAAAGGAGGTGGAAAGCTATGACAGAGGTTTATTCATCGTTCTTTCGAAGGGTGGGTCAGAGTCGTGAATGCACAATTGCAAGGGTTGGATGTCATCATCAACAGCCTTTAAAAAGAGGCCTTTTGAAAGCAAGATATCAGTTATTACCTTACATTAAACGAACACAACAGCCAAATGTTCACGTACAGGATGAATGAACAAAGCAGTTGTTTTCATGCTATGTGAATGGGTAATTGTGGTTTGGGCCACAGTGTCTGACGACAGCACTGAACAACCCGACCGGAAACGAAGATGATGTGCCGTGAAGACAATGTCGGGTGACGCTGGTGTCAATGCTGCACATCAAGAATGTGAAGAAAACAGTTTTGTGAAACTTGAGAGTGAAAATAAGAATATTTCTTTTTTTTTTTAAAGATTGATTTATTTTTTTGAAAGAGAGAGAGAGAGCAAGCGTGTGGGGGGAGGGGCCGAGGGAGAGGGAGAGAGCATCTTTGGTAGACTCCACTTTCAGTGCGGAGTCTGATGGGCTGGAGCTCATGACCCTCAGCTCACAACCTGAGCCAAAACCAAGAGCTGGACGCTTAAAGGACTGCACCACGCATTTGTGCCCACTTCCCCCTGTACCTTCCCCCTCCCTGGCCAAATATTTCTAAGTTGATGTTTCCATGACTTTATGTATGTCTTTAACTAAATTAATAAGTGAAAAGTAAGTAGACATTTGGTTATTTTATCTATATTCCTAAAAATTACACTACTCTAGTACATAGGAAAAGTTTTCAACCTTCTTTTGAAAATGGAGGATTTCCTTATACTCAGGAGCCTCCAGCAACTTATCCAGGTTTATGGAACCAAAAGTGGGAGAGTTGGGATGTGACCCATCTGTCTGATTCACGGGCTCAGAGTGGTTGCATGATATGGTAGATTTTTAGAATCTTGGTTCCGAGGACTGCTTTCTGTGTTTGTGCTGCGCATTCCCTTCCTGAAGTGCATTTAGCAAAGCTGGCAGAATTAATGCATGGGGAGGCTCTAAGGAAGTCAAAACCCCACAGGTTATTTAAGTGCTCACTAAGTACAGCAGGATGAGGGTTTCATTGTGTGTTCACTACTAAGCATCAAGATTACGGGACATCTTGGTGGCTCAGTTAGTTAAGTGTCTGCCTTCAGCTCAGGTCGTGATCCCAGGGTCCTGGGATCGAGTCCCACATTGGGTTCCTTGCTCAGCAGGGACCCTCCTTCTCCCTCTGCCTGCTGCTCCCCCTGCTTGTACTTTCTCTCTCTCCCACTCTCTCTCTGGCAAATAAATAAATAAAATCTTAAAAAAAAAAAAGATTATTATCCCTCTTTTGTCCTGTTCGGTAGCTCTTTTTTTTTTTTTTTTTTTAATGTTTAAAGGAAAAATGTTTTTTTTCTAGAATAATTTTTTATAGCTTCAATCTGCAAGAGGGGAAGATGGACCTGTACTGGGCTGTTATTTCTGATCTGTTATGATGTAGATATTACATAAAAAGTCTTAAATTATATAACCTCTCTGTCCTGGTGTCTTCATTTGGAGAACAAGGACTTTGATGCTTTATATTCATTTCTCCTCCATTCTGCATCTCATTCCTCCTTCCCCCGTTGGCTCCACCAAATAACCTGGGAAGATATTTGGAATAATGCTTATGAAATATCCATCTTGCCTTAGGATGAATAATTACACAAGATGGAAAACACATGAAAGTATCTTGTGAGGCTGTTTGTTTCCTCCCTTGTCATCCACATACCCTACTATCCACTCCCACATCTTTTGTTAAAAGCTAAAAGCAACTGCCAGAAACTATGTGATACAACTTCTTGGTCTAATGCACCAGATATTTTATCCCATTTATTGCCACAGGCTATTGAGGCCTTTCCTTCTTTCTTTCTATAGGAAACTGACTTTTTCTTTCCCCCCTGGTTGAACTCTACATGAAGGAAGCCAATTTATTAGCCCAGTGGCAGTTACTTGGATGTTGGGACATATGGTCCGCAAACTGCTTCATTCTGTTTTAAATCAGTTCCTCCTGATGGGCTCCGTTCTTTCTGCCATTTATGCCACAGGTGAAGTAATGAAGATGCTTATTGTGGCTTCCTGTTAATATTCCAAGGCCCAAGGCTCTGAACAGCAGGATGTCTGTTCTCCAGCTGTTTCTCCAACAGGAAGAAGGGATAAAGTAAACAAAGCATACACAGTAGTTATTGAAACCACAGGTAATCCTCAGCTGCAGTAAAAACAATGCTGTGTTACCGGACTGGTCCTCCATCATGGATTCCCATCAGCAAAAGCAGCTTCCAAATACTAGGGTAAGGGATAGTTTCTTTCAAGTCCTTCTTATCCAGAGGGCAGCTAACCTGTAAATTCAGATTTTGACCGATGACTCCTAATGTTCCTGCCTTTTTTAATGATTTTTAAGTGGAATTCTATGGGATGGAAGGGGGGCAGTCATGGTATAAACACACACAGATTTCTACCATAAACTACGCTCATCTTAAATTTGAATTTAAAATTATATTTGATTTCACAAGACCTTCAAAAATGGGATCTGTGTAACACTCTTGCTAATATCTTACTGCTTAATACAAGCAAACATTATTTCCCCAGATACCTGAATGCAATCCAGCCAATTGAATATGCAGCATTCTTGTTATATGACTTGTCTTTTTTAGTGGTCTAGAAAATGTAGAGAAGGCACCTGGGTGGCTCCGTCTGTTAAGTATCTGCCTCCAGCTCAGGTCGAGATCCCGGGGTCCTGGGATTGAGCCCCCGTGGGGCTCCCTGCTCGGCGGGGAGTCTGTTTCTCTTTCTACCTCTGTCCCTCCCTCACAACCCCACTTGTTCTCTCTCTCTCTCTCTCAAATACACACATAAAATATATTTTTAATTAAATTTTTAAAAAAGATTTTATGTATTTATTTCAGGGAGAGAGAGAGAGAGAGTGAGAGTGAGCTTGAGAGGGGAGAGGGTCAGAGGGAGAAGCAGACCCCATACTGAGCAGGGAGCTGGATGTGGGACTTGATCCTGGGACTCAGTCCCGAGACTCCGGGATCATGACCTGAGCCGAAGGCAGTCGCCCAACCAACTGAGCCACCCAGGCACCCAATAAATAAAATCTTAAAAAAGAAAAAAAAAAAAAAAAAGAAAATGTGCATAAGATGAAAGCCTCATGTGAAATATTTATTGAAGGACCCAGAGCCTGATTCCTGAGCCGATTTCTATGTAGATGTGCAAGTTTGGAGTACAGAGCTAATTTCTCCAAGGAAAGATCAACTTACCTCTTAGTCATCTATAAGATCTAAATCCTGGGGATGCCTGGGTGGCTCAGTCAGTTAAGCATCTGCCTTAGGCTCAGGTCATGATCCCAGCGTCCTGGGATCGAGTCCCACATCGGGCTCCTTGCTCTGCAGGGAGCCTGCTTCTCCCTCTGCCTCTGCCTGGCCACTCTGCCTGCCTGGACTCTATCTCTCTCACAAATATATAAATAAAATCTTAAAAAAAAAAAAAAGATCTAAATCCTGAACTTTTGAAATGCTGCCAATGAATTCCCAAAGACTTCTTTTCAACAAGGTTGGGTATTTATTCATCTTACTGAAAGCAATACTCCGTACAAGGCCAAGTATGATTCAGAATGAAATTTAAATTATATTAAACAAGCCATGCAAAGTCACAGGCTTGAATGGACATAGACATTTTTAATGAACTCTGGTGGTAATGAAATGGATTCACCAAGCCAGTCACTCTTACCATGCCTCATGGAAAAACTCACACACTGTTTTATTATAATCACTTGCTATGTTTAAAAGTTATTTTCAACCTTATAGTATTATTTTTCTTATTTTATTTTCCCATAGGGAAAAATGAAAGTCTGTGGCTAGCAGTGTCTGAGAAGTTTGATGGATGCCTAGTTTGACTCAAAGATAAAAGGAAGCTTAAAACTCTAGTTACATATCATGAACTTCAATTCTGTGAATATTTTGAGACGTTATTTTTTGCCAGCCATAACCAAGACTTACTATTGCATTCTCAATTTATTAAGAAAACAAACAATATGCTTTTTAGTTAAAGAAACTAATGACTGGGTTGACAATGACCACGTTATCTCTGCTAATGTTATGATATATTTTTAAAAAAGCACTGAGTTTGGAGTTGGCAGGCAGAGGGATGAATACTGCCTTGACCTCCACACATCATCAACAAATATGGATTAGGAGTTGGTCTCTGAGAGGTTATTGATTACTGACTCTGTACCCAACAGTGCCTAATAGAGAGATGAAAGATGCACAGTCTTCCTAAGAACACAAACTAAAGACCGAATGGCAGGGGGACAGGTGTGTGAGAGAGGTGTTCAACCTCCATTTTTCCTCTTCCGCTATATCCTAATTTCTTCTGGGAGGGGAATTATCTTTCCTGCATTGTGTGAGTATTGGTGGGAAGATAATTTCTTATGTAGCCACAGACTGGTCAGGCCAGTCATGGAACTTAAGGTTGTCTAATCAGAACCTCTTCTGAGACTTTGACACTAGGATGGAGGCCATATTTTCTCTGACTTTTGGCTATGAGGAAAATGTGCCCTATGCTTCTTGCCTTTAATTTCCTTGGATCTTGGCCATTTCCAGGCTTGTTCCTCTAACTACTGTTGAGCCCCTGATATACTTCCGGTAAGTTCTTTTTTATTGTAGAGTTTCTTTGAGTCCATTTTTAGTGCTTGCAGCCAGAAATCTTGAAACAGTATAATCTAGAGTGGGGATGACAGGAGTAGCAGCTTTGACAAAACATTAACACCTGAACGATGTCTTGAGGGACAGGAAGGGGTTTCCTAGGTAAGGAAGTGGGGTGAGGAAATAGCACATGCAAAGACTTAGAGGTTAGAGCAGCTGAGACAGGTAGCACTGAGAGGAAATGCAAGGAGCTTTTGTGGTTGCTGTACACTGTGTCTGTGTGTACACGTGGGCGTGAGACAGACTGAATGCTCAGAGCTGAGGTCTGATAGTTCTGTTGGGGATGTGAGACAATCAGCTCTCTCCTCTATTGGAATAAACTACGCCTTATTCATTGTCGTGGGACCTCACACGGGCTAGCCTGGAGAAGGGGCTTAGTAAATGTGACAGTTCAGTTCAGTTCCTCTGAGCTACTTTCTCCAAAATTTTAGAGCTAGAAGAACTCTGTAAGAACAAGTGTGCTCTGGGTCCCAAAATTCTATGCACCATATGGATACTGTCCCTTAAAACGGTATTCAGCTGAACCTTGAACAACACGGGTTTGAACTGCCGAGGTCCGCTTATACAAGGATTTATTTTGATAAATACAGTATAGTACCATAAATGGATTTTCTCTTCCTTATTCTTTCCTTCATAACATTTTCTTTTCCCTAGCTTCTTTTATGGTACAAATACAGTATCTAGTACATATAACCTGCAAAGTATGTGTTAATCAACTGTATAGATCATCAATAAGCCTGCCAGTCAACAGTGGGCTTTTTAAATTTAAATTTTATTTTATTTAAATTTAAAGTAGTTAAATTTTTTATCAGAGTCAAAAGTAATGTGTGAATTTGTGAGTACGTGGGGGTGTCAGTGCCCCAGCAGCTGTTCTAGGGTCAGCTGTAATTCATCCCTGCATTTAGGTAGTGTTGCCTGTGGAGCATTCCAGACTGTTGGAAACGTTATGTTTCTGTATTTCTTATGTTTGTTATGTTTCTATACATCTGGGGAAAGAAAGACTAAGGTGTCATTTCTGTTGGATCCTTCAATGTTGAGCATGTTTTCTTCCAGAACGTTCCTCCCTATCTAACCCAAGTCTTCCGTGCTGCAGCTCAGCTCATTTCCTGTTGCTTTCCCCTTCCAGGGTATGGACACCACCGGCTCGTCACCCTCCTCGGTAATAACAGTCTTTCACCTACATGACGTCGATTACTAAATTGCCTTTAGCTTTCCCTTCCAGTTCTCTTCGTCTGTTTCCCAGCCTTTAATCATCCCTGTGGGTCTCTTCTCAACCTTGTCCAAGTGCACAAAGTGCCTCTTGAAGCACTTTCCAGTTTCAAAACAAACACCAAAGTTTCCGGGCTTGTTCAAACTGGCAAAATGAGATGACTTTCTAAGAAAAAAATATTTTAAAAAAAAATGAAGAAGAAAAGATATTTCAGATGTTCCTGGAATATGAAATGATACTCTCACCAATTAATGTAGGAAAAAGTCTTTCGATATCAGTGTTTTCAAGCTGGTATCACTTTAGGACAGATTATTGTTCTCTAAAAGAACCAGAGAAGGTTGACACAATAAATATTCACAGAGCACCTACTATGTGCTGGGCGTTTTGTGTGACCCTAAGGAGCCCAAAATAAAAGAGACATGGCTCTTACCAAAGAACTCATAGGCTGGGAGTTGGGGCAAAAACAAGGAAAACCCATTCAGTGGGACAGATACGACAGCACAAGTAAGAAAATGAGGAAGAGCAGAGGTAGAAAGGAGAAAGATGGCGTCGCTAGTTGACGAGATCAGGCTTGAGTAGATTCTTGAAAGAGGACTCAGAGATTTCCAGGCTGGAAGGTAGGTGAGGAAGGGTGTTCTATTTCCACACAGAGACCTTCAGGGTAAACAGTCGGGAGACAGGAAGCCGCAGGGTGTGTTTGAGAGTGAGTTTAGGACACTGCCTGTGGCAGGGAGCTGAGGATGGGCTCCCAGAGGGCTTCAGTTACTGGTCACAGCAATTTGAATTCTATGTGGTAACAGGAGCCATTAAGTGCCTGTTAAGTGATGTCATGATTTAGGTAGAGCCACGGTCCAGAACAATCACTCTGCTAAGAGGAAGTATTGGAGAGAAAAGCTGTCGAAGCAGGGGGTTGGCCTGAGGCAGATTCAGGAGTTAAGACAAGCTTGCAATAAACAGATAAGAAATGTTGTGGGCCCTGGCAGGTTGTGGCTAGGAGGAGATGAAATGACTGATTGAAACTCGGCAATTTTGAGGAATTTCCGTAAAACTGGGAGTGAGCAAAATAAGGGGGATGCTATAGGACATGGCGGGGGCTGGGGGGTGGGTAAACTAATTGTAAGTCAACTCCTCCATTTCAGTTTCTGGTTCCAGAGGCCAGCACCACTAGCCTTCAGGCCAAAGGAATTAGAAAGCTAAAATGGTGTCTTCCAGAGCCAATGAGGAGAATATTCCAGAATGAGTGTCAGTCTTGGTATCATAGAATCAGAAAAGAAGCTCCAAAGAAAATTAGACAAATCAGCAGGTGACTACATCATCCGCAGTGCCCACAGGGAGGTTTGGGGGATGAGGCGTGGGCAGGGGAGTGTAGCATTTAGGGCATGGGGACCTCCAAGGGGTTCATTAAGAGTCTTGAGGTTCAGAGGATAAGAGACATTGTGGGTGAGCTAGTGAACTTTCTGCCGGAGGGAAGTTCCTGAAATTCATTTGTGAGTTTTCATTCTCAGTGCATTTTAGAATGCTTGGGACTGACACTTGATTACTTTCTTAGAAATCTGTCATTATGAGAGAGCCGGATGAGACATATTCTAGAGAATGAGTAAAGCTGAATTCCTAGGACCGTGTTAGGAATGCGGGTTTAATCTCTGTGGTTACCCTCTTTGATTCTCTCATCTAATAATAGTAGTACCACCAACAGCAATCGCTAGGAGACTGGCACTTTACATAGATTATCATTCATTCTTCCAGCGGGGCTGTAAGGAAGGTATCATTTTTGAGATAAGGAATCTGCCGCCCGGAAGGCTCATACTAGGCCCACAGCTGCCCTGCGGGTCAGTGGTGGAGCCAGCATCCAGAAACCTGGCCCGCCTGAAGTTGAGTGGTTTGCTCTTGGCATTCCCTCTTTCCTCTCCAACTACCGCTGCAGCGAGCCAGCAGGCTAGGTCTACGGACGCGGCTTAAGGCTTTGTCAGACTTAGCAAAATGGAGCCTGTGGCCTGCCGGGGGATCCTCGCCAGCAACTGAGCGCTGTTTTTCTGACTCTGGGCTGGCAAGTGATTCCTCTCAGGATTCTGACTGGAGCGGAGGGAGGAGACATCAGGACTGAATCATACTGCTGGCTGGCCTTGACTTCAGAGCCCCGCGTTCCTGTGATTGTTCTCTTGGGTTTTAAATTATGCTCCTGCCAAGTGGCAGACCTGGTGTCTAAGCCAGATAGAAAGGTGCATGTTGGGCAGTTGGAGCCGATCAGGCAGCTGTCGAGAAGCCTGTTTGGTCAAGGGCCCCCAAGGGTCTGTGGGCCAGGCTTTCCTTCTTTGCATGCTCTCTCTGGATGGGAACCTGCTACCCATGTCCTGTCAATCAGTCATGATACGATGTCCCTGATAGGAGATGATGAGACTCTGCAGAGAGCTTAGGCGTTTCTAATTGGCCTAACTTTTAAAAAAATGGGATTATATGGGATTTTTTTTCTTGGCTCAAAGGATAATCTTGGATTATAGTCATGCGGTGGTTACTGTATTTTAAGCACAGTTTTAGGTACCCAAGATAGATCATTGATGATCATAGACAAAAATGATTGCCCTTGTTGAACTTGTAGTCTAACAAATAAATGCTACTCTTCGAGGGACATATTCTGAAAACCAATTTAGCTCATTTTCTGAGTATCAGATAAGCAAAAAGTACTAGGCTTTAAAGGTGAATAAAAAGACAGTTTGCAGTCCTCTACTTACAATAAGACAAAGATGCTTGTGAGCATAGTATAAAGTGGAATTGGATAAATTCCGTAATATAGATATTAAGGAAGTGAGATGGGGATTCAAAGGCAGAATGTAGACATATGTGTACGTATGTATGTGTATATATATTTATATATATAAAAGGAAAAATATATACATATGTGTATGTATGTTTATATACACATATATCTCATGCGTGTATGTATGTATGTATGTATGTATGTATATATTTATATATGTATGTATACATATTTCCCCCAGAGAGAGAGAGAGAGAGGCATGGAGGGAGGGGCAGAGAAAGTGGGGAGAGAGAATCTTAAGCAGGTTCCATGCCCAGTACAGAGCTCGACGTGAGGCTTGATTTCATGATCCTGAGATCATGACCTGAGCCGGAATCAACAGTCAGAAACGTAACTGACTGAGCCCTAGGGGCCCCAGCAGAACTCACATTTTGATATCAGAATGAGACCTCATGGAGGAGACAGCATCTGAGTTGTCTTTTAAAGGACAGAATTTTTACTGGTGGAGATTCATGGGGAAAATCATATCAGATGAAAAGGGAAAGATAGTAAAATCATGGGTGTTTCTGGGGAAAATTGGGAGGGACACCTTGGAAGATGAAAGCTGGGAAAGTAACTTGGGTGATATTGCAGAGGACACTTGAGTAGCTGGGTCTTGTTTTGCAGAAAAAGAGAAGTCATTTGAGGTTTATGAGTATAGAAAAGACGTAATCAGGACACTCTCTTTCAGGAAAAGCCATTTATCCTTCGAACGATTATGCGCTAGGCAGTTTAACTTCTATTATTTTGTATACTCCTGAAATGAATGGCCATTTTATGGAGCAAATTGAGGATTGGAGGGATTGGGAAAATCGTGCAAGATCATACAGCCAGAAAAGATGAAATGGAGATTTCATCTCCATTTGTTGTGGTTGTGAAATTGTCTCTCCCCCGTAATAGTGCTTGCAATTGTCCAGGTGAAGAGACAAGAGCTCTAAATACAGTGGAGGCAGAATAAAAGGAGTGAAATGTTGAGGAGGATGGATGGGAATGATACAGTGAAAGTGGGTCTTAGAGAACCTCTCAACAGAATTTATGAATGAATGGGAGGGAAAGTAAAAAGAGGAAGGGGTCAGTGATGACTGAGGGCTTTACCTAGAACAGTGGCACCATTAATAGAAGCTGGGGAGTTGGTTGGAAGAACTGGTTTTGTAGAGGAAAAGAACGAGTTTGGTTTTGAGCATGTTTGCTTTGTGGTATTGGAGAAACATCCAAATATCCGGCTAGAAGATCACAATGAAGGTCTGAGCTCGTGACCCAATAATTGGGAGCAATCCATATATAAGTGATTGTTTAATAGGATAATATCACTGGGGGAAAAGATAATTGGACAAAAGTAAAGGCCAAACCAAGATTAGAAACTGGGTTTCAGAGGAAAAAAAAATCCAACAAAAGATTTAATTCTTAATTTTGAAAATATGACCTACCATAAGGGAAATAAGTAAAAAGAACTCAAGTGTATGACACCTGATATTTAAGAGCCTTTAAAAGGTGGATTCTTAAATGCTTCACAGTGACTGCCATGTTCTCTTATATGTTTGTTTGGATCACTTTTGTGTCACCTGCATAAGTAACCTAGAGTGGCTTCTTGGCATTATAGTTGTGTTGTTGTGAGCCAATGCCTCAGTCCTTGCTATCTACAAGGCTCGGGGTATTCCCGAATGTATACTAATGACTCACACATAGACACTCTTATTTGGGAATGTTGAGCAATATCTCCTTAAGCCCTACCTGTAGTGGTCATTGTCCTACAAGGGAGTATTCGTATGGCTGTTTCCCCACCTCCATTCCCATCTTTTCCATATAATCCCTGTAGGAGAACATAATGGTGATGGGGATCTTGAGTGGGAAAGTACTTGGAATAAGCCACAGTCAAGACTTTAATCTCACTGTACCATGAAAGCTTGGATCTATGTCTTTCTTTCGGTAAAGAACTGGAAAACCAGTACAACCCACTTTTGAACGTTTATGGAGAAAGACAAATTCAAGCAAGTAATTCGCAGATTATAAGTATCATGAAAAACAGGAAATGCGAAAGTAAGACTAATGAATCCTTATAAATGGTAAGTAAATTATTCCCTCACATGTGAAAAAATTTGGCTGTGGAGAGGTATGGTGTCCCTTCTAAAGTATCAACATTCTTGAATTTATGAGGTGCTGGTTCATGTTTCACATACTTGAAGTCTGCTTTTGTTTTTTTTCCTACATATTCTTATGTCCTTTCCTCAATTCACTTGTTCATGGGCTTTGTTTTATTCACTGCTGTATTACCAGAGTTGAGAGTGGAGCCTGGCGTGTAGTAGGCATTCAATATATATTTGTTGAGTCCATCAGTCCATAAATCTACATCTCTGTCCATTCATTCATTCAATTCACTCACTCACTCATTCTCTCATCAGATATCTATTGAGTATTTATTATGTACCAGATTCTGTGCTAGCTCCTGGGGATAAAAAGGTGAATCAGAAGTTGTCCATTTTTTAATGGAGCTCATGGCCTAGTGGCATGATAGTGACAGAAACGGAGTTACAATTCCACTGGAGAAGCTCAATAATAGACCTGTGCACACTTGATTCAGGCTGTAGTGCAGAGGATAGAGAGGAGGAGGGGCAGGGAGAGGTCAGAGGAGGCTTCCTGAAAAAGGAAGCCTCCCTTCCTGTACTTCAGAGATCTTCTGGTATTGATTATTTTTTTTTGCCCTCTCTTATCTTAAACCTCTTCCTCTCTACTGTGTCTTTCCCACCAACCTTTAAACTTGTTCAAGCCTCCACTGTAAGAAAAACAACTCTCCTCCACCCAGCATCCCTCTAGTTTCTTCTCTTGATTGCTTTGGTCCTACCCGTTCTCTCTTGCTTTTCATTCTCAAGTCCACGGAAATTTGCATCTCATCTTCACCTCTCTCCCAAACTGCTCTCAGTAAGGGCCACAAATGGCATCTTGGTTGCTAAATCCAATGGAGATTTTCTAGAATTTGTCTTATTTATTTTGGTTGCATTTGGCAATGTTGACTCCTCTTTCACCATCCTCCTCTTCCTCCCTTGGTTTCTCTGACTCTTCCACTCTGCTCTTGCTTCTTCTGCTCCCCTGGCTGCCCCTTCTCACTCTGCTGCAGACCCTTCCCCTACAGATCGTCATATAGAGGTTGGTAAATGTTTTAATTCCACAAGACCTTTCCTAACTCTGCATTCTTTCCCTGAGAAAATGGATCTGTTCCTATAATTTGAACACTATTTTTATCTTGATGATTCGCACATAATTTTCTCCAGTCAAGTTCAATCCCTCTCAGCAACTGACCTTCATCCCTGCATTTATTCATCCACTTAACAAATATTTACTGGTGTCTACTATGTGCCAAACACTGTTTGAGAGAGAGAGAGAGAGAGGGAGAAAGATTTAGCAGTGAATAAACAAAGTCCTTGCCTTTCTGTTATTTATATTCTACTTAAAAGATAATCTCACTCACACACACACATACACACACACTCTGTCAAAAATTACTATGGAGAAAAGTGAAGCAGACCAGGGAGTGCTGGAGTGTGGTTGGGAGATTTTGCTTTTTATTAAGGGTGGTCAGCAAGTCCCTTCTAATTAGATGATATTTATGTAGAGACCTGGATGAATAGAGGGCAGAGGTGAGCCATACAGATAGATACCTGAGCAGAAGAGCTCAACTGACAGAAAAGAGCAAGAGAAAATGGTCATTATTATCATTCTCTATCTTCCTTGCCTAGATTGAGTAAGAAATCCCAGATGATGAGAATCTTCTACCTTGGGACTGGTAATGGATAATTGGGGGAATAAGTGACTGGTGCCATTTCTATATTTTTCTTTCTCAACCTTCTACTCAATAAACCAGGCTTCTTTTCTCGCCTAATGTAGCTGAATCATACAGGTGGGCTAGAAGAATTGAAATAGTCTCTGTAAATTACTGGCTATCCCAGAAGCCACTTGGCAACAATTATCTTCCCCCACAAAACCACTCCTCCACCCATATTCTCCCATGGAGACCAGAAAGAGTGGTTAGGAGGCTGCTACATTCTTCCCTAATAGTAAATTTTTATGGTAGTCAGAATTCTAAGATGGCCTCCATGATTTCTGCTCCTGGTATTACTTTGTGATAATGTTATGTTACACAGCTAAAGGGATTTTTGCAGATGATATTAAGATTGTTTATCAGTTTACTTTAAAATGAGATTATCTGGGTTGGACTAATCTGATTGCATGACCTCTTTAAAAGCAGAGTTTCCTGTGGCTGGTTGCAAAAGTCAGAAAGAATCGAAGCCTTAGAGGAATTCAACATGAAAGACATTCTCTGTTGCCGACTTTGAAGAAGGAGGGATTGTCAAGGGAAGAAGCTGAGAGTGACCTCTAAGCGATAAGAGAGGCCCCTTGCTGACAGCCAGCAAGGAAACTTTGTCTCAGAACTACAACTACAAGGAAATGGATTCAGCCCAGAACCACGTGAACACTAAGGCGGATCATTCCTTAGAGTTTTTAGTCAAGAGATCAGCCCAGTCCTCACCTTGGCTTCAGCCTTGGGATAGCTAGAGAGACCAACCATGCCTTGGCTGGACTTCTGAATGCATGGTTGTGATCTAGTAAATGGTGTTGCTTTAAGCAGTTAAACTTGAGGAAATTTGTTAGATAGCAACAGAAAAACCAATACAAATATCCGTATGATACTCTAGTAGTACCATAAGTTGTTCATGGAGAGTTTTAGCTATATCTTCTTTTGCTTGGGAACAATTCTTTTTAGACTGAATGTAATGGAAGAATAGCTAACACGAGGACCTCACAGAGTGCTGAACATGGTGCCAGATGCTTGCCATCTTGTTTACCGCCTACAGCCTCTTCATGTAAGAGGTACTATTGACTCTCCATTTTGCAAATGGCGGAACAGAAGCTCAGAGAAGCTACGTAACCCATCCAAAGTCACTCAACTAGCAACTGGCAGAGGGAGAACTTGATCTGAAGGTTTCCTCATTCCACCACATAGACCAACTTCTGAAAAGGTTTAGCCACCCCGTTTGTCTCTGACATTTCGATATCATTTTCTCTGGAAAGGACTTATAATCTACATAGTTGTAGATTATAAACTCTAGGACTGGACAATAAGGAAAATATTCAGGTATCATTTGTGTACTGTTTTTGTTCAAGATAGATTAGGGAATCACCTTGAGCACAAGATCAATGGACTCTCTTCTGTGTTTTGTTGTAATTAGACCAGGAGAAGGAAAAAGAAAATGAAAAGTAGTTGGAGGGAAATGGCTAGAACTAAAAAAAAAAAAAAGAAAAGAAAAAAGAAAAAAAGGCTTGATGTGGGTTTAAAGGCGTTTTGGTCACAGATGTCTCCAATTTAGCAATCCCCTGTTCCATGTCCACTCAAGCATGGGCAGGTGTCCTTTCTGCATGTGGTGCGCAAAGCTTAAGGCTGTCTGCCTTGTGCCAAGAAAAAAAACAATTAAATATTTTAATATTTCCTGCCTATAAACTGCTCCCTGTTTTATTACTTCAAATGCACTGGATTTAAGAGGAGGTGTGAAAGGCTCCTCAGCCATTAATAAAAGGCTGCAGCTGCTCGAGGAGAGTGATGCTACGCATGTTTCAAAGGCGTGATTTCGGTCTGAGTCCCTCAGTCCGCAGACTGTTGATTTATGACAGTCCCGAAACTGATACAGAAGCATGAGGCAAACACTTGCAGTGCTTCCGGAATATATGTGGGCAGAATACAGACAATGAGTTCTTTGCCTTGGGGAAAATGTAAAGGAATAAAGGGAAGAAATATGAAAGCAGCAGTTCAGAAGTTAGGGTGCAAAGTAGAGTCTGCATAAAAAGAAGCGAATCTTCTCGTAGAATCCGTGGTGAATTCCGTGTGGCTGCTTTGGGAGATTTCTGTTCTTAGATGGACCGAAGAAACAGGAGGGACTTAGTGATGTGTTTGGGTCTTTGAGGGCTTCAGATAGACATGCTCTAAAGTTAAAAGGTAAAAACCAAGACATGGTCTTTATGGTCTATGTTTTTTTTTTTGCATTCAACGAAAAAGAACCAAAGTGCTGGTTCCCCTCCCAAAGGTCTTCAACTTTATTTAAAAAACAAAACAAAACAAAACAACGTTCTCTTTTCCTTTTCAGGGATGGTATGTCACAGAAGTCAGAGCATGGGGGATGTTGGGAGCTCAGTTCAACCCAGCAAACCTTTGCTGAGTCCTACTATATGCAAGTTCCTGCTCGGTGCTCAGAAGGTACAAAGAAAGCCAATGCCCTGGTCCTTTGTCTTAGGTAGACAATTTGGTCTTCTGTAGGGACATGTTGAAATCTCTTTGAACACGCCGGGAAGAGGTTTCCTAAATTTCACTCGTCCCCATGCCACTTTTCCAATTTTTCCAATTCCTGCTGTGAACCACTTTTAATTTGTTTGTTTATTTATTTATTCATTTATGTTAGCCCACAGGTTACTTTAATACATTTAGCCACATCTTAAGCAAGAATATCTGTGAACACACAGGTCTGGTGTGCTAGTTTAGCCTTTCCAAACACACCTGCAAATACAGAAAGCTTCACAATATCCTATCTGAACCCACCAGGTTCATAAACATTTAGAAATTTAGAACATTCTTGCATGAACTATATGTTGTGTAGCATTGCCATAGGGATGTGAGTGGCATTATATCATCACACATTTCCACAGCAGGGCATATGGATATTTGCACTAGGTAGAATGTGGAATAAATGAAGGTGTTAAATAGCTTCATATCCACTCAGTGGGGAAACTTTGTTTTTTGTAGCTTTTTGGTTTTCATAACTGTAGATAAGGAACTGTGGTAAGTACCATTTAAAAAAGCCTGTGTATCACAGAAAACAGAAAACAGAATCATCAGTAATCTCCAAGATGTGAATTTGTCCTTTCTTTCAGCTATATATAGCTGGGCTAAACTTGAAAAAAAATGTTGTTATTGAAGTATAAGTATAAATACATTGAGGAAGAACTTACAGAACACCGATCTTTTTTTTTTTTTAAGATTTTATTTTATTTATTTGACAGAGAGAGAGATCACAAGTAGGCAGAGAGGCAGGCAGAGAGAGAGGAGGAAGCAGGCTCCCCGCGGAACAGAGAGCCCGATGCGGGGCTCGATCCCAGGACCCTGAGATCATGATCTGAGCCGAAGGCAGCGGCTTAATCCACCGAGCCACCCAGGCGCCCCCAGAACACCGATCTTAAGCACACAGCCCAATGACTTTTCATATATATATGAGAAATATATAATTATAATATATAAGCACATAACCACCACTCAGACCGAATACAAGATACTTCTGGCACCCAGAAGCTGCCTTCTGTCCTTTCCCAGTCAGTACTCTTCCCAGTCCCCATACCATGAAAACCACTGTTTTGAGTTCTGTGCCTGAGTTTATACAAAATGGAATCATACAGTATATTCTCTTTGTCTTTGGTTTCTTCAACTTAGCACAGCGTCTGTGAGATTCTTCAATGTTACCATTTTAGCAATAGTTTATTCCTCTTCACCGATGTATACTATTCTGGTGTGAAATTTTATGACTTCTTAAAATGTCACATGTAAATATTTTAAATTAATACTTTGTTGGGATTGAAGTGTTCTCTTTCTCTTTCTCCTCAAAAGAGAATCACATAAAGAAAAGTTTCATCAGGAAATTTGAAAGCCGCTGGCATTTTTAGTGCTCACCAAGATGGCACCCTCTCTGCTGACTTCGGATATACAATGCATGTTGTGAGGCTGGGAATAAATGGAGGTTGCATTCATTTCCCATCCTGCTTCCACTACTTTTGATGAATGGATGCAAGCTGCTAGCTTCGTCATATAAAAAAAAAAATAGACCAGGAGATTCTGAAGAATCATTTTGACTTAGTTTTTGGATGGCGTAATACTTTAGAAAAGGAAATTAAAGGCCCATATTGTTATACAGCTAGATTACGATAAGACATGAAAGACTCCTTTAAATAAGTTTTATACTAAATTTGGGGTGGTGCTTTATGTTCAAGCCAGCTGTTTGTGAAATGGAGTGAGCAGGAGTGAGTTGGGAGCAATCACAGAGAGATTTTTGCTTCCTTTTGCATTCCTTCACAGCCTGGCTTCATTGAAAACATTTGGGTTGGTGTGAATTACTGGAACGAGAGAAGGATTCGTTCTCAAAATACAAAAACACATTCCAGAAGTGAATAGAAAAGAATTGTCAGACTTTTGCCACTTTAGACTGATATGGAGAATTGAGAACCGAATGACCCAAGACAAATTGGAAACTCGTTTGCTTGGGTTCTCCTGGAGAGTTGCATTGTGTTCTTGATGAAAACACTCAGCACTGGCTGTAGAAATGTTCACTAGTCTTATGAAAAGTGTATGTCAGAGGAGTTCAAAAACATCTAGAGATCTTGTTTATGTATTTCCTCCACATTATCTGATGAAATGAGGTTCATGAATTCAGCAAAATAACCTGCGGATTTTCAGACCAAAGAGACTTGATTTAAAATCCTCTCTCCGCCATTGATGAGCTGTCCAATCTCAGTTAAGTACATTAACATCTCTGATTCTCAATCTTGATGTTTTTAAAACTCTCTCTCTCTCTCTTTTTTTTTTTACAAGCAGTATTGTTATAAGTGAACTCCCTCAGAAAGGATGATGTCAGTGCATTTTAAAGTAAGAGCTAAAGATGATTAAAGAATCTTTCATTTCTTAATACAAGAAAGCCCACGATTTAGTAAACTGACTGATATAGTATGTTTCTACATCTTTATTTAGGGGT
The DNA here is from genome assembly GCF_922984935.1 of Meles meles. NCBI lineage: Eukaryota > Metazoa > Chordata > Mammalia > Carnivora > Mustelidae > Meles > Meles meles. The sequence continues at coordinate 30,657,539 of NC_060072.1, forward strand.
TCAAGGTATGCTGTGAACCATGAACTTTCTTGTGATTGTTGTTATTGTTGTTCAATAACAAGGCCTATCTTACCTGGTGAGAATGATTTTTTTCCCAAGAATCCAACAAAATACCAACAGAACTAGCCATCTGATTATGTTTCCTGGTCATTATGCTTTTGGTAGAGTATGGATATAGTTCATGGAGAGGTAATTGTCTGAAAGGTTGAGTATGTTTTCCCCCAAAGGAAGAAAGAGGTGGAGGGTAAAAAAAAAAAAAAAAATCCAAGTGAGTATTCATTATATGTCACTGAAAACTAATCATATCTTCATGGACAATAAGTTGCCAGAAAAAAACTTGCCAAACCACTTGAAACCATCCACAAAGCTCACTGGCCAGTTAGGACAATGATGCTAAAAAATATCACTATGTTTAATTTATTTGATTAATAATTCAATTTATTGATTACCTGATGATTAATGCAGGTTCAAATTCAGAACCAAGATTTTTTTTCCCCCCAGCAAATTCTTTTTCTCTGCTTCCTTACACAAAACTAAGAACATTTGTCACAAGCAAGGCTTCAAAAGACATCATAAGGTTGGAAGCAAAATGAACTTAATCTTGGTCTTTGTCAAGAATTACTTGATTTTATTGGGTAGAGTTTGGGACAGGCAGGGGATAAAATGACAATCTGAGTTTAAGGATAGTGCTTGGAGAGGAAGGAGATACACCCCCTCTCCTCCATATACTTTCTATTTGTCCTGATACCGAAAACAAAAATCTTTTTTTTTTTTTCTACCAAGGAGATTAAAAATCCAGGTTTTCATTAATAATTCTGAGAAATTTCAGATTTAGTAATTTTTTTTTCTGATGTGAGTAATAATGACTCCCTTACTCCCAAACTATTTGGTGACTAATCTTCATTCTGATTCTTATTTCTCTCCTGGCAAATCACTTTATGATACATTCTATAAATATTTATGAAAAAATCAAAATATTCAGACACCGTACTTGGTGCCTCATGTAGAAAGATCATTGTGATCACGTTGTACTCAAGTCCTTTACTGATGAATCTTCCTTTTCTGAATTTTGCTTCCTTAAAACATTTTGCTCCTTAGTCGAGAAATGATGTTAAAAAACTGGGATCAAGGTAAAGGGATCACCTCATCTCCCAGTTTCAAAACTGCATGAATGACGTCTCTTTTAAAATGTTGAAATGGCAGAGTTATTTTGTTTTTGCCAAAGGCCCACTTCTTTTCCTTTTAAAGACATATAACATTATTGTTTTTGTGGGTAAAAACACGAGTCGGGTTCTGGGCTTTCCATGACCAAGTTAAGCAACTTAGAGCTTTGCTGCTAACCATGAAAGTAAGATTCCCTTTCACGGAAGGGTTGGCCCTTTTGAAGTTGATGATTCTAGTCAGGCTGATCCAACAGGTTTTTGTTTCTTAAAGCCTTGAGCACTGTGAGTCAGAGGAAGAGAAAGGGAGGACATGAGCTCACTACGGAGAGGCTGGTATTAAAGGAGAAGGGAGGGATTGTGTTTTGGACCCACACCAGAGAAGGGAGTGGCTGTTACTGTGGCGTGAAAATATGAGTGCTGGAGGGGAGTGGCTAAGCAGTTTGTGGAGTTGGCCTCAGGGCCTCAGGCTAATCTTCCACAGGGAACGAAGTCATTGGTTACCAGCCTAAAAAGTGAGCTGGTTTTGGAATCTTTTTGCTCTTTGCCTTCCTCTGCCTGGAAACTTGACTTGAGAGGAGGGAGTCTTGCCTCTGCCCTTGACTCACCTACACCACACTTCCTTTCATCTGAATGCTCTCTGAAGTGAGATCACACTGGTGAACTCATCTGGATCCAAGAGCCAGGAAAGCAGAGAATCGTTTCGGCATGTGAAGATCTGCCTGTGGTGCCCACAGTGCTGGCCATTGGACGCCATGTTGTGATGGCGCCGGAGGAGTGTATATACACTTTTCCCTTCCACTTCTTACTCTCAATTTCAGCTGGCTGATGGTTCCGGTTCTCCAAGAACTCATAAACTTTTTGGCCAGATTTGCTACTCAACTGAAAAATGGGCATGGCTGAGATTTCATCTTTTTAGTCTACCCTTCATGGAGGGATTATGAAGGGGGTCTATATTAATTAGGATCCTTTTCATACAAGTGACAGAACTGGAACCTGAACAAACTTAGGCCAGAGAGGAGGGCAGAGGGCATAACTGGGAGACTTGGAGATTTTCAAGTTCTCTTCTAGCTTTCATTTCTACTCCTTTCAATGTTTTTCCTACAGGCCTTCTCCACAAGGTCACCAGAATCTCAGACTCAGATTGGAAGCCTTGACCCCAAAGAAGGATTGTTTGCCCCTTTTTCCTAAGTCCCAATTTGTAGAAGCTTCAGAAGATACCAGTGCTGGTCGCATGCAACCTCTCTGTCCGGCCAAGGGCTTGCTTGTGGTTGTTGGTAGCTCTCACCTGTGTCCTGTGGTATGCTGGGGGTGGGGAGGAGGGTATTTCCCAAGAGAAGATGGAAATAGGAGTGGGAGTGCACCTTGGCAAAAAAAGGGAAGGGTCCTGGGAAGATAAAAGAATGTATCCTCACTACAGGACATAAAACGGACTGTAGGATATCAAAAGAAAAATTTTAGTTGAGGCTGGGTCTGACAAAACCATAAACCGACATAATGAAACTTAGAGTCCCTGGGATGAATCTCCGACTAGATCTCTTTTTAGCCTCTCTTATGGGAGGGGATATATAGCACTGAATGTTCATTTCTTTTTTCAAAAGAAAAAGATTTGTCAGGGCACCTGGGTGGCTCAGTGGGTTAAATGCTCTGCCTTCGACTCAGGTCATGATCCTGGAGTCCTGGGATCGAGCCCCTCGTTGGGCTCTCTGCTCAGCAGGGAGCCTGCTTCTCCCTCTCTCTAGGCCTGCTTGTGATCTCTGTCAAATAAATGAATAAAATCTTCAAAAAAAAAAAAAAGTTTGTCTCCCTTGCATTTATGTTCCATACCAGAGTCCCGAAGTAAAAATAATGTGGCTTATTTCTTTCGAAAGAAACTGCAGATCTCTGATGACTCAGTGCAAGCGTTGGGTTAAATCCAGGGGTGTCTAATGCCCAGAAAAGAAGACTCTCTCAGCCTCATGGTTCTCCATCCTCTGAAGATGGTTTTACACCCGGAGGTATTAATCATTCTGGACTTTTATAAACTTTACCAAATTTAATCACTCTGTGGGATCCCCAAAACTAAACCTACAAACGGCAACATAATATTTCATTTTATTGTTTTTTCTAAATGTTTATTTGCCATCTATATAACTTTTATATGTTTCAAGGGCTATGTTTCGCCTAAAAATATTCTCTAATTAGTTCCACTCAGGAAAAAACAGTATTGTCACAATCAGGTTTTGTTTTTTAAAGATTTATTTATTTATTTGAGGGGGCCGGAGGGCAAAGGGAGAGAATCTCAAGCAGACTCCTCCCTGAGTGTGGAGCCCATTATGGGGTTTGAGCCCATGACCCTGAGATCATGACCTGAGCTGAATCAAGAGTGAGATGCCCAGCTGAGCCACCCAGGTGCCCTCTTTGGTCCAGGTTTTAAAATGGGAGTAGAAGGCTAGGTCAAAGGGCAGGGAAGATTCTTTGAAACAGTTAGTTGATTATTAAAAATGCCCAGGTCCAAGACTGAGGACAATGTTGAGGCCACTTGGGAAAGATTTCTGGGCTTGGATTAAGAAGTGGAATGCAGAGGGTGCCAATGTTCTAAATGCACCAGGAAGCAGCAGTCTCAGACAGCACTGCCGAATCCAGGTGGCATGTTTTCAGGCTTCTCATAGGAGTACCCTGTTTTGTCCTTGAACCTTGCACCTGACCTCTGTGGTCTTGACCAGAGCTTCACAAATATGTGCCAAGGGGTTCTGTGTGCCAGGTTCTGTTCTGGGCTCTAGGGATATAGCTGTGAACAAAGCAGACATAAAGAAATCCTTATCCCATTGAAGCTTACCTGTAACAGGGGGAGACAACCCATCAATGCTATAAACAAGTAAAATACAGAGAAGTTTAGTCGGTGATAAATGATTTGTAGAAAACAAAACAGTGGACAGAGGTGAAGGGCGTCAGGTGATGGGGAGAACCTTCTGGAATGTTTAAGGTCCCATAAGGGAAGGCCAGTGTGGTTGCAACAGACAGTCAAGGGGAGAGAAGAAGATGAGATTAAAAACATACCAGGGGTGCCTGGCTGGCTTAGTGGGTAGAGCATGCAACTGTTGATCTTGGGGTTGTGAGTTCAAGCCCCATGGTGGTTATAGAGATTACTTAAATAAAGTAAAATAAATCTTTATAATAAATAAATATTTATAATAAATAAATAAAATCTTTAAAACAACAACGAGGGAGATAACGCAATTGAGAAGCATGAGGTCGAGGTGGAAGGGCAAATTAATCCTAATCCTATTTTCATGCTGTAAGGGAAATGGGTCTGGTTGAATCTTCTCAAGTTTGGGGCAGGGTAAATCATTGGCAAGCTGGGCGGTCTCCCATGATGTTAGGACCTGTGCGTTTAAAGGGGGAATCTCCATAAAAGTCATGCACGTCTGAATGGTCTCTTCACTAGGAGCTTGTGTAATTGTTCTGTTGAACAGTTTATTTTGAATGTAGACATCAAATGATTTTTTCCCTAGTTTAATCACCTTTAAAAATAACTGAAAGGGTTTTTTAATGCAAAAGTGTTGATTTAAAAAAGAAAAAGTAGAAGAGTTAGTTGAGAAGAACTAAATGGGCACGAAGAGAATAAACTTTCGGGGCGCCTGAGTGACACAGTTGGTTAAGTGTCCCACTCTTGTTTTTGGCTGCTGTTATGATCTCAGGGTCATGAGAAGGAGCCCTACTTTGGGCTCCGTGCTCCTTGTGGGGTTTGCTTTAAGACTCCCTTTCCCTGCTGGGCAGGAGGCCTGCTTCCTCTCCCTCTGCTGCTCCCCTTGCTTGTGTTCCCTCTCTCGCTTTGTCACTCTCTGTTAAATAAATAAAATCTTTAAAAAAAAAAAAAAAGGACTCTCTTTTCCTCTCTCCCTGCCACTCCCCCCTGCTTATATACGCTCCCTCTTTTTCTAAAATAAATAAATGGGGGGGGAGAACATAAACCTTAACACTTTCTTATCAGTTAAGTTAAATATAGACATATAGAGTTAATACAAAGAATTCAAGGCAGGACTGAAGCATAGTCCTGGGGTAATCTCGCCATTGCTCTTCCTTAGGACAGGAATTAAATCATTAGCAAGGTCTGTCTAGAATAATGTCTCTTTTCTGTCCTGGGCATACTTTTCCTTTGATCACACTAGATCTGGATTACTCCGCTTGCAGTAAATATGCAGTATTTTGCAGCAACTCCCCAGTCTATCTGCAATTACTCAGGCTTTAAAGTACAGAGTGACTCTGTTCCACCTACCAAAAATGACATTTTCAGGGCCATGGTGTTTGTATTGTGGTCACAGTTGCTATTACACAAATATATTCAAAAGAAGTAGAATTTGTTGGCAGTTCTGCAAGAGCCTTCACACTGACCCAGCTTTACTCTTCCAACTTCTGTTGTAGTCATTCCGGCCCGGGTTACCTACCATTCCGCCCTGAGTTTCAGGTTTATTGCAATCCTGATCTTGGCTTTTGTCTCCCTTGTCAGCCGCGCCAGCTCATATTCACGCTTCTAAGCTCAGTTTAATTCTTGCTTTCTCTGTGAAATCTCCCTGACGGCTCCCAGCGTCCGCCGGCCCTAGAACATTGCACTCTATGTTGTTGATGATACTGTAGTCAGTTTGAATTTTGGTTCAGAAACTTGTGTAAAAATCACCATTTATTCCTCCCTTCCCCTCTCTCCTTCCTTCCCTCCTTGCTCTTTCTTTATTTTCTCCTTTGGCCTTCCTTCCTTCCTACCTATTTCCCTCCTTCCTTCCTTCTATCCATCCTTTTTTTTTTTTTTTAAGGTTTTATGTAGTTATTTGACAGAGAAAGAGCATGAGCACACAGAAGTAGGCAGAGCTGCAGGCAGAGGAAGAGAGAGAAGCTGGCTTCCCCACTGCGCAGGGATCCTGATGTGGGACTTGATCCCAGGATTCTGGGATCATGACCTGAGCTTAACTGATGGAGCCACCCAGGCGCCCCGTTCCTTCTGTGCTTTTGAAAGTTAATATAAATGACACTCTTGGCTTCTACGCTCAATGCCTACGCAACACCTCCATTTGGATATTTAATAGAAAACTGAAACTCAGTATGTTAAAAACCAATGTGCAGATCTCCCCAACTCTTCTTCCCAATCTGTTCTGTCCTCAGTCTTTTCCAGATATCAATTGATGGCAATTCCATCCTTCCAATTGCTCCAGTGGAAAAATCTGGAGTAATTCTGGACTACTCTTTTTGCCTCACACTCCGCTTCAAGTCTGCCTGGAAATAACATTGGCTTTACCTTCAAATAGATCCAGAATCTGGCCATTTTTAAACACCTCTCTTACTACCACCGTATTTTCTTGACTGGATTACAATAGCCTTTAAAACATTGGCTTTACTCTTTATTCTAGAGCCTTTTGCAACTTCTCATATACTATTCAGCTTACTTTTTTGCTATCTCATTGCTTATGGCTAGCTCCTCAATTTATAATATAAGCTCCAGAGGGCTGGGTATTTATCTTTTTATCCCTGCCGAATCTCTAGCCTCTGGAATGGAATAAATATTTATAAGTAAATTAATAAATTTGATTTTTATTTGATCCCATACATGATCCCATACATGGGATGCACGTGTCTCTCGTGGCTCTTGCGGCCCCACTCCATCCCTGGGGAAGGAGAGCAAGTCTTCAAGCAATGGCGATGCATGGGGGGGAGCAGTTCTTGTCTGTCATCAATCTGCTCTAGAACTTTGGAGGGTCCCAGCTGGCATGATTTCTTCATGACTCTGCTGCTTTTGTTTCCCTTTTCATGCATAGGAGTCCTGGATGTGGTTAAAACCCCTTGCCGAGGGCCCAGCCTCCCTTGGTGCTCCCTACAAACCCTGAACTCTGGCCGTCTTCCTGGGGAAGCACACAGAGAGGTCCACTGGTCTCCACTGCTCCTTACCTGTTGGCATCTGCCTCTTTCCAGTATTAAGCAACCGATGTGTTCTTCTTTCTCTGCCCCCTAGGACACCCTTCCTCTCTTTCAGACGTCCTGATCTTCACTTCAGATGAACTCAGGTTTTTCCAAAACATAAGAAGGAGCTTTGTTGGGGCGCCTGGGTGGCTCAGTAGTTAAAGCCTCTGCCTTCAGCTCAGGTCATGATCCCAGGGTCCTGGGATCGAGCCCCACATCGGGCTCTCTGCTCAGAGCAGAGCCTGTTTCCTTTCCTCTCTCTCTGCCTGCCTCTCTGCTACTTGTGATCTCCGTCTGTCAAATAAATAAATAAAATCTTAAAAAAAAAAAAAAAGCAGCAGCAGCTTTGTCTTTAAGCAGCTTCTGTCTTCTCCTCTGAAGAAACTTTTGGAAATGAGAGTCATTGAGACCTTAAGTATCTCTTTGAACCAGGGCGGGGGGCGGGGGGTCTTAATTAACCCACTCTCGACACGCAGGGCTAGAATTTTAATTTTACTGTTCTTTGCCAATTACTGGGTATTAGCGCTGTATCAATCCTTGTGTGCCTGGAGTAAATCCTACTTTTTCACGGTGGATTATACTTTTCATACATATTTGAATTTTATTTAAGAGTTTTGCATTTATGTTTATTACTATTTGCCATTAACTGTGCCGGTAGCAATAGAAATTTGTGTGTGAGGATGAGAGTGTGTGTGTATGGTTTGTGTGGTTTTAGTGTCTGGATTATGTCAGCTTTGTAAAGTAAATGAGGAGGATTTGTGTCTTTTTATATATCCTGGACTTGTTTATATAGTGTGGTAAGTATCTCTTTCTTAAAAGAATGCAACCATACAATAGGTTAACTCTGGAGATTTTTTCCTAGAACTAATTTTTTGGTTTTTTTTTTTAAATAATAAATATTTCAATTTATTTCAGCTCTATTAAGCCTATTGAGGCTTGTTTTTAAGTTTTCCATTACCATTTGATTGAAGTTGTGTATTTCACTGATATTCTAAAATTTAAAACATTAAGCTACACATAGAATTATTTCTAGAGAATGATCTCCTTTGGAGTCTTCCAGATCATGTTCTTTTTTCCTATTTCTGCTCTAATTTATAGACTTAAATTTGTTTTTTCTTTATTCATCCTGTAACAGAGCGAAGATTCTTTTCTAACATAGTGTTTGTGACCAGATAAGGTTTGTAGATTATCTTTGGCTTTCCTCACTGACTCTTGTGATGTCAAATGAACTCTCTCCTCAGATCAAAATGGAGAAAAATTTGATTATATTAGGTAATTGATGGGAAAGTCTTCTTGTCCACCACTCACAATGAATCAGATACTCATCTAGAGCAGCTCCATGACCAGAAAAGGGATCTGGTCTACTTCTATTTTCTGTTTCTCCTAATCTTTGGACAAGCTTTCCTTAACACGTTTCTTGAAAAACACTTGTTATGTAGGATATTAAGAGTTATGTGAGCATATTTTTAATCTAGGCAAGAGAATTTAGGCAGTGATAGATAAAAATTTAAACATGATTATTTCCTACAGGATATCTCAAAATGGTCAGATGCACTGTGAACGTTCAAGGAAGGGTTATGCATCCTTTCCTCAATTCTTTGTTCACAAAACCTTCTGGAAAGCCATTTCATGAAGCTACTCTTCTGGGACCCTTGTTTAAGGAACTCCTTTGTAATAGAGCAATATATTTGGAAACTGGTTAGAATGTTTTCTGTACCCATTCATTTTAAGAGTGTTCACCTATTTTTCTCTTGGAATTAGTTTCCAAATTGTTGTAGAATGATGCCAGGTGAAGAGCCAACTGTAGCTGCCCCAGATGCCATGCCCTAGTGAGACTACAGTCTATGGATCTCTAAGTCAGAGCAAAGAGATTAGAGAAAGAACAAAGAGGATTGCTAGGAACTCCTAATTTTTTCTTCATATTTTTTGGTGATGAGACATTCTCTTTCAACAAATAATGCATGGGTAGGCTTCTAAATTTCTTAAAATTCAGGTCCATTGTTAGACTTATTCGAAATCCCCAATAGGTTCTTCCAATAGGTTACAAATTTTGTTTTTGAAGATGTAATCCCTTTCACCTTTGGTCATTTTCTGTATCATTCTAAGTATTTTAGGGGGGAGTTAGGACAGGCTGAGAAAACCATTTTAAATCTTTATAAATACTCCTCCAAGTCCTGTGTATTAGCAATTATCATCTGTAGTGTTTTGAGTTCAGGAACCTGAAGGCTCAGGAAGTCTTTCTTATTATCTGCCCCTTTCATGGGAGTGAGCCGCAATCCAAATCCAAAATAATCAGAGTCTGCTTAGGTGGTGTAAAAGCAACTTGAACATGAATTAAAGCTTCTCACACAGTGTCATAGAAATGTCAAATATATCTCTAGGTTGCAATTAAACTGGGAGGCCAGGCTGTTCAACTGTGGCCCAACATCATGCGGCATAAGCCAGGTCCCAGAGATGTGATACGTTCTTTAGCACCATCTGCTACAATTTCACGGGACAGCTAAAATGAATTTTTTTTGTCTGAAATTGAGAGGTTTATTTATTTATTTTTTAATCTTCCCAGTTGAACATCTTTTATGTGATACCTGTGTGCTCCATAAAGTATGCTGATGCACCCACTGAATTCACCTTAAAGAGAAGACTTACACTGTGCGTGTCCGTGTCTGTGTGTGTGTGTATGTGTGTGTGTGTGCTTGCCACGTGTATTAGATCAAGCACTACCAAAAATACTGGCTGCAATCCCAGACTTGTGCTAAATTGTAGTGTTGAGTTGGTGTAGGGCAAGCTATAACATTCGTAAGAGACCCAGGTATTAAATGGAATCTGTTCCCAAGCTCTTAAGACAATGTGAGATGAATAGCCTCTTTTTTTCCTGTTCACATATCCATCTTTTTGATTTTGGCCCAAACCACGGTTAACCATGTCCAAATTTGTTTTCTTTCTTGACCCATCTGCCACCACTGATTCGTGGTAGCTCATTTATTTATTCATTTAAGAAATGTTTCTGGGGGGCGCCTGGGTGGCTCAGTGGATTAAGCCACTGCCTTCAGCTCAGGTCATGATCTCAGGGTCCTGGGATCAAGCCCCACATCAGGCTCTCTGCTCAGCGGGGAGCCTGCTTCCCCCTCTCTCTCTGCCTGCCTCTCTGCCTACTTGATCTCTCTCTCTGTCAAATAAATAAATAAAATCTTTAAAAAAAAATGTTTCTGGGACTTCTATTGTGTGTCAAGTATTGGGCTAGATGGAGGCGCTTATCTTTATAGGGGAAACCCACAAGAAATTAGCAACGATAGCAGATTATACGTTGTGATAAATACTTTCATAGATGCACAAACAGGATATTTGGGAGCACAGAGGTGTCACTCTGACATCAAAAGAAAGGAAATTAGAAACAAACTTTGCCATGGAGGTGACGTTTGAATTGAAGTTTGGGGAATAAAAGAGTAGTGCAAAGAACGCGTTCCACGTGTGTATGCCTTCCCACGTGCGTGCGTGTGGCTTGTGTGTGGGGGGACAACATCAGTGGAGGGGTGACAGCCTATCAGAAGGGACAGAGCCTGAATGAGGATGGTACCCTGAAGTGATTGTGTGTAAGAGGTCCCACACCCTCCCAGATTCCAAGTGTCACAAAGGGGGACTCTTGCCTTCAGCAATATAAGCCCAGAGTTTGGCACATAGTAGGAGCTCAATAAATCTTTGGGGGGAACAAATGAACAGCCTCGAGTTCTAAGTAAGTTCGAACTTATTTGACAAAAAATGTATGTGGCAAGATGTTAGCAGTTGGCCTTTATTACTCTTTATGATTTTTTGGTAGTGTCCCCAAAGGGAAAGACTGTGCCATGGAACAGCTGTTCCCATCCATTTTCCGTCATTCCCATTAGACTCACCTGTTCTCCCTTTGACAGCAGTTACTGATTGATCTGACAACACTCTGGTCATGCTGGTGACATGTAACATTTGTGTCAAACACAGTCCGGGCTCAAACCCTCTCAGATGCTCCTTCAGAAAAATCCATTATGATGTACTCTCAGTAAGAGGAGGTTTTAATATTTTTGGAGGCTAATGCAAACATCGGGATTTAAAGCAATTAATGCACATATCTCACTATGCTGAGGTGTTTTACATTTACCCATGTTAAGAGTAATGGCTAATATCAAGTATCATTGTTCAGTCACATCATTCAGACATGAATATTTAACCTCAGAAAGTTACTCTGCTTTCAAAATGAGGCCACAAATAGGAAATCGGTGTAAATCCCAAAAGGGGAACTTGAGCTTGTGAAGGCTTGATTCACAGAAAATTGCTGTGACCAGGAAACTAAAGCCTCAATTGATTTTGGAACTAAAAAAACAGCAAAACTAATAAAAAAATCACTTTTATTGAATTGAAAGAGAGGTGAGTTTCAAAGCAATCTAATAATTAAAAAATCTTTATTAGGTTAGAAGATACTGCATTCAAAACGAAATTAATTTTAAAAATGATTTATTCTCTGAAAATCAGACTTTTTTATTAGTTCGCTTTGGAGCTCACTTTCGGCAGTTTGCTTTTTATGTCTCTTTGCAGTTATCTTCATAGTTAAATGACTTTCTCACTGCACACAGTTTCTCCCTTCTCTCCAAACATGACTCCGTTTATGTCCTTCGGGAAGCCCTGATTAGCCCGACCAGGCTCTGACTACCCAGGTTCACTTTGTGTTCTCCCAGCCCTCGCCCCGTCACTTTCAGGTTGTTCTTTGGCATTTTCACACAGATTTGTACTAATCAAACCAGTCTCCTCCTTTCGTGGTCTTACGTTCAAGGATTTTTTTCTTGCAAGAGGCAGAAAGACACTCCGACTATTTCTAGTAAAAAGAGAGTTTAAGGAAAGGAGACTAGGGTGTCTGAATGATCTGGAGGCAGGGAAAAAAAGGACAACCAGACCCACAGGAGGCCCTGGGATTGTGAACTCAGTATCTGAGTGTGTACCCTTCTCTCACTGGGCAGCTGGCCTCCGAGTTCTACTCTCTCTGCCTGTCTGCTCAATTCTGTGCTCTATTTTTGCCACTCTCTTCATGGCTGCCCTGTTCCCCCTGACCTTCTGCATGCATGTAGCTCTTGCTTTTGGGTCCAGACATGACTTTTGTTCTATACCTGCCAGCGTGTCTCTCCACCCTATCCCCGGCAACTGTCATCTCACCTCACTATCTCAATTGTTAAACCTAATGCTATACATTCCCACCAGACAATCTGATTCGCTCAGCTGAATTATGGATGATTTCTCCTCAGGACAGCTGTTTACGCATCAGGTTGGGTCGTAGATGTCATTTAGTTACAAACAGATGGATTCTCTGAAAATAGGTCATGAGCAGCAGGAAATGACTGGTATCTCAAAACTACCATCCTCTCTTAGCATCCTAATCAGTGCTCTCGAGTGTTTCAAAAGGGCTACCTGAGAGATTGTGACCAATGTTAGTGACTCAGAACTTCTGGGCCCCCGTGGTCTTCACTATTTTAGGTACCTACTTCATTTAAAATATTGCTTCTTTGTTTCTAAATGCCCTGTTTTTCCAGTTGGCTTCCATGCTGGAGTGGGAACTATGGACTAAATGATTGTTCCTTGGAATTCTTATTTTGAAGCACTAACCCCCAGTGTGATGGCGAAAGGAGGTGGGGCCTTTGGAAGGTAAGAAGGTTGAGATGAGGTCATGAGGATGGAGTCCCCGCCATTAGATTAGTACCCTTATAAGAAAGGATATCAGAGAGTTTGCCTCCTTTCTTTCTCTGTGCACACGCACAGGAAAAAAGGCCATGTGAACACATGGCAAGAAGATGGCCGTCTCTGAGGCAGGAAGAGGGTTCTTGTCAAGAACCACCCTTACCACTGCCTTGATCTCTGGACTTCCCAACTTCCAGAACTGTGAGGAATACATGTCTGTTGTGTAAGCCATCCAGTCTGTGTGGTATTTTGTCACAGCACAGCCAGAGCTGACTAAATCCCCAAATAATTATAGTTTTGCTTCTACTTTATAGATAAAGCCCCTGTCAGTAGTTAAACAGATAGAGTGCTCAGGTCTCCCCAGGAGTGGGGATTCAAAGCCCAGCCTCTGTGATTACCAAAATAATGTCCTTCCACCATCGTTCTCTGCTTTGGGCTATCCCCCATTTGTAAAACAAGCAAACAAAATAAAAAACACCTCTAATTTCAGCCAACTAAAATTAAGTTTTCAATATTTTCAACACGTCAAAACTATAGTATAAAGAAGTATAATATAGAGAAACTTAGAAAACTTATTTTAAGTTTATAAAATAGGAAACTTTTCCTTTTGTATTTTTTCATTGGCAGAGCTTCTAATACATGCTGTAGTTTTAGCCTTTGACATTACTATTAGAGTTCATTTAAATTTTGTCTCTCCTCAAGATACCTTGGACTCTTGCCATTGTCGCAAGGAACATGTATCAAGCATCTTGAAACTGCTTTCTTCCAAGTCTGGCCTATCTCTTTTCAAGCTCTTGGGTAATCAGGTACCTTTTAGAATTTCCCCAATTAACATTTAACTAGATAGGATAACCTAGAATAGGCAATAGAGGAAGGAGCTCCTCATGGGAGTCTGGAGACCAGAATTTCAGTTTGAGCTCGACTTCTTAATAACTATGTGACCTTGAGGAAATCCTGTCTGCTCCCCCAGACCTGATTTCTTAACCCATGAAAGGGAGTCATGATGCCTCAATACCTCACAAGAATGTTGTGAAGATAAAATAAAGTATGGGAAAGCGCTTTGTACACTGAAAGGTAATATAGAGCTGTAAGTGGATATTATTATTTTATTTTATGAGCCTGTAGAAATCAAAGCTCGGGTTTCATGGCCAGGAGGATTTTCCTCACAGATCTAATTCCTAAAGCTTGGCTTTGCCGAGTTAATAAGTACTTTCCAAATAAAGATCCCTTTTACTGCTTTGATTTTTGTGAACTTCCCTTTACTCTGATTCAAAGTCACATGGGAAGGAGCTCTTGTAAAGCCATTGTTTAATTTAGACTTTTCATACTGAGTCTATGTCCGGCTATTCTCTGGTTTCAGTCTCCAAGGAGCCTCTGAGGGCAGACCGTGTTTCTTTCCCTTACATATAGTTTGGCAGCAAATGAGATGTTTTCAGTAGAGATGAAAAAAAGAACCCCTCACAGTAGGTAACCTGTCACCTCAAGGAAGAAGCACATCCTGTTCTAAAGAAGTTGCTTCAGAGCCAGCCCAAGGCCTGAGGACCATACCGGTGTTTTTACTTATGACTCGGGCAATAGCCCGGGATGGTGTTTTAAGGAGAGAGTTGTTTCATGACATTGTAGGAACAATGGGAGAAGCCATCATACAGAGCTCTTTATTTTAGTAATGTGGACTTTTTGTTGGGACCCCCCAATTCTGTTCCGCATGCCTACAACTTTTCATGCCAACACACAGGAAAAGTGCAAATATGGTGCCCAAAAAATCATTGGATAAAAGCTTTTTTTTTGAAAAAGGCTTTTCATTTTAATCTTACATGTAAAGGGATTAATGCCATGGGTAGTTGACTTGCTTTTCCTAAGGTCACTTGTGGGGTTAAGATGGAGACTATTGGTCCAAGTTCATGTGTTACATTTCACCCACGAATCATGCTTGAATCCTGTTCTTAAGCTTCTGGCATCCAGGCCCTGGAGACAGGAAATGGAGCGAGATGGAAATTTAAAGAAATGAGGGGGCTTTTCTAGTCATAATTCCATTATTGCTGTCTGAAGCTCTCTAAAAGATAGAAAAAGCAATCACAATCTCCACACATCGCCTGTCGCTTGCCTTTTGTGTGATACTTTGCTCAAACTCTGGGATCATAGTTTTGGAAGCTGAGACTTCATCCCCCATCCAGGGACCCCAGCACAGTCCCATGGGGCCAGGCCAATAGGTGGAGCTTCCGAAGTATCCCAGTCTCCTGAGATTTCCTCTTCTTCTTGCCGTCCTAGTGCATTTCCTGGGCTTGAATTTAAAGTGTCAGGCCACAGAACAGACAGGTTGTTCACACTGGTGATATGATCTGGTTGTCAGTCACTTCCTGAAACCCATATCTGGGTGGTAGTGAATGCAGGACCGAGGGTCTAATATTATATAACTCATGATTCTATGTTCTGTCACTCATGCAGTGGCTTCCTTCATGAGTTACAGATGAGAGTAAAAATTAACTTCAATTTTAAAAATATGAAATTTGAGACCTCAAGGCAAGAAATCTTATCGTTCTAATATCAATGCAAGTAGGATTTTGTTTGTTTACTCTAAGTCCTTGTTATCCTTAGTGTCACATTTCTTTATCATAAGAGGCTTGGGTGATGGGGAACATTCAATAATGTGAATGCTATCGCCCTATGGCCATAGTTTGAATGTGGGCAACTCTTTGCAGGATCTGTTGCAAGAATCTCTGGGATTCCCAGAAGGTGTTTCACAAAAGCACAGGAACAGGTACAGCCAACAACGAATCCCTTGTCTTAGAAATATTGGAAATACTCAGAGAACAAATGACCTAATACCAAGTTTTACATACACAAGGGCTCCTGCTTTGAGTGTGAGGTTGGTCCTTTACATTCTAAAAGTGTGAGACCATCAGGAAAGTTCAAGAAATATTTAGGAGGAATAGGTCCATTGGTTTGACTGGTAGGGAGGTTCATGGCATAGAGAAGCTGAGGACAGAGCCGGAAGGATGTTTTTGTTCTTTATTAATGTCACATTACCCCTAGAGCGAGTGCTATTGTATTCTCTGGGTATACTGATGCTACTTCTTACAAAACATTTGAACACCAGGTGTGGAAACTTCTGGTCTCATTGCAGTGGGGCAGTGAGCAGTGAGACAGACTGCCGTTTGGATCCTACATCAGCCACCTGATAGCCACGTGACTTTGGGCTAGTTAAACATTGTTAGCCTCCATTTCCTGATCCACAAAATGGCAACAGAATATTTACCTCAGAAGTCTGTTGAGAATTAGATTATAGAATATGTAAATATTAAATACATAAGGCAGTTCTCACACTGCCTGGCACATGGTGAACAATAAATTTAAGAGTTGTCATTGCCCACCTGGACGATTGAAATGGCCTCTTTACTGATGTCCCCTCTTATGCTCCAACTCGGCCTCATTCTATTTTCCACATGGCAACCAGAATGATCCCGTTACAATGTTAAGTTGGATGGTGTCATTTCTTTGCTCAAAATCCAGTGCTTCTGGTTCACTCAGAGGAAAAGCTTCATAATGGCTGCTATGTTGTCCTTGTTTTAAAGATTGTATGTATGTATGTATATTTTTTAAGTAATCTCTATACCCAGCATGGGGTTTGAACTCACAACCCCAAGATCAACAGTTGCATCTCTATCTACTGAGCCAGCCAGGTACCCCTAGCATGTTTTTAATCTTACTTTCTTCTCTCCCCTTGACTGTCTGTTGCAACCACACTGGCCTTCCCTTATGGGACCTTAAACATTCCAGAAAGTTCTCCCCACCACCTGACACCCTTCACCTCTGTCCACTGTTTTGTTTTCTACAAATCGTTTATCACTGACTAAACTTCTCTGTATTTTACTTGTTTATAGCATTGATGGGTTGTCTCTCCCTGCTACAAGGTAAGCTTCAATGGGATGAGGATTTCTTTATGTCTGCTTTGTTCACAGCTATATCCCTAGAGCCCAGAACAGAACCTGGCACACAGAACCCCTCAGCATATATATAGTTGGTTAGTTTTGAATGATTGAACAAATGGGAGCCATTTAAGGATTTAATGAGATTTCTTAGTATTAGCACATGTACGTGATATTTCATCCATTCAACAGATACTGGTTAAGCATGTAATATTTGCTAGAATTACATTAGCTGTTGGGAAGAGAGCCAGAAACAAGAGAGACATGGCCCTGCCCTCACGGAGCTTATGGTTTTAGTGTTGCAAGAATTGCATGGAGTAGATATTCCTAATTGTGAAAAGGTGATTTTCTTCATAATACTTAAGTATGAAATTTGAAAATTTTCAGAATCTTTAAACATTATAATCTGAAACTTTAAAAAATTTACTTACCATTATTATTTTTAAAAAGAGTTTAAGATAGAATTAGAAAACTTAATTTTTTCATAACCAGTAATTTTAATGGGATTACGATCAATCAGATATACATTCATGTTGCTTAACTTTGTTTTTTATTTTTTAAATTCTTATTTTTTTAAAATTTAAATTCAAGTTAGTTAACATATAATGTATTATTTGTCCCAGAGGTAGAACTTAGTGATTCCTCGGTTGCATATAACACCCAGTGCTCCTGATATCAAGTGCCCTCCTTAATGCCCATCACCTAATTACCCCATCTCCCCACCCACTGCCCTCCAGACACCCTCAGTTTGTTCTCTATAGTTAAGACTCTCTTATGGTTTGCCTATCGTGCTGTTTTTTATCTTTTTTATTTTCTCACTTTTTTAAGAAATTCAAGTATAATTAACATATTCTAACTTTATTATTTTTTTTAAGACCTGTGAAAGAAAAGAGTTCTAACCATCTCCTTGGTGACTGGACCTCTGGTCTTAATTATTCATCCTCATCCTCATGATCAAATCAGCATCACATTTGAAAGCACATATGATAACTTTTAGATGCACTACAGTGCATGGTGACTTACTAAAATGTTGCTCAGGCTTCTACTTAATTTTAATTCCATATTTCACTTTGTGATAATTTGACATAGGTCTCTTCACAAAGGAGCATTATCCTAGAGTTTGCAATTTTGTCAATCTCTTGTGATTAGAAAATGTGTTTCAAATTTCTCATTTCATTACTCTGAGCTCTAGCTTCCATTTTAAAAGTGATTACCAGATTTAATTTTCATATTTTTTTATTCTCTGATTAAGAGAATAAGCTATTAAAATCTATTCAATCAGGTAAGTCAGTATCATCAAGGTTTTTAAATGATTTTAAATTAATTCATCTTTTAATTTCAATTTATTCAAAATAGTCTCTGGTACTTAGTAGTTGTGATTTGAAAAATCACCATTCTGACAGTCTGCTGTGGGGTATGATTTCCGTGAGACTCTCCATAGTAACTTTTCTGTGAAGACATTGCATCAGGTTGCATTGGTCACACTGAATTTGCCATGTTAAATGCAAGTAACACAAGCGTAACCCATGCAAAGGAAACCGTCACAGTTCAGAGTAATCAAGTGGAAGTTTTGAAATACTCCCTTTTCTAATCACAAGAGGTTAACGAAATTGTAAACTCTAAGATAATGTTACTTTGTGGAGAGACCTGGGTCAAATTATCATGGGTAATTCTCAAATGGAATTAAAATTAGGTAGAAGGAAGTTCCAATTGATTGTGATCTGGCCGATCTCAAAGCTGTAATGATCAGCTGTTTCACATTAATGAGGATTATATTTTGTCCTTGCATGGGTATAATTGAAATTAAGGCCTCCATTAGGGAAACATATGATAATTCAATAATGTCTTCTGCCTACTTTCTTAACAAATAGGAAGCCAGATGCACCATAGAGTAAGGAACAGGAAAAAAAACATTAAAGACCAACTTGTTAAAAAACAAATCATAAGGATGAAAATTGATAACACAAAGTTTTGAGCAAAAAATAAAAAAATTTCCTATAACTACTTGGAAAGGTTAAAGACTGAATCAGAAAAATTTCATGTAGTTCTAAGTTCTAGTCTGCTTTTAAATATTATTTTTTTCCTAAAGAATAGAAAACCAATCATTCTCTCTCAAGGGATATAGACATTATCTTTCTTTAATAAAACTGCCACAAAGAACAGTAACTTTTATGTCAGAGGATTGTGAAGTAGAAAATAAATTTGAGACACCTAAAGAAAGGAAAGCTTTACACTGTGGTATCTTTTTTTTTTTTTTTTTTAAATTTTATTTACTTATCTGAGAGAGAGAGAGAGAAAGGGAGAGCACAAGTTGTGGGGACTGGTAAGCGGGGACAGAGGCAGAGAGAGAAGCAGACTCTCCACTGAGCAAGGAGCCTGATGTGGGGTTCAATCCCAAGACCCTGAGATCATGACCCGAACTGAAGGCAGATGCTAAACTGACTGATCCACCCAGGTACCCCTCTGTGATATCTTCTTGATGAGATCCCAGACAACCTAAAATAAGTTTCCTCTTCTAACTGCAGAGGTAATGGAAGGAAATCAAAAAACCTTTTCAAAATCCTTTAGGGACTAGTACTTTAGTTCTTAACAGCCAGCATCATAATTCCACTGAATTCCACAAACATTCACAGAGTGCTCGTTATGGGGTACGTGTTGAGAACACAAAGATAAATGTGCCCTCATTCTAGATTCAAGGAATTTATGTGGTGAGAGTTATTAAGAACATACAAGGAGGAAGCTAAAATTTGTTTACCACTGGACTATCTGCTAGACCTTTTGCTAGGGCATTTACACACTTTATTCCTTTTAATCCTTATGGGAAATTATAAGGTAGATATTATATTGACTAGCCATTTTATTATGTAAGAACCTGAGGGTCACACAGAGAGTAGGGAAGCCAGAATTCAGTGTTAAGTTTATCTGTTGCCAAAGACTAATTCTTTCTATCCCAGGATGCTGAAAAGAGAACTATATCTATACATATACAAATAAATATATATATTCATATGCATAAGTGTATGTATATTTGTATATACATATGCATGCACTTAAACACAAATATGTATAAACCTACATTTGCATAGGAGCCATACACATGCATGCATGGGATCCTTTGTTATCAAAACCACATTTTTAAAATATATTTTTACTTTCTGTTTATTTAATTATGATTTTATTTTTATTTTTTTAAAAGATTTTATTTATTTACTTGACAGAGAGCACAAGTAGGCAGAGAGGGAAGCAGGGTGGGGCGGGAAGCAGGCTCCCTGCTGAGCGGAGAGCCCTATGTGGGGCTCCATCCCAGGACCCTGAGACCATGACCTGAGCCAAAGGCAGAGGCTTTAACCCACTGAGCCACCCAGGTGCCCCTTAATTACGATTTTTAGAACAGTTTTTCCCCCCAATTTATTTATTTGAGAGAGAGAGACAGAGAGTAAGCAGAGGGGTATAGAGAGACAGAGGGAAAAGGAGAGAGAAATCCCAGCAGACTCTGCACTGAGCGTGGAGCCCAACTCAGGGCTCTGCCATGGGGCTCGATCTCACCACCCTGATATCAGACCCTGAGATCAGACCTGAGTCAGAACCAAGAATAGGACACTTTCATCAACCGTGCCACCTAGGCGCCCCTACTCCAGTTTTAGATACATAGTCAAATTGAGGAGAAGGTATAGACATTTCTCATGTGGTTCCTGACCCCATAACCTCGAACATTTGGAATCAGCATTTGGTATATTTTGTACATTTGTTGTAACTGATGAACCTACATTAAGACATCATAGTCTACCAAAGTCCATGGTTTACATTAGCTCATTCTTCGTGATGTACATTCCACAGCTTTGGACAAATGTGTAAGGACATGTATCCGTCATTATGGAATCACACAGAGTACTTTCACTGCCCTAAAACACCCTCAGCTTCTTCTATTTATCACTCCTTCCTCAACCGTTGGCAACCTGTGAACCTTGTACTCTCTTCATAGTTTTGCCTTTACCAGAACATCATAGAGTTGGGATCACAGGGTATGTAGTTTTTCCAGATTGGCCTCTTTCCCTGGGCAACATGCATTTAAGTTTTCTCTGTGTGTTCTCCTGGCTTTATAGTTCATTTCTTTTTAGCACCAAATAATATTCCTTGTTTGGCTGTACCACAGTCTGTCTGTCCATTCACTAATGAAGGACATCTTGGCTACTTCCAAGTTTCAGCAATTATGAACAAAGCCATTATAAACAACCACGGGCAGGTTTTTGTGTGGACTCAGGTTTTCATCTTCTTTGGGAAAATACCAAAGAGCATGGTTGCCAGATTATTTGATGATCAAATGCATTTTTAACATGTTATATAAGGTTTTGGTAAATACGGCCTATATTTCATTGTTTTAAGTGGGAAAAATAATGTGAGTGCATTCTATTTCTCCAAATAACACTATTACTTTTTAAGTACTTATTCATAATCTCTAAGGGATTTCTTGCATGATATAAAGTATTTACAAACACCCTGATCCAATTATTTAATAATTAATCAGTCATTAGTGTGAATGTTTGGATGCAGGATGCAATAATATTATAATAAAAATATCATTTTTTCTAGCAATGACAGGCTCTATAGTGTAGAGAAACTGGGAAATAAAAAGCTAGAGTTACATCAGGAATGCAAATAATAGCAAAATGAGATAAGTCCATTTGAAAATAGTTACCAATTGAAGAGTTGTTGAATGAGGATGGTGGTGAAAGGAAAGGAGGAAACGGGAAGACTGGTCACTGATGCTGTTTGGTGGAGAATGAAGGGGAAGGGGGACTATGTCAATGAGGGAGCTAAGGGAAACAGAAAATGCCTGACTGTCATCTGTGTCCAGGTCCTAAGAACTGGTGGACAGACACAGTCTTTCTTGACATTTGAGACTCTAGCAGCAGATAACTGTAAAGCACCATCTGAAGTCTTAGCTTAAGGGATGGGACAAAATGATAGACTTAAGATGGACATCTGTTGCTTGGGACAGCTCCTGGGACATCCTGCAACTGTACTGAGAATGGCATTTTTGAATACGATGCTTCTCCACATGTCTTGGCCACATTCACTTGCAACGGCAATTTTTTTGTTCTTTGAAAGTTTGGGTGCTGAATGCTCATGGCTCTTTTTGTTACCCCTTTGCAATCAGTCAGGAGCACTAACTTAAATGAGTCCCTTGGGTGTAGTACTGTATCTCTGATGCTAACAATTTTCTTTATCCTCACTGTCCACGAAACCCACCTTCTTCCACATGGCTTATGATTTTTGCTTCATACCACTTCCTCGAAGCCATGCAAGTTGGTGACAGATGGCCAAACCAGTTTCTTGTAAACTTCACTCCATATTCTTGTGATTTTCATCTCCCAGCCTGACTGATGAACCTGAAAGCCTTCCTTGATATCACGTGGGACACATCTCATGTGATTCCTTGGAGTCTCTTGGTCCTTCTCCTTCTCTTGGGCTACAGCATTCTTCTGCTCAAAGCCAACCAGCCATGTCTTGATGAAATGACTTGATAAATATATGATAAAACATGGGCTGGAAATAGGTGATAGAACCAAAAATCCACTGGGGGATGGAAGACAGGAACAAACTGCAAAAACAAAACAAAAAAGCTTTAGCTGTCTTCTTTTTTCTAGTGGACTACTCCAAGGCATGCTTTCTCAGGATAGCCTAAGTCATATCCTGTCACATCATATCATGCGGCCTAAAGGAATCACCTGCCTAACATCTGCATGGGGCTTCTTGCAATACAGTTTACATCTGTGACTAGCATGGTAATGCATTATCTTGTCTTCCTTCTGACCCTTCACTGTTTCATTTCCCCTTGCCCTTACTCATGCTGCCTGGTCTTGCACTGTCATTAAAAAGTATCAAAAGTCTGCTCCTAAACTTTGTTTTTTAGGTAATCCAGGCCGATGCAGATACCAAACCTCTTTCATCAGTTCTCCATTAAAGCAGTGTTCTCTGCTTCCATCCTCTGCACAAGATACTGCATGTTGAGATGGTACCTTGATTTGACATTGTTTTTCTTCTTAGAGCCATTCTGATGCATGGTGTACTAATCAATACCAAAAAATGCTTCCGATGAGTCTCTTCTTAGATATAATCTAAGAGAGAATTTTATGGTATCATCAAATAAATATTTGGAGTTTGTTTTTGTAATAAAATTTCTATGACATCATTAAAAAACCAGAATTTTGACAATTAAGAAACAGCAAATACACTCAGGCAATGACTGTTTTCATGTACTTTTTGGCTAGCCTTTCAGTATCGATTATCTTGTTGGTCTAAGTTTATGCATCTAACTTTGTTTCACCAGCTAGATTTGAACTACTTGAAGGTAAGGAGTGTGAAGTCCTCTTTCCCGTGGCTATTAGCCTGGGACATACCAGCAAGTCGGTGTGGCCGTCACAGAGTTCAAAATGGAACTCTTAGAGGTTCATTTATTTAGTTCACCAACATGTGAATATTTTGATATTTAAAATTTTCAGTTCTCTCAGTTTGTCTTTATGTCTTCAATAAATCTCATACAGATATTTGTTGAATGATCAAAAGCCAATGCAGTGCGTGAATTTGGGGATGTCATGAAGAGAAGAGTGATTGGTTCCACTTCCTCCATAGGATTGATCCATTTGTGAGAGAATCAGCTTCTTTCTGTTCCTGGCATTCTCAACTCCTTTTCCCTTATTGTCCTCCACCACTGCATCACTAAATCTTGTCTTTTGTACTGCTTCAACTGCTTCTAGCCCTTATCCCATGACCTCCACCCTGAGTTCACTGTGAGGCCCATTATGAATTAACGGTTCTCACACTCCCTTAGATGGGGAGCACTACCATCTGCCCATCTCCATGATCGATCCCGGGGCATTGTAAGTATTTAATAAACCCCTGAATAATGCTTGTCCTTGTATAAAAAGTAAGATGTTAATTTTGTTCCAGACCAATATTTATTGAACATTCTTGCTCTGGGCAAGATACTGTAGAGAATATGAGAAGGTCTAAGACGCTGGATTCTTAAAATCTAAATGACAAAGCAAATAACAATAAAATAGAGTTACTGAGAAACCAGACATATAAAAATTCAAGCAATACCCCAAGGTGGTCTATTTCTAATTACTAGATTTGTTACATAGGACATGAGTGCTAACACTTCAGAGGAGAACTTGGTCATCGTGGCCTGCAGTGATCTGCAAAGACCACACAGAAGAAGAAATATGTGAACCTGGTATTAGAAAACCAGTTTTGTGTGAGTGGAGATCAACCGAGGCAGAAGAAAAGGAGCAGAGAATGAGCAGAGCGGGAAGGGAGCAGTCTGATCTAGAGTGGAGTTTTTCAGCAGAGTAGTGTTTCTTACCTTTTTAAGATTATGGATTGTTTTAAGAGTTTGATAAATAATTTTAATTCATTTCCAAAAAATGACCATATAAGATAGACGTAAAAGTTAATATCCTATTTTATGGGCTTATGTACATGTATAGCCTACTAGTGGACACCAGGAAGGGTTCAAGTGGGTTCATAAGTCTCTCCACCTAAGAACCACATTTCAGGAGAGATTAATGGGAAGAGAGCTTTGGACTATGTGGATTTTGAAGGGTCTTAGATAATAGACTAAATGAAAGTAGGGAAAAATAGAAGTGGAAAGACATTCAATTTTAACTCAAAAACTGCTTTCCCCTTTCTAGATTTTTGAGCTGATTCACGGTGGAAATGATACAGAGAGTGCAGTATACAGTGTGCATGTAATTATTCTACAGGGAAGATAAAAAGTCTGGAGATTTTTAATTAATAAAAAACATGGTTAAAGTGGGATTTGAGAAAAGAAACTTGTTGGCAGTATTCACGATGGAGTGAAAGGAAAAGAAACTTTTATTGCTGAGAATGGAAGAGGGGAATACATTGACGTACGGAATGAGATGAGTAGGCCGTAAACAACACTCTCAATATGGGTAAGAGCAAGGCTTTTTTTTAATAGGGAAGAAATGTCATATGAGGAGGAGTTAGCATTTAAAAATATTTCTTCCTTTAAGAGGTCACTTTCACAGGAACTTACTCCCACTTAGTAATTTAGAAATGCATGATTGCAATCATCATAAATGTTCACTTAAAATATTCAAGAAATAACTATGACTACAGTTAGTAGACTGCATGATAGATTTGCCAAGAGAACTCTTTTGGAGAGTTTCACACTAGATTACATAGAAGGGCGAGTTAGGATTATGTTCCTAAGAGCAGTGCTATATGTTTGATTTCTATGTGGGACCATTGGTTTCTTTCTCCTTCTCCCATCTTTAGCCTCTTCCTTGTGGCTCATGAAGGAAATTGGTCCCAACTGGTCTACAG
Source organism: Meles meles (assembly GCF_922984935.1). NCBI lineage: Eukaryota > Metazoa > Chordata > Mammalia > Carnivora > Mustelidae > Meles > Meles meles. The sequence continues at coordinate 30,682,599 of NC_060072.1, forward strand.
ATCCTAAACAATGTATAGGTCTATCTTCTCCTTGTTTCTACTATATTTAATTCAGAACTTATATCTTTATATTTGGATATTCCGTTAGCTTCTTAAAGGGACTCTCTGACTCTCGGCCTTTCTCCATTTAATGTATTCTCTGAAGGACAGCTAAAATATTCTTTCTAATATACAAGTATGATCATATCTCCTTCATGCTTTAAACCCTTCACTGACTCCTCAAGTCTTGCAGAATAAAGTTTAGAGTCTTTAGCATGACTTACAATCACCTTCATTCTACTTCCTCAGGTTATCTCCAATCATTCCCATCCACATGGCCAACCTCTAGGTACGTGACTGTTCCAGAGGCTGCCATCTTAGCCAAGAGGTCATTGATCTTTTTCTTTGCGTATGACGTTTTCACTCATTCTACTTTAGATTTAATTGTAATTTTTAACACATGAACCTAGATTAATCATGCAAGCCATGCTACAAATTTGTCCCTGCTTTGCTCCTCATGGCAAACTGTGCACTTTCCAGAGGCAATCAAATTCAGTAATTGGGATTTTTGTTGCTTGTCATTCTTTCTTTACCCATCTGTCTAGCTAGCTAGGTATCACTTTTCTGATTTTAAAAATTTATCTCAAAGTACTACTATAGAAAATTGAATTTAGCTCCCTTAACAAACCAATATTGGTTTACCTTCTATATTATGTAAAAGTCTTATTTGCCTCCTTAGTTTCCCCTGGTGATACCCAGCTCCCAGACTGTGGTGCTTCTCCCAGGAGATAACCAGTCATTTGCCCTGGAATCTTGTGCTCTTCCTCCTGGCTGCCAGCAGCACAATTAGGCCAACTAACACAAAACTCAACATTTCTGGCTCTTGTTACTACATCTAGACTCAGATGAAGCTCTAATCCTTGGAATGTGAAATTCAGCTTTCTTTGATCATTAAATTATTATTAAATTATTTCTTTGATCTTCTAAGCTGTTGGAGAAGCCAGATAACCCAACTCAGAAATAAAAGAGAGTTATATCTGTGGGTGAATTTTGACCAATGAGAGAGCAACGTGTAACATATAACCTTCACTGCTTAGCATTCTTTTTGCTTTGCTTTATTTACTCCTGTCTCTCATTGATCTGGATTTTCACCTCCTCAATAAAGTCTCAGTATTTAAATCCTTTTATTAGATCCCATCTTTTCCAGAGCACTCAGGCTAAGACGCTTTCCCTCCCTAGTATGTGTATTTCTGGGTGTTTGTGTGTGTGGATAACTTTTGGTTTATTCATTAATCAGAATTTATATTATCTCTTAAAAAAAAAAAAAAAAGAATTTATATTATCTCTTGACTCTATAAATGTTACATATCCTAGCAAACCCAGGAAGCATGATTTTACTTTTCTCCTCCTAAAGCTTTCTATTTTTTCTGGACTTTAAAGTTGCATAGATTGTTGTTATTATTTACCTAATTTCCTATGTCAATTTAGAAATCTCCCCAAAGCGTTGAAGTTCCCTTAATATGAACAAAAGTGTTAGGTAATGCAGCAGTTCTTTTGTCTTTGAGTTTCCTGCTGTATGTAGCCTTGTGTTCTCTAGTTCCAGTTTGAATTGGCTGACCCTTAGACCTGATGTTCCACACTATGAATTCTCTTCATGTATTTCTTCTTTATATTTTCTATTTCCTGGATCTAATGGAATTCAATATTTTCTTTTTTCTTTTTTTTCTTGGTTTACAACCTTGTGTTGGAAAACACATCCCCTAGTAGCTTCCTAAAAAAGGTACATGGGAGGTAATTTATTTTAAAATCTTAAAGGCCTGAGAGAGTCTTTACTTAGCTTTTGTATTTAAAGGATACGTTATTTAGATAAGAAATGTTTTACAGAAAATAAAATTTTATCGGAATTTTAAAAGCACTCCATTTTTTTCTAGTATATTGCATTACTTCTGAAAAGTTTAATTCCTAAGCCTAATTTAATTATTAATTAATTCAACTAATTAATTAATAAGCTTAATTTAATTCCTAAGCCTAATTCCCAGTTCTTTGTATATAATCAGTTATTTTCTCAAAGGAACTTTTAGTATCTTTTTCTAAATCTTTAAAATTTTGGGTTTCATAATGTTGTGTCTTAGTGTGGGTCTTATTTTGTACCATAACTTATAACTTGTCATTAAGTTATATAACTATAAGTGACCAGGAGTCATTTTATAAACTGAGGTTTCTTAAGTTTTAAGAAATTTTCTTGAATTATTTCTTTGATAGATTTATGCTTCCTATTTCTTAGTTTTTCATTTATCAGTAAATGTCTTGTGATATTTGTGAATTCTTTTAAGTTCTTGGATTATAGCAATGCATACAAAGACTAAAAATGCTATCCTCGTGAAGTATATATTCTAATGGTAAAGATAGATAAGTTAAATGAGCAAAATAAGAAGTAATGTTAGATGGTAATAAATGCTAAGGAAAAAAAAGGCCAGGAAGGAGGTTATGATATGGGGTGTGTATGTGAGATTTGAGATTTTAGACCCGAAGCTAGGAAAGTCTTCACTATGAGGTGAGGTTTAAATTCAAATGACAAGGATTAAGGAGTTAGCTAGGTAGATCTCTGGGGGAAAAATCTTTTAGGTAGAAAAAATATCAAGTTTAAAGTACAGATGTGTTTAAGGAATAGTAAGAAAACCAGGGTGACCAAAATAAAGGAAGCAAATGGGAGAGTGGGAGGGAATGAGATTAAAGGCAGTGAGCACCCAAATTATGCATGGCCTTGTAGGTAGGAAGGGGACCATGGGAGGGTAACATAGGTCTTAATGGAATCACTTTGGCTGGGATGGTGAAACAGTCTGAAAAAGGGCAAAGGTGGAAGAAAGTATACCATTCAGGAGGCTGTTAGAACAAACGAAGAGAGAAGTAACAGTGGCTTACACCAGAGCAGGGCCAGTGAGGATTTTGAGATGTGGTTGAATTCTTTATATGTTTCGAAGGTAGAAGTGTCATGATAGGCTGACAGACCATATCTGAGGTGTGAGATAAAAAGGAAGGAAGATGACTCAGGATTTTGGCATGTGCCTAAAAAAGAAGTTACCAAAAACTGAAAAGGGAAAAAGTACAGGAGGAGAAACTTGTTTTTACCTTCATTTCTGGGGAGAAGGAGGAAAGTGTAAGTTAGAACTCTGGAATTGGGTGTTGGAAGTATAAGACGCCTAGTACATATCCAAATAAAGATGTAAATTCTGAGTTTGACATTTAGGACTGCATGCTGAGGTGAGGTATGTGGGATGGAGACACAGTTGTGGGCCCCTTCAGCCTATAGGTGGTCTGTATGACCACGAGTCAGGAGGTAATAGCCCAGAGAGTGGGTGTAGATTATACAGTCCCTAGAGGAGAGGAGATCTAAGGATGGAGTCTGGAAGCAGTGCCCACATTTAGAGATCAGGCTGATGAGCAAGAAACAGCAGGAAATACTGAGAGGAAGTGGCCAAGGTGTGGGAGGAAAGCAGGTATATGTGGAGTTCCAGAAGCAAAAGAAAGTTTTCCAAGAAGGAGGGAATCATCTACTTTGTCAGGTGCTGCTGGTAAGTGAGATGAGGACCAAGAAATGTACTTCTTTTTGGTGATCTTGATGAAAATAGATGCTGGGGAAGTAGTAAGGTAAAAATTTGACTAGAGTGGATTCACAGAGAGAGGAGGGAAGGAATTACAATTAGTGGGTGTAGATAACTTCCTTTAGAAGCTTTCCGAAAAAGGCAAGAAGTGAAATAAGATGGTACCCTTTCATGAAGATGGTGCCAAAGGTGAAGAAGGAAATCGCTGCCCGTACGAAAGCTGAAGCCAAAGCAAAGTCTTTGAAGGTCAAGAAAGTGGTGCTGAAAGGTGTCCACAGTTAACAGAATAAAGATCCAGGAAGAATTCTCTCTTTCCTACCTTCCAATGGCCCAAGACAATCTATGAAGGCAGTCCAAAAATCCTTGAAAGAGCAGCTCTAGGAGAAATAAGCTTGACCACTATGCCATCATCAAGTTCCCCTAACTACTGAGTCAGCCATGAAGAAAATAGAAGACAACAACACACTTGTGTTCATTGTGGATGTCAAGGTCAACAAGCACCAGATCAAATAGGCTGGGAAGAAACTCTATTAAATTGACATGGCCAAGATCAACACTCTGATTAGGCCAGATGGAGAGAGGAAGGTGTATGTTCAAGTGGCTCCTAATTATGATGCTTTGGATGTTGCCAACATAATTGGGATCATCTAAACTGAGTCCAGCTGGCTAAATCTAAGTATACATTTTTTTCAACCCCCACCCCCCCAAAAAAAGGAAAGAAGGAAAAAAAAAAAAGAAATAAGATGGTAGCTGGAGCTCTACTCTGTATCTTAGAAGCAAAGATTATTCAGATGTTGAATATCCTGTATTGATTCTCTTATTTTCTTTCTTTCTTTTTTTTTTTTAAGAAAACTTGGCCTGGTTATTTACATAAGCACACCAAGAATAGAGGTTTGACTTATAGCCTTTTTTTTTTTTTTTTTTTTTAGATTTTATTTACCACAAGTAGGCAGAGAGGCAGGCAGAGAGAGAGAGAGAGAGAGAGGGAAGCAGGCTCCCTGCCAAGCAGAGAGCCCGATGCGGGACTCGATCCCAGGACCCTGAGATCATGACCTGAGCCGAAGGCAGCAGCTTAACCCACTGAGCCACCCAGATGCCCCTCTTATTTTCTTTCTTGTATTTTCCATTTTTCAGTTGTTTATCTTCCTGTTCTTGCTTGAGAGTCTTTGATTTTGTCTTAAAATGCTCTGTTGACTTTTTTTTCTACTATCATTTTCATTTCAAGAGCTCTTCTTTATTTTTGGATTGTTCATTTTTCACACAAATTGTGAGCTCTGTTTGTTCTTGTTCTTCATTTGTCAAAAGTTCTGTTTAAGATATGAAAATTAGAGTAATGAAGCATTTCAATTTTGGTGTAGTTAGCTTTTCTTTCTTTTTATAAAAAAATTATTGAAGGATACTTAAGACTGACAAAATGACATAAAGGATAATACAAGAAAATCCTTGGGCTTAAATATAATTTTTTCCCCCCAGTTTCCCAGTTTTGTTTTAAAGCATAGTCTCACCCCATCTTCCTAAAGTTATTTATTAAAGGCTTTTTTCCCTCTCGGCCTTTTCTTGCTCATTGTATTGATCTTTATTTTTTCTAAGTCCAATCAAATCTCCTGCTTTGTTTGTTTGTTTTTTTGTTTGCTTTGGTCTGTCTTACGTATTAGGGCTTCCTCAAATATTTGGAGATCCTTGCCTATCCATATGTAGTCAAGAGTAGGGCCCTAAAATTCTCATTAGCAGGTCTGTGTGCCAGGGCAGCCCTGGCTGGCTGCCTGCTTTCAATAGATCTGGGCCCCGTCTCTTTCCTTGTAGACTTCTAATGTTTGTATCTAGAGGTCTCCTCCCTTTGGGTCATTCTACTTTTCCAGAAAAGAATCTTGTAGATTTTTGCTCAGAGGGGCTAACAGTAGACTTGGGAAAGGGGTTCCAGAAGCCTTACTGTCCAGTACAGAGATTTTCACTTGATCTCCCATTTCCTATAGACATTTTGCTCCTGACCTAAGTTATGTTTGATATTTGAATGAATAGTCTCTCAGGTTCAGCTTATTCTGGGCATAAAGCTCTTGTCTTCTGCCCAGAGTTGCAAAGGTATAGTTCACTGGCTGTATAGACTGATAGAAGGGATGGGAGGCATTGAGAAGCTCCAGATAGGTATTTAACCAGTCCTCTTCTTGGTTCCATTCTGAATATTGGCTCCCAAAGGTACCTAGTGGTTCCAGTGCCTAAGTCTTTTTGGTGTCATCTGGACCAAATCCATTCAACTCACTCCGGGACGCCCTCTCTGTAGGCAATAGATTCCAGCCTTCTTCCCTCAGCTCAACCACTTATCAGCTCTATAGCTTCAGCCCATTTCTCACCTCCTCACCCATTTTCTTTGTTCTGTTGGTTTTAAATTTGGGGGTGATTTACATTATGTAATTTTAAAGGAGTTACTCAGAGGTAAGTATGTATATTCAATGCTTTGTATTGACCTGAGACATCACTTACTACTCATTGTATTATTCATCCTTCTGATATCACCTTCTCCAAGAAGACAGCCCTAGACTGAGAAAGCCAATTCCCCCTTGGAGCTCTGACACCACTCATGGTAAGTTTCCTACATTTCCATTGCTTTGTCTTTTCCCAGAACTATACGCTCTAGGGAAGCAAGGACAATGATGTCTTTGTCTTTGGAGCTCCAAAGCCCAGTACAGTGTTGAACAGATATCTGCAGAATTTGCCAACTTAGTCTTTTTGCAGATATCTTGTGTGGGTTACAAGGGTACAGGTACAAGGGTACAAGAGTGGATAAGTAAAATTTTTTCATAGAAAAATGTTTTTGCTATTTAATAGCTCTGTGAAACTAAATAAATGATTTACCCTCTTTGGGCCTCATTTCCTTAGAATTGTGATAGTAATAATGCCCACTACATAGGTTTTTTTGGGTGGGGAAAACTAAGTGCTTTAACATATGTAGAATACTTAGCTAAGTGTCTGTCTCATTATAAACCCGAAATTCACTATTATTACTTTAATGTAAAAGATAATTTCAGGGTATGTTTCTAGAGATGTTACAAGGTTTTTCTTGCCTTTTGTTTTGTTTTATTTTGTTGTTGTTGTTGCTGTTGTTCCATGGAATTGCCATAGTCAATGAATGTTTTTGATAAAATATTGAGTTAGGCCAGGGGAGGAAAGTGCCTATATTTGAGATCCAGGGAAGAGAAGATCTGCCTGGGGATTGGGTCTGGCCTCTAGAGTGAGCGACTATGGCTCCATTCTTCCCCAAACTCTAGGAAGGTGAATTCTCTCTTTCTTTCCATCTGAGGACACTGAGAGGCTTCACTTCTCTTCCTTCTGGGGATTAGTCTGAAGAAGGCAGATGTTTCCTAGTTTTTGTGATTCAAGCTTAGCTTGTTTGGGAAAAAAATAGAAGAAAATAAGAAAGAATAGTAATTTTAAAAAAGACATTGAGTAAGTTAAGGTGTGGAATAAAGGTCTTTCAAGCTACATCAAGCATGGGATTTTCATTTTTTTTAAACTCTTCGGAGGTTAGAGAGAAGGATGGGCAGAGCTTATGGCATTGACTAATAAGAAAATATACATAATCCCTGGATGTTGGAAATTTGTAGAACTTATAAGCATGTTAATTGGTTTAACACTTAAAGTAAACCATGGAACAGTATTGGTGGAAAAGAACAGAAACTAATTTAAGTGTTGAAATTGGGTAATTTATGTATTCATTTAATTTTTTTTGGTGGGAGACTAGAAACTGAGACTAAAATGGTGCATAAAATACACATGGTTCCTACTATCACTGAGCCTAGAGACTAATGGAGAAATAGTCTTTAAGTAAAATTCTAAATATGTAATTATAAATAGGGCATTTGAGAGATATTGTCAGAGATTAGGGGTTGGTAATGCAGATTGAAGTAGGAGAAGACTTTGAAAGACTTTGAAAGACTTTGAATCCTTTCTTATGAAAGGATATTTAAGCTGAGATATAATGGTTGAATAGAAGCTATCTGTATGAACACTGAAGGGAAGAACATTCCAGAACACAAGAGGAAGGAACTATTTGGTGAGTTTGGCCACCACAGAGTCCTGTCAGAGTGGTGTTTGTTTTCAGGACGGGGTGGTAGAGTCTGTGCCTGCAGAAGTCAGTGAGGACCAAAAATAGGCATAGCCTTGAGAAGCATATTAAGGACATTCTGTATTATTCTCAGGGCTACAAGGAGCCACTAAATCGCCTTAGCCAAGAAATAATCCTATCTAGATTTAGTAAAAGATTACATTGACTACTGTGAGAGTAAGTGTTTGGAGAAAGGCAGGAGTAGCCTTGTGAGGGCAGGTAGGGAGCTAATGTGGTATTATTACGGGTTAGGGTGTTAGCAGTGGGAGCTGAGAAATGGGTTGCATCTGACATTCATTTTTGATGGACGTCAGGTGGACTCCTTGATCAATTAGATGTGAGAAAATGAGGGAGAGGGAGATATCACAGTTGACTTCTGGATTTCTGAGAGCAACTGGGAAGAAGAGGTTTGAGAAAAGTATCAAGAGTCAGGGAAGAAACACAGTGTAGTTTAATTATTAAGAGCAGTTAATAGATACAGATGATCCCTCATTTAGGATGGTTTGACTTATGATTTTTTGACTTTATGTTGATGTGAAAACAGTATGCATTCAGTAGAAATTCTCCTTTGAATTTTGAGTTTTGATCTATTCTCAGGCCAGTGATATATGGTGGGATACTCTTGTGATGCTGGGCCATGGAAAGGAAGCCATGTGATCTCAAGGATGAACAGCACATAGACTTCCGACTGTTCTGTACCCATACACCCATTCTGTTTCTCACTTTCAGTACGGCATTCAATACATTACATGAGGTAGTCAACACTATAATAAATTAGGATTTGTGTTTTTTGTTTTGTAGGCTAACAATGTATGTGTTCTGAACATGCTTAAGGTAGACGAGGCTAAGCTATGACGTTCTTTAGGTTAGGTGTTTAGAATGCATTTTCGACTTAACGATATTTTCAACTTATGATGGGTTTATCAGGATGTAACCTCACTGTGAATCAATGAAGATTTGTAATTACCTTTTTCTTGTTAGCCAATCCTTCAAGTTCTGGATCATGTCTTGACTTCATGAAAATTTCTCTCACCACTTGAAGCACAAGTCAGTTGCATTTATCTCCTCTCCTATTCTGGAGTACTTGTTACTCATCTGAAGTAACATGCTGCCTCTTGCATGTGCTTTCCTTATCCAGCTGACCTTCATATGTGATGCTCTTCTCTTTACAGCTGGGTTTGAAACTCAGTAACAGGAGACCCATTCTTAGACTCCTTGGGATTCTCAAAATCACTCACTAGCATTTGTACATGGTAAATTCTCAATAGAGATATTTTGCTTTCTCCATAACTGGAAATGTTATCCTTTTGAGAGAAATTTTGAAAAGGACATGTTATTGTCAGTGATTTTTTCCCTCCCATATTCTGTCCAGAGAGGGGGAAAAAAATAGGACACTTGTATATCTAATTTCTGAAGTATTTTTGTGAGGATGGCTGATAAAGAATGGTAGAATTATTTATGGTGGCTATAGTTTATTATATATGTAGGTTTAATGAAGAGAGATTGAGGGAATTCAATGTGTTTGTTTTTTAAGTCTCTGACTTCATTGTTCCTGTCATGGATTAGAGGTGTTGGTTGTATTTGGTAAAAACATGGGTGATGGTGGGGATGGGGATGAGATGAGGAGGGGAGATGAGAGAAGACCCACTACAATACATACAAAATGTGTGTCTGTATAATACATGAAAAATATTGCAACCTCCGAAGCCCAAAGAGCTCTCTCAAATGATTCCCATAACAGTACAAGTCACACCCCCTAACTTCTGGGCCTTACAGTTAATGGTGAATGTGGGTCAGGGCACATTGACCTTGTGGCTCTTTGATAGACTTCTCCAACCACTCCTTCATCTCAGACTGTTTCTAAAGCAGCCACTTACAACTTCCTTAGTCCACCATCCTTTGGAGTTTTTAAGTGAGGGTCGGGATAGATCATCACTGGTGCCACTTTTTTACCAACTCCTACTGTTATTATTAATCATAGTTTTGCTCCTCGCTAGTGTGAGCATTTACATGGAAATAAAAGACATCAACCGAACATCTCATGGATGGCAGGATTTAGAGTAGGCTGCTTTGAAGACACAGATATAAAAACAAACCAAAAAATTTATGATCTCAAAGAGCATGCAGTGGCCAGGTCAAGGATATACACAGGCATACAACTTTTTTCACTATGGTAATAGAGATTTATTTTTTCTATGGGAGGCTTAGCTATTGGTATTTAAGGCTTTAGAAATCAGGATTAGCAGCTTTGCTCCTCCATAATTGTTAACTATGTGACCTTGAGCAAGATACTTAATTTCTCTAAGCCTTCTTTGCAATCCCAGAATGAAGATAATGATAACCTTCATCTAGGATTGTTGTAAGAATTAAATGAGATAATATCGTCAAAGCTTCTAGCACACATATTGTAGATGGTGAGTGCTTAATAAATCATATACATGCATATAAACATGAAGATCTATTCTACGTCTAACTGCTTGCAAATTCATTTGTAGCTCCAGTCTTTCCTTTGCAAAGACAAAGTTGATGATAATGATCTATTTCCTAGGGCTGAGTCAGACCAGCTGGACCAACAACCCACTGTTTCTTCATAAACCATGCAGCACCCTTCCATGGTTTAGCCTTCCAGCCACTCCACCCTTCCCTCTCCCTCCTAATTGCTTCCCACCCGCCCTCACAGGACTTTCCCTTTCTCCCACTCCAAATAATTATGCAAGAGTCAGGTTGCTCTTGAGAATCTATGCTTATAAGAGCAAAATTCAGATTAAATACTTGGTTATTTCAAAGCATGATATGAGGCAACTTGTCTTTCACTTTATCCATGAGTCAAGAAATTATAGGCATGAGTATCAATATCATCTTCACTGATTTGAAATAAACTTGGTAAGTTGTTCGCTGTCTCTTGGCTTCAGCTTTCTTGTTTGTAGAACAGCTGATTGTGAAATGAGAAGGTAGGGTTGCCTCTGATGACTGGAGCCATGTTATGGTGAACATCCCTGGGAAAGTGTCTGGTGAAAAGATTACTGTCAGAGAAATCAAGAGATCCAGACTCTTGATTTTAGATTGGTCATTAAAGTACAGGAAGAAAATGAAAGAAATGCCTTTTCCAAAATATTCTGCCACTAATCCATCTTATACTGGAAATGTTTTCTAAATATTTGGTCTAAAGATGGAGAAGAGTAAAAGAAAGACCTGAGAAAGGAATGGGACGAAGGAATATCAGAAATCTGTGGTGTTTGTGTTGGGGATGGGTGGGTCAGAGTAACTGTCAACCCTACGACTTTGCTCATATAGGCACCGAAGTTCATTGTAGTCCTTGTTTGTCCCCAAGAAAGACAATTTCCTAAAGGTAAAGCACATGCTATATTTAATGATTCACTGTATCTATTGTACAAGAGTTTACCTAACACTACTTGGAATAGATTTATATTTTCAGCCAACATTATATTTTTGGGTGGTGATTTTTCATAAAGTAGTAATTTTATAATTTGTATAAGGCATAGAGAAAAATTATGATCTCTGAGATGAGGCTAGAATACCACTCCCAAGACTCTCTCCTCTTCAATCTATCCTCCCCACACAAATTTAATGTAAATTACTCAATTTCAAATCTTAGATTTAAAAATAAGAATATAGACTTCTTTGGCACTTGTCTGCCTGAAATATTACTGCTTGGACTTGCTCAGAAGGCAAGAGATCACGTTATATATAATCATGAGTTTCTTTAAGCTAGCCCCTTCTCTCATATATAACAAACCACAGTGCCACTTACACTGTCTGTCCGCTCATTGAAACATAAATACCAACTTTTCATTACTATCACTGTGACAAGTTTAACGTATTTTCTTACCTACAGAAACTAGAGAAAGCATTTTGGACCATTAAAAATAAAGCCATCCAAAAAATAAATAAATAAATAAAGCCATCCATCCTGAGTTTAGCTTTTTCTCTAAAATGCTGCTTATTAGGATTGCCTAATTTGTGGGGAGGGAAATAAAGGATTATGTGACAGAGAGTGACCACTTGGAAAAGGGAGGCAGGAGAAACTCTACATTCAGTGTTCAGGGAAGCCTGTCTGTGCTGGGAAGTAATATATGAGCTGAGAACAGAAGGGTAACAATGACGAGCCCAACAATAATGATCTGTAATTATTGAATACCTAATTATATTCTACTCATTTACATACATTAATTCACTGTGTTCTGGGATTCATGCTCCCAGCTCTCTGCGTTAAAAAATTCTCTGCTCTGGTGGTTAAGTTCTGTAAGAACTGGAGAAAACCATTTCAGAAAAAGGAGGGGCAGGTGGAAAATTTCTAAGTCAGTATGAAGCCAGATATGTTGAAGAATGGGAAAAAGTCTAGGGTGGCTTATGTAGAATGAGCTAGGGAAAAAAAATGTTATATATATGGGGAAGTGTGTTGGAAATCACAATAAGGAATTTTGATTTTATACTTTGTTTTTGGACTTGTTATCTCCTTCACTATTTTAGAAATTTGAAGGTAAATTTGCTTTTAATTTGTACTCTATGCAATAATCCTGAGCATATTAGAACAGGCACAAGATAGTTTTAAAAAAATCACAGTATTTTATCCTTAATATTAAGTAGATAATTATTGAGTGTGACAGAATTTAGCTAACAAATATTTTTACTCCTTAAAACACCAGATTGAATAATATCATCCACCATAGTCCAAACCTGTCCTATCGACCACTCTAGCAAATTGTTTCTATTAGGTGCATTTCCCTCTTAAGACATCCAAGAAAGTTATAAATATTTAACAACTTGGAGCAATTTGAGCAATCGTTGTTTGCGCTGATATTAAAAATGCAATAGCAATGAAAGAAAAGTCTTTCTAAACACAATACAGCCCCAAATCTAGATAAATGTAGCATTCTTGTCTACATACTTCTTTCCCAGAAACCATGCCTATCTTCAACTGCATTGTTTCAGTTTAGATTTGTTCTTTTAAAACACTTGAGTCATTGTTGGGTGATCAGAGCTGTCTTCCCTAGCGTTTCATCTCTCTAGGAAATTGGCTCCTGGGTTTGATCACACTAACAAGTAATGTCCACCATGTAAGAAAGGTCAAAGCTCTTTGTTGTTACTGAGGGAGTTAACACTTTCAAATACCACGATGGGTGGAAATAGAAATGACTTTTATTCTCCTATGTAGAATTAAAGAGCTAAGTTCTTTTAGGATGATGGCGTGGATATTTTGGACGTTCCAAATCTTACAAGAATCCTCTTTGACAAAAGCAGAAATTAAAAACAGGGAGTAGCCTAATACTTAGGATATTCAGAACATGTGGGAAAAAAAAGACTGACCCAGGAGGCTGGTGAGGATTGTGTTAGGTCAGTTACTAGGGAAAGCTTGATTCAGATGTAACTATTAAGTGTTTATTATTTGACTCCAGAAATGGATGGGAGTGGGTAAAAGGGGATGTTCCCTCAGTAGGTTGATGTTTTTGGCAACAGTACAACTGATGTTGCAAGAAGGGAAACAGTCTAAGATGAAAATCTCTTACAGGTTGGCATTTGCCCAAAACTGTAATGTTGACAGGGAAGTGTGGGCACACCCAAAAACATCCTGATTAAATTGCAGGTGTTGTGCAAAACCAAGTGGGAAGAGCAAATATTTTATAACTAGTAAGCAGATTCTGGCAGTTGCCTTGTATATAGTGTAGGAGATTAAAAAATCTTTAGGCACAAGGTAATTGCTTTATATTTCTGTTGTAAAACAGAGTTTTGCTCAGAGACTCATTTACTATTTGATTTGGAAAAGACTTTTCAGATCATCCCTGCTGGTGGATTTTTTTATTTTTTATTTTTTAGCAGAAATAATTCCTTTCAAATAAAATCTTAAATTGAACTCCACTATATAAAAAACAGATGATATTTTATTAGTAAAAAGGACTTTAGAAGTTAAAACTGAACATATTTACTCTTTATATGTGACTAAATGAAACTAAAGGAATTGTTTTGATTCATACAAAAACTTGGAATCAGACCTCCTATGGGGGTACTTGTGATTTTGTGAAATCCTTAGCATCTCATTTATTTTAGAATTTTTGTGTGTTTGCATATGATTAAAGTACTTTGATTTACACAGAAAACTAGTTGCAAAGGGGAGGTTTTGCAGATCACTTTGTAATTTCAGGATTTCCTTGTAGGCGAACCCTTTCTTCTGATGTCCATTCAAAAATGAGTCGAACTGGAAACACAAGTTAATACTTGGTGGTTTCCACTTGCTGATGTCTGGCTTATAACCCCTTGAAGTGTTCTAAATATTATGATCTTTAAAATGTTCCTGAACTCCTTAAAATGCAAATTGAGTCCAATATCTGTTGAGTCCTTTCCACAGAAGATCTTCCACAGAAAGACCCAGGGCTCAAAAATTGTTAGTGGTGGTGTGGTAATTACTTCAGGCTTTTCCTGAACTGAAGCGTGTGCAATCCAGAAAAATAAATAAGCTTAACAGTGTTAAATAAAATAATTTATATTCTAGCTAGGAAATGTCACAGTCAAAAGTAGACTTGGGGCCTCTTGACTCCTCTCCTGCCTGATTTTCATGGAGTGTGAATGAAACACAGTATAGCAATGGTTCACTTATTGTCAGTTTTATTTGTTTAACACTTCATTAGGGCTGCCTTATGGGCTCCCACTCCGTCTTTTTAATAGATGTTTCACCAGCTAGATTGAAAGTCTCTTGCCCAAAGGAACTAAATCATGTATTTCTCTGTAGCCACTAGTATAGACTGTGTGTAGTGGGATATTAGTGAGATATTGATTATGCCTAAAAGAAATGTACAAACTTATTCTCCTATAAACATCTACTGTTGATAATTTACTTGATTTTGGAGAGTTTTGTTGATGTTTCAAGCTGTGCCATTTTCAGTTCGTAGATGGATCTATCTACATTTTCGTTTAAAATTTCATGAAACATCATCCAGGGAGATGATGGTAAATCTTTCGTGCAATTATTTCACATACTATAAATACAAGCAGTTGTTCAGAAGAAACCATTGTACCAAATGAGTAGCCATCATTGTTAATTTGACATTAAATTGGGCTTTTAATTAGAATGATTAGTATTTTCTCCTTCTCTTACTTGGAATGGTAGCGTTCAAAAGCTAAACTATCATTAGGTCTGGTTTTATGCTGAGGGAAGATTAAAATTCCTTCTTCAGAAATATCCTGGCTTTGCTTCACAATATTTCACGGCCTACTCCTAATGGAGGGTTGTTACTCACTCAAGTAAAAGACTTATTTAGCTTTTTAATTTTCATAACAAGATTTCAATCTTATTTTTCTTCTGAAGTGTTAGATTGAACTGTATAAATTGGACGCTTTGTAAATAAAAAAATAATAAAAAATTAGCAGTTTCATATGGTTCTGCCTCTTGTTTGAATTCAATCGAAATCAACAAGTTGTTTTGCGATCCCAACTCCCATTAAAAGCTCTGTGGATAAAAGTGATAATAACAGGGGTTTTGTTTAAAGCCCAGGCCGACAAACTTTTTCTGAAAGGGCCACATAGTAAATATTTTAGGCTCTGTAGACTGACCATACAGTATATAGCAACTTTTCAACTCTGTTGTTGTAGCAGGAAGGCAGCCGCAGACACTAAACAAATGAATGGCTGTGGCTGTGTTCAAATAAAATTTATTTATAAGAATAAGCAATGGGTCGAATTTGGTCGGCAATCTGTAGTTTAGTCACCTCTGGCTTAAAGGACAGAGAAATATATCCTTGGATCATGTTGTCTTGGTACGAATGAATTGTGAATGAATTGCCTTTGCAGAGTTATCTTGTGGTGGTTAGCTCTCATGGGGGAAGACGTTGAGAAACAACCTGATGAAATTCTTTATTACATTTGCTCTGGGATGTTACACATACATATTATTCATATGGTTAACCCATAATCTACCTAAAGTATTTCTCCCATAGCTAAGATCTAGGTAATGATTTGTTTGTTTCCTTGCATTTAGGCAACAATTCCTTTCTTTCCCTGGTTTGTAAGATAGTAAAAACTCTAACTGACTGTGTCCCATTTTTGCTTTTGCTACTGGGAATATCAGCACCAAATCCGAGTTTCATCTACAGCCTCTCTGTGGCCATTTGTTTCTGGAGAGGTGAGACTCCTTTCTTATCACTGGCCTTGCTTTGACTGTGTATTCAAACTGAATTTTCCCTGACTTTAGAAATTTTGAGTTGTAAGCCACTATTCTCTTGTGTGCTTCTTTGTTGTAAACAGACTCAAACACTTGCGGATCCTGTTTCAGAGTAAATATACAGAGTGGGTACATGATATATTTTCATATCTGAAGATCAATTTCCTGCAAACTTTTAGTATCTCAGGTGCTCAAATATGGACTGTTGAATTCTTTTAACCCAACAAATAACTTATGAGTATACCCCTACCCTCGAAGAGTTTATAGTTGGGGGGGAGACATATATAAATAAGGAATGCCAAAACTACAAGGTAATTGTCATAATGGAGGTTCATGTACCCTGCAGCTTAGAGCTTGAGTTTTTAAGAAATGATGCCGTTGCATCATCTTCCTCCTTGGCATGGTGAGCCAACAAAATGAAAACAAACCTTTTGTGAGCAGTCTTTACTACTTATGGAAAAGGTTAACGGCATATAAGCAAGATAATGTTTGATGTCTAACTTTCCTGTGTTAACAAGCTCAAAACACTCTTCGACAATTAACTCAGAATTTAAGATCTACATTTTAGAAGAACATGAATTTCAACCAAGATTTATTTTGTACTTGTTAAAGCCATCAGTTTCTTATATCTAAATTAGTCCCTGAGCGTTTCAAGGATTTGAGTTTATATTATCGTCCACCAGCTTTTTTCACCAGGAAAGCCAAGATAGCCCTTCATGTTATTTCATATTCACGAGCCAGTTTAGGCTGAGTAATTAAAAATTCATAAACACATTTTAACGACATTAAAGTGACTCATAATACAAGAAAAACATGTTATTTATAATTATTCTGCTTCAGTAAATGAAGCTATTGTAATTGTTTCTTTAATTCATAAGCAAAATATTTTAACAGTTAGATTCAGTTTATGTTGTTTGTATTTAAGCAATTAAAGATAAGATTTTTTCTGCCAAGGCATACATTTTTATATTTATAATTTTAATATCTAAAATTTATTCATTCAGCAAATAATTGTTGAGCGCTTACTATATGCCACGATCTGTCTGATAGGCAGGAGATACTTTAGTGAACAAGATATATAAAGTTCTTGACTTCAAAAAGGTTACATCCTCCTGGGAGAAGACAGATGGTAAACACAGAGACAAAGTCTTTCTTTCCTTACTTGTTTACTTATTTGACAGATAGAGAGAGCCCAAGCAAGGGGAGTGGTAGAGGGAGAAGCAGGCACCCTGCGGAGCAGGGAGTCTGATGCAGGACTCCATCCCAGGACCCCGGGATCATAACCCGAGTGGAAGGTAGATGCTTAACTGACTGAGCTACCCAGGAACCCCTTGAGACAAATTCTTAAAAAGATATATTTAAATGGTGATTACAGCTATTATAAAATTATAACACAGAAATGAGACAATGAGAAACTATTTGAGGGTGGTGGTGGGTGGTAATCTCTGTAGGTTTCTGTGAAGAATGGTGAGAAGAAGCCAGGCAAGTGGAAACCTAGCAGGGGACAGCAATTATTTAGAATTCATTTGAAATTCCCTATGGTTAGGATATAAAATTATTCACAAAATTTTAATAACAACATTGCAAAAAAATCCAATTATGTGTATTTTTACCCTCCTTGTCCTTACCTATAATGGGAAAGATATCTTTTAACAAATCATCATCAAACCATGTGGGATGATCGATTATATAATCAGTTTGGTGTTTTTATAGGTGCTTTACTGTGAAGTCCTAATCATGTTCCTTTGGAGACCACCACGAGTTTCACTCATTTTCTTTCAGGATGGATCCTGAGGCAAAGGGCTTCATGGCCCTGACCTCCTGGAACGCCACCAGAATGGAGTAAGGACTATGGATGTGTCTGAAGGGTCTCGAGGGTGATTTAAAGATCAAATAAGAAAGAGGGAGAGAGATTGTGGGAAAGTGAGGCTCCCACTCACTCATGTGAGATGAACTATTGACTGTAAGATGATACAATATTAAAAACTTGACATTAGAATTTGCCCTATTTTCTATAAGTTTGTTTATGATCAGCTAACAAAATGAGAATGTTCTTTATCTGGTAATGGACTATATTTGCATGGCTGTCCAGACACAGTGGTGTGCCACTGAGAATTCGAACATACGTATATTTCGACATACTAAAATGCCTTTAAATTTTCTTTCTTTGAATGATCAGAATTGAGATTTATAGGTCAATGGTTATTGATCATGTTTGGTTCTTAGTATATGACTACACTGTTTCCAAATAGGCTAGCCTGTACCAATACACTTAGCCCTCCATGAGCATCATCTAAGGCTTACATTGCCAGACTGATATTTAAAATACAATTCAAATTCTTGTCTGGAAGCACTGAATTGGAGACTGATTATTTAATTGGCCATCTGATAAATCTGGATAAAAATACATACTAAATACCTTCATGGATGATTTAGTCTACCAGCTACAATAGAGTATGTAGCTTCCTTCCTGGAGGCAGCCCTCCCTACATCTGTGGCTATCAGACCAGCCTAGGGATCCTGTATCTTCTCTGGCTTTTAGGAATCACTGGCAGCCACTCTCTGAAAAGCTCCTTTCTACTGTCACTCCCACTCATTGGTTAAGTCCTTGATTATTTCCTTGGTGACTGCAGAAGGAAATCTTCACTTAAGAGAGTATCAATTATCTATTGCTATGAATCACCTAGAAACTCAATGGCTTGAAACAAACAACAAACATTTATTTAATTCATGAGTTCATGGGCCAGTGGTTTAATATGGTTGGTTATTCTAGTCTCTATTAAACTTGCTCACATGTGGCAGCTGGTTGGCTGTTAGCTGGGGGTCGTTGAGCAACTGGGCTACGTTTGTTCTCTAGCAGACTTTCACAGGTCTGTTTTCCTTGCAAGGAAAATGGAGAAGATGTAAGTGGAACCTAATTTTGGTGGCTGGGATAGTAGTAACCTGGCACTGAGGCCTCTGGTTGATAAACCACTGGTATCTGTTTTTTAAGGGGATCCTTTAGCACAGTCCATTAAAAGCCTGTAGAACCTGGAGTCAGCTCTGCTAGTTGCTAACTGTGCGTCCTGGGCCGCATTATTTCGCCCCTCTGTGCTTTAGTTTTCTTATTTGTTATTTGGGGTTAGTACTCCGTTCTACCATATTGGGCTGTTGTGAAGACTGAATTAACAAATATATGTAATATGTTCCCATAAAAATGTTAAGAAACTATTATCTCTGAAGTATTTTTCCTGTAGGTCACTTATTGGTTTCCTCAGAGATCTGACTGCTGGGAAACTCAACTCCATTTCTGTTGATTTAGGCAAGATCCTTCAGCTTGCTGCTTTTGACGACCCTTCAGGGTCTCAGCATCTTGCAGGGGACCACTCTGTTCAGACATTCTTTTGTGTGGAGTCCCGTTCAAGATGCCCATGGCCGGTTCCCCCTCACAGGGGCCATATTGTGCCCTGGCAAAGTACTCTGGGAAACTCCTACTTGGCACGGCTCTCGGTGAAAATAAAGCATCTCTCTTAGTTCTGTCACTGAGCAGACCATTCCAGCTGGCCTATTTTTCTTTCCCTTTTTGAGGAGAGCCACCTAAGACTGTGACTTTTTCCTCTTAAATCTTTGTGCTCAGCCTGATCCTAGAGCAAGTCCTAGATACCAGGCAAAGAAGTTGGAGGAGGTGGAATGAGGGAGAGAGAAGAACCTGGCCAGGCCCCCATACAGGCTTTACGGCCCGATTCAGGCCTAAGCTGGGAAGAAGAAACAAAAACTTTATATGGGATCAAACTTTGGATCTTTGACGTCACACAGATTTGGACTTAAATTTATATTTCAGAGGTGCCTGGGTGGCTTAGTTGGTTCAGCTTCTGGCCTTCAGCTCAGGTCATGATCCCAGGGTCCTAGGATCGAGCCCTATGTCAGTGGGGAGCCTACTTCTCCCTCTTCTTCTAAGCCTCCCCTCTGCTCATGCTCTCGGTCTCTGTCTGTCAAATGAATAAATAAAAAAATCTTTAAAGAAAAACAACATGTATTTTAGTTCCTACTATAAGTAGGCTTCATATGCAAAAATACACTTATTTAACAAAATATGCTTATAATCTAATGGGGAAAAGACACACTCATGCTCACCAGGCCTAATGCCATGGCACAAGACCGATTTATTGCTCTTCCTCGAATTCTCCCTCTCTAGTCTCTTCAACTGATTCCCTAAGAGTCACCTCTCACGTTGTAATGATGGGGGACCCGGTTTCAATCCACAACTTTTGGGAATCCTTTAGCATACATAGCCATGGTAGCCACTGGAATTGTGGGTGAATTGTGTTGTTGTACTGTTAGTTGAAACTGGGATTGCATGGAAAGTTGCCTTTTAAAATCCTGTTTCATGTATAGCCTGGCGTTTTAGTTTCATTTTCCATGTTGACTTTTGCGTCAGTATTGCACGATTGCATTATTTTAAATGTTGCAACGACAGTTTTTCTAAAATTTCTAACGATTCTGTGTATTCCTCCATGTGTAAAGTATGTATGTTTTATCCATTGTCAAAGTACTGTAGGCACATGTTAAAAATTTAAATAAAAACTTACAAATTAAAGAATTCAATAAACACATTACTCATTTGATTATCTAAAACTTGTGGCATTTTCTCTTCTGACTCCGAATGGCTGGTGGGAGAAAAGATGTCTTCTAATGAAAAGCAGCAATCCCCTGGGGTGCCTGGGTGGTTCAGTTGGTTAAGCATCTGGCTCTTCATTTCTGCTTAGGTCATGAACTCAGGGTCCTGGGATCCAGCGTGGCCTTGGACTCTGCTCAGTAGGGAGTCTGCTTGAAGATTCTCTCCCTTTGCCCCTCCCCCCACTCATTCCTTCTCTCTTTCAAATAAATAAATAAATCTTTAAAAAGAGAAATAAAAAAATAAAAGCAACAATCTTCTGTCACACCCCACCACACAAACACAGTCTCAGTCCTTGAGGGAGTTATTGTGAACTCTGAAACTAGTCTGTTTTTGATTTTACTTAAGGGTTAGTAGCATATCAGTGATTAAAATGTTTATAAGACTAGCCTTTGGTTTATCAATTTTAGACATCTATTCACAATCTGCTATGGCAGTTAAGTCAATCTCTCACTTTCCTTTTCCCATCCCAATATAGTTATATTATTTTTTAATCCTCTATTTGTGACTTTATATCTTTGAATATTGTATCTTAACATTTAGACCTTATTCTATAAATTCCCGAGTTTTGGATTTGAAGGTATTATCATTTCTTTTTCTTTTTTTTTTAAAGTTTTTATTTATTTATTCAACACACAGAGAGAGATCACAAGTAGGCAGAGAGGCAGCAGGGTGGGAATGGGGGGCACCTGGGAAGCAGGATCCCTGTCAAGCAGAGAGCCCAATGTGGGGCTCAATCCCAGGATCCTGAGATCATGACATGAGCTAAAGACAGAGGCTTAACCCACTGAGCCACTCAGGCACCCAGTATTATCCTTTCTATTCTTGCTTTCCTCTCACCCTTAACCCCCTAGCTACAGTATGGGTAGTTTTCACCCTGTCAAGAAATATTGATAATATTTCTTTATTATTTTGTGACCATAACTGAACTGTTAGTAGACTGTAGATGGGAGGGGTTGAAACTTAAAACACTATGGAGACCAGACAGGCATGAGTGAAAGAGATTGGTAAACTTTGGTAAATTGGTGAGTGTATGTCAAATGTTGTCTGGATGAACATGGACCCCATGATACAAAATATCCTAGTGTCTTAAGAGAAACCTGATAATTCAGATATTTATATGAAATCTTCTGATTTAAATATGGTGGAACTTCATTCAACTAAAATACACACGCACAATCACACATACACACACACACAGAATAAGTCAAATAAAACATTTCTTTTGGATGTAGCCCATTGGGCTACTGATTTGTGACTACCAGTGTATAAGCTGTGTTTAAATTTTGTAAATAAATAAATGCTATTTGCATTTTTATAGTTTAAAAAAATATATAGCATATCAAATGCTAATTTCCATTCTTACATAGATTTTTTTTCCCTTGCTTTTCTTAGTTTCTAATTTACACTGTCTCCCTTTATTACATAGTTAAGGTCTTTCAATTTTCCTAGGCAAGTGCCAACTTTAAGTCCTTTTTTTCTCTGGGTGTCTCTGCTCCATCTAGACTGATGGAACTTTGGAGAGTTTTGCAGTTTTCAGTTTTCATCCAGGTACTGATAATTCTTGGTTTGGTTATGTTTCTTTTCTTTTCGTTTCGTTTCTTTTTTTTTTTTTTTTTTTTTTGGTATAGTTCATTTCTTGGCTTGAAGTTTTCCTTTCTAGTTACCTCCCTTGTTTTCCTGGAAAACATCCTTAAGTAACTTCCTAAGACAGATGTGTAGGAAGTAAACATTCTGAGTCTTTGTATGTCTGAAATACTTTTATTCTACATTATATTTCATTGCTAATTTAGTTAGATATAGAACTGTACTTTTAAAATTATTTTCCCTATCACTAAAACCATTTATTTGCATTGTGATTGTTGTTTTTTGAAGTGTTTTATTAACTGTTGGCTTTTAAACATGTTTACATGTATAACTTTGCAATGTTTTCATTAATTAAAGAGAAGAATAAAATATAATTATAACGTTAGGAGAAAAAAAGAACAAGGCAATCTTAGGAGAGCAGAATAAAGAAAATAAAGTTAGGGTTGCTCTTGTGAAATCTGATAACAATCTTAATCCCATTTGTGTTTTTCTCTATGTAGATACTTCTAGGATTTTCCTTTATCCTTCATGTTCTAAAAAAATGTTTAAATGATGCATCTAAGTTGAAGTATTTTTCCTTCACTGTCCAGGGCACTTAGTAGAAGTTTTTATTGAAATATTCATGCCCTTAGTCCTGGAAAATTCCTTTTATGAGTCTTTTTTTCTTTCTTAATAATTTTAGTCCTCTTTTTTTTCTGATTTCATTTTATAGTATTAAGGGAAGCTTCAATTTGAATGTCATCTGGAGTAGTCAACCGCTATAAAATTGAATCCAGGAAAGCACTTGGTTTTTCCTTTCTCCTTCTATTTTACCTGTTTTTTTTTTTCATTGCTTTCTTCTCTTGGCTTTATTTTCTTCATTCTGGACATGCTATACACGTAAATAGATTTAAAAAGTCAGTAAGACTTCCAAAAACATCAGTCACCTTCCCAACTCCTCTGTACCCTCACTTTTCATTTCCATTTTAAGTTCTTCTACTTAAAGAACTCCCACATTTCCAGTAACATGCTTACAGTGACTTTTTAAAAAAATTGATGCTATTAGTTTTTTACTCCAAAGCCAAGGATTTACTTTTGTAATACATGCCTCTTCTCCCTCTCCACTGAAACACTTTTCTTCCCCCTTTTTTCAAATACAATCTTATCATTCTTTTAAATTAAATCCATATTCAATGTTTACATTTTTATAACTCACAGATGTCATTCACAGATGAACTATGTGGTGTATTCTCCCCTTATTTCCTTTTGCATATAAAGTTTCTTTTTTCCTAGAGTCATCACCGTCTAGTTTTTTCCTTTTGTTCAACTTTCGAAGTGCCTATCTCAATTCAACACCACACTTTTTTGCCGGAATTATAAATCCCTCTCAAGGCATTCAAACCTATCCAAAAAATCTCTTAAATTCTTTTAAAAGCATTGAAGTTATCCTTCTTGGATGGGTAGATTTGATGTTCCCAGGTCTAGCTGCAATGGTGTGTCTTTGGGATCCCCCTTCATCATCATCATCATGGAAATTCCCTTCAACTGTGTCCTGTGTTGGACACTGTTTCCTGGTTCCCATCTCCTGGTTCCTCTTTCTTGGTTTATCCTCTCCACCAGTTCCAGAGAAAAAGAGCATGGGAAGTACATTTTTGAGAGCTTTCAAGCCTATTCCCCCTCTTGAATAATTTATCTGGATATAGACTTCAATATTGTATGTCATTTTCTCTTAGAATTTTCAAAGCATTACTTTCTCACTAGGATTGCCTTTGGAAAATCGGGTCATTTTGATTCTTGGCTTTTGATCTGCTTCCTTCTGGGAAGATCTGAGATCTTTCACTCTTGGTATTTTGGGAAATTCATGATTTTATACATTGATGTGGATTTTTCTTTATTTATTGTACTGAGAATCTGATGGGCACTTTCAAACTCAGTTCTTAGAAACTTTTCTTGGATTATTTCTTTAACAAAATCTTGTCCTTTCTTTTCTCTGTTCTTGTTATTTAGAAATTCTCTTGGTTAAAGGTTGGGCATTCTGGCCTGTTTTCTTGTCTTCTCTTTGTCCTTTGTTGTACTTTCGAGATGGCTGTCTCCACTTTACCCTCCAATCTTACTCCTGCATTTTAAACTTCTAAATCAGATTTTTAATTTCAAGAGCTTTTGTTTATATTCTTAATGTTCTTTTAAAAATAGTATCTTTCTCTGTGTTCCATGGCTGCAATATCTTTTCTTATCTCTCTGGGGTTATTTGTTTGGAGAAGAATTTTTCTGTCTCTACCCTCCCAGTCTCTTTCATTGTTTATTTTGGTTGCTGTTCTTCATGCTCAAAGTTTTCTTCAAATGCCTTGTATCCTCTGGGTGTCCATTCATACTTAAGTCTGATGCACCAAAAAGCTGTCTGGAAGATCTAATGGGCTTTATTCCACTATGATTTGATTGGGATATCTTATTGGGGAACCACAACCACGAATATTCAGTAGATTTTTTTGGTCACAGGCTGGTCATTCTAAGATTTCCTGCCCAGGGATCTAACCTGGATGTTGGTACATTCTGGGTTGAGTGAGGATGGGGTAAGGGACCTTATTCTTTGATATGTCATTTAAATGCTTTATTTTCAGTATGTTACCTCTGACTTCAGCTGTTCCTAATCTAAGATTGCTCTGCTTCAGTCCTTCTAAAGGAATAGATTTTTGTTGGGTGGGGAAGGGAAATTTCTCTGGCTGAGCAGTTTGGGAAAGGTTAATCTGGGCAGGGAATATGTCTAATTGTTTTTGGCTCTGATCCAAAAGTTGCTTTCAAATATGTATCTGTTTCAGTCCCTATCTTTACCTCTCTTTTAGATTTAAAAGCTGTCTTTGATTTTGAAATGTTCCAGGGTTCAAGCTTATTCCTGATTTTATTCCATTGCTGGTGTATGTTTAATTTCTCCATTTTTAATGTTAGTCACCCTCATTTGTTGGCTTCATAGATTTAAATTTTGATGCTGCCATTTCTTCTCTGTTCTCATTTTCCTTGTATATTTATTCCTATTTTATTGAAAGAAGTGAAGGTCAAAAATGTATTTTCAAATTGTCATGTTTAAACAGAAGTCTCTGTTTTATTTCTAATTCAACATTGATCTGATGGGATATC